>NC_089789.1:41308605-41336105 GCF_040412425.1 Macrobrachium rosenbergii
TAAATCGAGCACCAAGAGAGAGTACTAAAGAAATGATGATATACTTAATATTCTGTTCATCAAAGTAAAACCACAGAAATCCCAATACGTATGTATAACAAGGTACGTATCACCGAAGGGGAATATGCAATCTACTCATTAAAAGTATGACTACAGCAAATCACTACAATAATTAGAGAGCAACATGAAAGAGAATTTTAGTCACCAACTTAGGAGCCCAAGAGCACCCAACCTTTCTAAAAACGCCAAAATAAAAAAAAAATTAATTTCCTGATGATGTAATACATTCCACTGCGGACTGACGAGAAGCCAAATGTATACATTTCGTCAAAAGTTTTACCAGCAATCTGTGACATCCGCTAGACGTAACAAACTTGGTTATCCAAGCTCAATACAGTGCAATGCATAAATTACTGAGTTTGACTTACAGATTTGATATCAGGCTATTCGTACGTGGGAGCTGGGGTTAGAGAAAGGAGCTGAAGTCCCAAATTACGACTATAAAACCACAATACTTCTACAGAAAGTGCGCTATTACTGCAACAATAACAAACGCAATACCATTCTACAGAAGAATGCCTACCGTGACCTTAACGTAAAACCGAAACCTACCTTCCTAAAACAAGGGGCAAAACGTTACGTAATGTCCATTCGAAAACAAAATAATTGCCATAAGAGCAATCTCAAACAATTGCGGTTCGACAAAAGATGAATGAAACATCGCTATAACCAAAAGGGGCCGAATAGAAGTTAAAACAAAACCGGCGCTATTATTTGACTATATTCAGAGCAGAGATTTCCCGTCGTGTTTGGGCGCTTCCTCATATCCTGGTGCCAGCATCTTTTCTCCTCTCCCTCTCCCTTCGTTCATGTCTTCGCATTTATGAGGGCAATGAAGAGGGAGGAGGAGGAGAAGGAGGAGGGGGGGTCCTAGGAATGGCAGGGAAAGAAGGGTGGGGGGTGGGGAGGGGGACACACACATGCCTTGAACTTCATCCGAAAGTGGAAGAGGATTTTTAAACTCTCAAAAATTCATTTCATCCTGTGACGCGGCGTCTCCAGAAAGAGGAAATAAAAATGGTAATAAAAGAGAGGAAGGGAAATGAGACAAAACTCCACCTTTGGGTTAATGAAAAATGTGAATTAATATGTATATCTTAAAGTAATGTAAAAAAACAGAATTTAAAATGGTACATTTTTATATATTTAATCTATTAATTGTTCGTGGTCCAAGATATTGGCTGGAAGACAATACTTTTGCATTATTATTATTATTATTATTATTATTATTATTATTATTATTATTATTATTATTATTATTATTATATAATTCATCTTATTTTTCCCCATACTTTGATCCACAATGACATGGGTATTTTCGAAGATCAGAAACAAAGAGAGAGAGAGAGAGAGAGAGAGAGAGAGAGAGAGAGAGAGAGAGAGAGAGAGAGAGAGAGAGAGAGAGAGAGAGAGAAAGAGAGGCAGGCTGCAACCTCGTCACTGCAACTCCCAATATTCGAAAAAAAACACATACTCATCGATATCAGGTAAAACACACTGAATCACCTGATTCAGAATCCCCTCTTACCGACTGTTTCATGTTTATATACTCATTCTATTGCAATAACAAAGGACAAAATGTTATACTTTATTACTAAGTTATATACCTCCACGAGGAGTTATTATTATTATTATTATTATTATTATTATTATTATTTCAGACTTCTCTCATTATTACTATGATACTTCTTGAGGGGTAAACAGATTTATTATGTTATCTCTCATTATTTATTATTATTATTATTATTATTATTATTATTATTATTAATAGAGAAAATTTTATCTTGATTATTATTATTATTACAGAAAATTTTATCTTTATTAATATTTTTTTATTATTATTATACATTAATATTACTATTATTATTACATGAAAAAATTCATCTTATTATTATTATTATTATTATTATTATTATTATTATTATTATTATTACTCCTTCTCCTCCTTCCGCTTCCTAAACTTCATCCAATCTTCATCTTTCAACGACAAATCCCTTCTCTTTCCCCTTTCCCATTCCCCTCTCCCCTCCCTCCTCCCAATCCATCACCCCTAATCCCCCTAAATCCCAAAACTCCCTTTATCCCCTTCCCCCATCATCTCCGTTCTCTGAACCCCTAGTCTTCTGCCCCCTACCCACCAAACGCCCTACCTCACCTACCCTACCTACCTCCCTACTACCTCCCCACCTTCCCTGTTTCCGTATTAGCTGCTTGGCCGCCCATGTGAACCGAGGTCGAGCACCGTCGCCAATTGTATCTCTTCCTCCGCCCCCCTCCCCTCCCCCGAAAACCCGCCCCAAAACAAACACACTCCCGATTCCGACCGGTAAACACGAATTAGGAGACTTTGGTCACGACGACGACATGAACGACGACAAATGCGACTTAGAAGACGACCCCAGCAACGACAAAAGGGGGCAAAAGCGCCGCTGGGACCTACGAGGTCATTCAGAGCTGGAAGGGAAATTGAGAGTAGAAAGGTTTGACAGGTGCAACCGGGGGGAGATCCTCGCAGTTGCGCTATGAAACGACCAACAAGAGAGGCTGGATAGAAAGAGATAAGGAAGAGAATATGAACAGAGGTACAGTAAAAGGAATGAAAGGGGTTGCAGCTAAGGGAACAAGGGACGGACCAAGAAGCCAACAGAATGAATGAGCGGCCTTTCTGCGATCAACTGATCTATAATTTCTTCTTCATATTACAGTGATGAAGTTTTCCTGTTATTTTCGTAAGAATTCCTTTTTTGTCTCCCGGATTAGACCTGGAATGCCTTCGGGAACTGGGAAGAAAAACACCAGGATTCCAAACACAATAGACCCGTGATGAGGGAAAGTTATAAGTCCCAATGATGGTTCAGTCATTCAGAAAGGCCTTCCTTTTCTTCTCCTCTTATTATTATTATTATTATTATTATTATTATTATTATTATTATTATTATTATTATTATTAACGTATTATTATTATTACGAAATGTGAGAATTCTTTCGAGAAATGAGAAGACAGAACACCGGAATTCCGAACACAATAGGACCGTAATGGGAGAAAGTTATAAGTCCAACTGATAGTTCAACCATTCCGAAAGGTCTCCCTTTTCTTCTTCTCCTGATTCTCATTTTTCTTCTTTCTATCATTATGACTACCATCACTCAAACGATGCTAACATTCCCACGGAACGAGATAAAATAACAAGATCACCAACCTGCCAAGAGAGAACAGAATTTCCTTAAGTGGGAAATAAAAAGAAAGTCACGGCAGTTCTTCTTCTTCGAGACACATCACAAGAACTTTTTCCTTTGTCATCACCCCACTTTTATTCCCTGTATTTCTTCCACTCTTCCTTGTCTCTCCTTTCGTTGCTTCGAACCGGAGAATCTACCGTGGTGCTCGGCCAAGGGGAATACGAAGATGTTATCTAAATGTTCTAATATTTAATGTGCATCTACTGAACTAAAGTATAAAGTAAGCAATTTGCATGTTACCACAATGATACAATACAGGAACTGTACGAGTTTAACACATTATTCACTGAGGAACAGCAGAGAACATACTAATCCTCTCTCACAACTTCAAACCTCGAAAATTACTATTAAATAAATAAATAAATAAATAAAAATTCATACATAAATAAATTCCCATTTTAAACAAGGACCACAATAAATCGTTCGCCTAAAAATATTTTATTTCCTTTCTTATTTTATCTCCCAACTTGTCTGTTTCGAAATAAAACGCATGATGGAGTACGGAGAGAGAGAGAGAGAGAGAGAGAGAGAGAGAGAGAGAGAGAGAGAGAGAGAGAGAGAGAGAGAGAGAGAGGTGAAGATGCAATGTCCCCCTCCAGGGTGCACAAACACTCGTACAAACACTAGAGGGGCAAAGGAGGAAACCGCCGGTCACATTTCTATGCATTTTTAAAGCATCTACATCCGGCACTATTGGATATGACTGCAGGACAAGACACGAGAGAGAGAGAGAGAGAGAGAGAGAGAGAGAGAGAGAGAGAGAGAGAGAGAGAGAGAGAGAGAGAGGTGTTTGAGGAATCGTATTTTTGACTACCAGTCTGTGACATACACAGTGAAAGAAGGAAAGGAGTGGAAGGTATGTGTTCAGGATTCTTGTTCCAACGACTTGACAACGCACATACTGAGAGAGAGAGAGAGAGAGAGAGAGAGAGAGAGAGAGAGAGAGAGAGAGAGAGAGAGAGAGAGCCCTAAGTTTCATTACCGAGTCGTGGGATCATTTCAAGTGTCCTTCTACTAGTATTCAGCTCTACTGCATTTTTTTTTTTCTGTTTTTGCTGAAATTCCCCGAAATCTCGACCTCCATGCATCGAACCACTTCAACTCCTCCAGAGAACAAGGCCCATTTAACTCCCCTCAAACCTGAAATCGCTCCCCCCTCTTTCCAAAATTCATCCGTGAAACCAGGTTCCCCCTTCAGTACCTTTCATGAACTCCTCCTCCTCGTCTTCTGTCCCAATTTCAACTCCTCTAAAGAAAGCAGGTCCCCCTTACCTGTTTTCTACACTCTACCCTGTCAATAAAACTCCTATAGAATACTAGGTCCCCTTACCCGTTCTATACTACCTCCCCAGTTGATAAAACCCCTCTAGAATACCAGATTCCCTTACCTGTTCTCTGCAACCTTCCCTGTTAACAAAGTTCCTCTGGAATACCAGGTCTCCTTGCCTGTTCTCTACACTCTACCTTGTCAATAAAACTCCTCTAGAATACCAGGTCCCCTTGCCTGTTCTCTGCAACCTCCCCTGTTAACAAAATTCCTCTGGAATACCAGGTCTCCTTACCTGTTCTCTACACCCTCCTCTGCAAATAAAACTCCTCTAGACTACCAGGTCCCCTTGCCTGTTCTCTACACTCTACCCTGTTAATAAAACTCCTCTAGAATACCAGGCCCCTTACCTGTTCTTTTCCTGTTCTCTAGAATACCAGGTCCCCTTACCTGTTAATAAATAAACTCTCTAATAATAGGTCCCATTACCTATTCTCTACACCCTTCCCTTTAACATAATTTCTTTATAAAACGAGGCCCAATTACCTGTTCTCTACACCCTCCCTTATTAATAAAACTCAAGGAAATCAGATCCCCTTGACCGTTATCAGCCACCTCCCCTCTTAATCGCACTACACCAGGAAACCAGGTCCCCTTACCTATTCCCAACCCATCCCCTCTTTAGGAAATTCTTTCAGAAAACCAAGTCCCCTTACCTGTTCCCAACCATCCACTCTTAATAAACTCCTCAAAAAAAAAAAAAAAAAAAAAAAAAAAAATAGGTCTTACTCTTACTCGTTTCTCCACCCTCTATGGAACTGGCCCAGGAACCCATCTACTCTCTCCCCTTCCCCCATCCCCCGCCTTCAACCCCTCTAAAGAACCAAGAAGCCCACAGCCTTCCACAACTAACCTCCTTCTCCCCTCTTTAAAATTCCTCCAGAAAACCAGGTTTCCTTAATCAAGCGACGCTCTTTCTAAGGCCACTCACTCGTCTTTTCTGCGGGGAAAGATCTCCTCCTCCTCAAGGACGTCCGTTCTCCGGGAGAGAATCTTTTGCATTAATTAAACGCCCTGTCCCGAAAGCCATTAACTAATATTACGGATATTATCCCGGGGCAAACCTCATTACACGCCGTAATTTATATCGCCGGCAACCCCCATTATACTGACTCGCAAATACGTTGACATAAATCTCTCGCTCTTTGTTCCCGTAACAGTCGTCCGTGTTTAGACGCCTCGTTTGCTTTGATGGGTTAAATGCGAGCCCTCATTAACATAATGCCATAAATATAATCGTTATCTCTTTATGCCCGTAATGCCGTGGGGGGGGGGGGGGAATCGCGCCAAGGAGACTGAGGTGGGCCAATTTACCTGACGTCTTCGCCTCCTCATCGCTGGGGCTTCGCGAGACGGAAGGAGGAACGTCAGGACCACTTGTCCACTTCCTGTCCAATGTCGGTGGCGTTTACGATTACACCTGGCATTCAGACTTGTATGGTAATACAGCAGTGATGGTAAAAGTGCGAATAAGCCGCAAGTTAGCTTCCGTAGTGTCGATTTAGGTTTGCAGTCTTACTTTTCCATCGATGTCGAGTCTCGACATGGATTCGACTAACTGGTAATTTCACTCTTACTACCGTGCGCGAGTTCGAATCTCACTGCGGAAGGAGACCGCTTCCTCATTCATTTCCTTATCTGGATTCAAGGCCTTGTAGTCACAACAGTGTCCAAAAAGCACGACGAATTCGGTATTCTAAAGAAATCATTTTGGTTATCAATAATACAAAGCACGTTGGCAAATTAAAAAATTCTGACGTTATTTGTCGTAAAAATACCTATTATCAAATTATATGACAGATCTCAAGTCAGGTTTTACTCGAAATGCATCAGTACAGTACTCTTGGACAAAACAAACGTTGCCTACTCCAAATTAGTAAAGCTAATTTAAGTTACGTTGTCAACTAATTTGACGACATACATATACAGGTACAATTCCGTGGCACCGGTCATGTCAACCTAATCTCGTTAACCTTAGACAATCATAGACTGTAAAAGAAGTCTTCCACTTTATGAATGACCTGAATGTATCATTTTTGTCCATACGAACTTCTTGATTCACCTACAAAAACAACAATTACCCCAATAAAAATAATGACGATAGTAATATAAAACATTATCTTTAGGTTGTATTTCTATTCGACACTTTTTCAATAAACCAAAAACTCTTCCAATTATTTTGCTTCTCTTGTGGTTCTCTAAAACAATTCTTCTAGACTTCAATATCCATTTTCTTTCTTTAAAAAAAAACTAAATCCACCTTAGCGCATACTGCCACCCCGGCGTACTATTTTCAAAGCGCGAAACACCAGGAAAAGCTAAAAAAACCAAGATAAATGTGAAGAATATCGCAGGAAAATGCAAAAATGCGAGAGGAGGATACTTCCTCCTCCTCCTCCTTCTCTTCCACTTCCTTCTTCCTTCTGGTCAAGCACAAAACGCCACCAGAGAAATTCTTGAGAGCTTTTCAGAAGACCCCGTCGGCGTCCCCGCACCCCCTCTAACCAATAAAAAAAAAAAGTATTAACAAAGTTTTGAAGGGGGACGCCAATCTCAGCGAAGGAGAGAGAGAGAGAGAGAGAGAGAGAGAGAGAGAGAGAGAGAGAGAGAGAGAGAGAGAGAGAGAGATCGTAAAGGTGAAGTTAGTGGAAAAGGGGGAATGCTAAAGGACCCTCTTGAAGCAGCCTCTCTAACGCTGGACAAGGCAAACGAGAGAGAGAGAGAGAGAGAGAGAGAGAGAGAAGAGAGAGAGAGAAGAACAAATGGAAGGGAGAATTCGCTTCCTTAGATTTAAGAACACTGGGAACTTGGAAGACTTCAAGGGAAGTGAGATTCAATTCAGTGTACATTCACAAGACGAGAACGCCTTAGTATTATGTGTGTGTATGTGTAATCTACACACTAACTAAAATCTCTTACTCGTTAACAATGTTACGAATGAAGACTTCTTTGATATGCAAGCGTCTGAGTAACAGTTACACAAAAACAAAAAATATTATAAGTATTATGGGGTAAAAAAAAAAAAACAGTCCAAAGTTTCGAAAAGTGAAAACTAAACATTGTATGATTATATAACTTAATACACTGCCATACAATATAATCATATTAAATGACTGACAGACTGACACTATTCATAAAACTTTCAGTAAAACTTTCAGTACAACAACAGTGTCAACAACAGCAATAATAATAATAATAATAATAATAATAATAATAATAATAATAATAATAATAATAATAATACTGAAAACGCTAGCACGCTCCGAACAGGAATAATACAAATGTCTAAAATCCTCTCTCTCTGTCTCTCTCTCTCTCTCTCTCTCTCTCTCTCTCTCTCTCTCTCTCTCTCTCTCTCTCTCTCAATAAAAATAATACGGAAAACGACTACAAGCTCCGAACAGTGGAATGATATAAATGTCCAAAATCCTCTCTCTCTCTCTCTTTCTCTCTCTCTCTCTCTCTCTCTCTCTCTCTCTGAGTACAATTACAACCCTGGCAAATTAAAACATTGGGCCCTGCGAGTGAGAAATTGGTTTGCAACCAACGCCACAAAGCGAAAATATTTCCAGCAACAAAAATACTGACATTTTAAACTGACTGTCAACTACAACTACTGGATTAACTAAAAAAAATAAATAACCACACGTAAATATTAATATCAATGAATGCATAACATTCATAAATACAAAACCTGAAACTCTAAACTCAACGTCAATTATCACTAGTGATGTCAACACCATTTCTTTCCTCAGACTGCATAGTTTTGCCACTCTCTTAATGCCTCCGTGTTCCTTGATTCTATCGCTTCCTTAGAGGCTGGACTGGGCTAGATACAGGGGCATTTGTTGACCTATAACGTTAATAACTACAACCTGCACAGTTATATAAATGTACACAACACAAAACAAAAAAATGCTCCGAAGTTTCTTCGGCGAAATGGAGTTTTCAGCCAGCCGCGGCTTATAATCAAGGCCACCAAAAACAGATCCATCTTTCGGTGGTATCGGTATAAAGCTGTATGAACCGCGGCCCATGAAACTTTAACCACGGCTCGGTGGTGGCCTATCCTATTTCTTTGCCAGAAGCACGATTATGGGTAACTTTAACCTTAAATAAAATAAAAACTACTGAGGCTAGAGGGCTGCAATTTGGTATGTTTGATGACTGGAGGGAGGACGATCAACATACCAATTTGCAGCCCTCTAGCCTCAGTAGTTTTTAAGATCTGAGGGCGGACAGGAAAAAGTGCGGACAGAATAAAGTGCGGACGGACAGACAAAGCCGGCACAATAGTTTTCTTTTACAGACAACTAAAATCAGTACCCACAAACAGCAGTCAGTTACTCAGTCACAAATAAAAAATTTTATTTATATTTTTATCTATTTATTTATTAATTTACCCATTTATCTTTTTTTTTTTTAATAACTGAACTCTTATTCCGGTATTTCCTATCATCTTCTGTAACTTCTTTCAAATGGACACCATATTTTTTTAAAACTTGAATTACAAGTCAATGGTCCCTGTAGGCTTGTTCCACATGAACAGGAGTTTATCTTCTGAATAATAATAAGAATAATAATAATAATGCTAACTGGTCTCTTCTTTCTGTAATTTCCTATTATCTACTCTAAGTTCTTTCAAATGAACACCGTATTCTTTAATAGTTTGAATTTCAAATCAACGCAGGCTTGTTCCATATGAAAAAGGGTTGGTCTTCTGAATAATAATAATAATAATAATAATAATAATAATAATAATAATAATAATAATAATAATAATAATAATAATAATAATAATAATACCTGATCTCATCTTTCTGCATTTCCCATTACATTCTTTAAATTCTTTCAAATGAACACCTGAATATTCTTTGGAAGCTTCAATTTCAACAAGTCAGTGGCTCCTGAAGGCTTGCTCCGTACGAACAGTGGTTTATCTTTTGTCTAATAATAATAATAATAATAATAATAATAATAATAATAATAATAATAATAATAAAAATGCCAAACCTTAATAACTATAAACAGCACAGTTACACAAACGACGACAAGACCACCAAACGCAGAGTGTCATGACCCAAAAATAGCAATGATCGAGCACTGAAGAAACGGCAACATACGTGGCTCTCAGGCTGGTCCCTGGCGATAATCGGTGCGTAGCAGAGCCGTGGCCTCACCTCGGCACATGCTGCAAATACCAATCGTTTTCGTAGCCTGCATGCCAACGGGGCCCTTCCCACAATACCCCCTCCCCCACATAACCTTTCCCCCAGCGACCCCCCCACCCTCCCTTTTCTCTTTCTCGCAGGCTTTCCTTTGGTAGGTCGAACACACACATATACAATATATATATACTATATATATATAATAAAATTATCTAGTGATTTGTTTATCAAACATCACCACAGGTGTAAAAGAAAAGAAACTGGGCTGTGGTCTCGATTGGTTTCGACTTCGTTTTTAAGTCAATGACTCACAAATAGAGTCAAAACTAGCCAGGACCTACGCCCAGTCTCTTATTTTATCACCTGTAGTAATGTGATATAATATATATATATGTATATGTATATGAATATGTGTATGTATATATATATATATATATATATATATATATATATATATATATATATATATATATATATATATTTATATATGTGTGTATATATATATATATATATATATATATATATATATATATATATATATATATATATATATATATATATATTTATATATGTGTATGTATATATATATATATATATATATATATATATATATATATATATATATATATATATATATATATATATGTGTGTGTGTGTGTGTGTGTTGTGTGTAAATCACTGGAAAACGCCACCTTCCATTCCCATCAACTATTTATAGATTTTTCCCCGTCGAAAAATAGAAAAAAGACCAAAGCAATTAAGCGGCTCTGCTGAGCATAGATCCAGTTAGCCCCAAACTAATGGCACAATGTCATTGATTATAGGCATTTAACTGTGATAAAAGTTCATTACGGCAAAACGAGTTGGAATCATGTGAGGCAAACCACCGTTGCAAATCGCCTGCACCAATTTTGGGGTGGGCCAACGAGGGATTTTGATTACTCTGTTGCAGAATCTTGCGGCTGGAGGGTAAACTTCTGAAATTGGGCTGAAATTTCGCACTTACCAATTTCGCTAATTCAACTTTTCTGTACAGCGTATAATCAAGGCCACCGAAAACAGATCTATCTTCCGATCGTCTCGGTATAATGCTGTGTGAACCGGGCCCATGAAACTTTAAGCCACGGCCCGGTGGTGGCCTATTCTCTATCGTTGCCAGAAGCACGATTATGACTGATTTTAACCTTAAATAAAATAAAAACCTACTGAGGCTAGACGACTGCAATTTGGTGTGTCTGATGACTGGAGGGTGAATGATCAACATACCAATTTGCAGCCCTCTAGCCTCCGTAGATTTAAGATCTGACGGTGGACAGAAAAATGCGGACGGACAGACAAACCCGGCACAATAGTTTCCTTTAACAGAAAACTAAAAATCGTTACCAAAACTTGCAACAAACTTTAGGGGTCTGGTGCACGCGGCTGAGGGTCATTATAAGCCTAGCCCCTCGGCCCAAAAATGTATATATCCCAACAACAAACCTAAAATAATAATTAAAAAAAAAAAAACTCCAAACTTACAAACATCTGGGCACAACGAACTCTCCGGGAAAAGGGCCTTTGTCAATTTACCTGTGAAAGAAGGAAACGAGAGATTAGAACGTTTTCCGAGATAAAATTGATTCATTTTAAAAATAGATATTTTCTATGGTACATCTTGAAAGCTATGGCTTCCCATACGAAGCTCAGGTACTATATAATGAAAAGTGTGTGTGTGTGTGTGTGTGTGTGTGTGTGTTTTGACGAACGAGAAAGGCAAAACACAAACAACAGGCTTACCAGAGTCAAATCTTTAAAGCTGTGACTGAATTCACTGGAATTTTCAAATAAGAATCACAACAACTCTCCTATGAGAGTGATTACAGGCATCGATACTAAGCCCGGGTAAGTATCAGGTTACTGATGCTTGCAACAATTATTTTTGCAATCCGGGCAATCATGCAATAAAAAAATAACTTTCCCACAATGTTATGTATACTTAAGCTTGAATCTTCAAATGGAAGAACAAAGCCGCAGTTACGTAACTGTACAAATATGGCTTCATTTTCAAATATATTTGTTTAAATACATTTGTACAGTCACATTAAATTACGTGGACCTGTTTCTCCATTCCATTTCCAAGACACAGCGTGGCACTCATTAATCGCAGGAAGAAAAATCGGGAGAAAAATAATGAGTAATGAGTTCATTTTGCGGCAAAACGAGTTAAACTGCACCGAAATATTAAGCCCTCTGCAGAATCAGGAGTATGGACACGACGGGAAAACATTATTTACGGGGAAGTCGCACTAGCATCAAATACACACGCACCCACGCCACAGAGATACACGCAAACACACATATACATACACAGTTGTTTTCGGTTCTCGTGTGTTCCGCAAAGCTTCATCGTCAAAGCTAAATAACGATATACTTCGGTATATTTCATACTGATTTAGTTATATTTAACAAATATTTTTATATTATTTTTTTTTACATTTTTATCTTCAGTTTAGAGTTCTGGTGATGAATCCTACCTATATCGAGATGTCGCCAAAACATTATACATACATACGTACCCACATTATGTGTATGTATGTATGTATGTATGTATGTATATATAATATAAATATATATAACTATATATTTTTACATATATAAATATATCTATATGATATATAATACAAGACCATCTAAAAGTTTTCCATAAACAGTTTTTTACCTCCTAAGACAAAATTCCCTGTCTTGCCTGTGAAACACCTTACAAGAGAGTCAGTCAACTCTCTTTTCCATAACACTCAGATTACAAAAAATCTTATCAGTGTTCTGCCTCATGTCCTGCCCTCTCTCTCTCTCTCTCTCTCTCTCTCTCTCTCTCTCTCTCTCTCTCTCTCTCTCTCTCTCTCTCTCTAACAGACTAGACACAAAAAAAATTTAACCAGTGTTCTGCCTCAATCTCTCTCTCTCTCTCTCTCTCTCTCTCTCTCTCTCTCTCTCTCTCTCTCTCTCCAAAACACACTAGGACACAAAACATTAAACTAGAATGTCCTGCTTCTTGTTCCTCCGCTCCTGAAGAGCGTAGAATCTCTCTCTCTCTCTCTCTCTCTCTCTCTCTCTCTCTCTCTCTCTCTCTCTCTCAAACAGACTCCAGACTGTCAATGATATGCGGATTCCAAGCGCCTCTGCCTCTTCGTCGACCGTACAACCGCGGTCGACCGAGGACGTCCAGATATCTTCTCCTCCTCCGCTCCTTGACACTTCAGGCCCACTTGTTGCGCTGCACGACATAAGGGAAGTGTTTCTCATCTAGAGAGAGAGAGAGAGTTGCCTGGATTCGTAACTTTTTTTTTTTAGGTGGGCTTTTCCTCTTCTTCGAGGGAAGTCTCTCTCTCTCTCTCTCTCTCTCTCTCTCTCTCTCTCTCTCTCTATATAAGCTGAGTAATAATCCTTTTTCGTTTTAGTGAAATCTCTCTCTCTCTCTCTCTCTCTCTCTCTCTCTCTCTCTCTCTCTCTCTCTTCTACATAAGCTGAGTAATAATCCTTTCTCGTTTTAGTAAAATCTCTCTCTCTCTCTCTTCTATATAAGCTAGATAATAATCCTAATAATCCTTTCTCGGGTTAGTAAAAGTCTCTCTCTCTCTTCTATATATGCTAGATAATCCTAATAATCCTTTCTCGTTTTAGTGAAAGTCTCTCTCTCTCTCTCTCTCTCTCTCTCTCTCTCTCTCTCTCTCTCTCTCTCTCTCTCTCTCTCTCTTATATAAGCTAGATAAGAATCCTTTCTCGTCTGCACGAAAGTCTTTGCATCAGACCCACTTCTCATTCAGCCTTTCTCTCCAAAATAAATCTCTTCTTGGTGAATCTCTCTTTTCTAGATAAGTCTTACATTTCTCAGTGAGTCTCAAGTAAATCAGTATTCTTCTCTAGATGAATCTTTTCTCTTCTAGACAACCCTAGACAAATCTTTTTTTCTTGGCAAGTTTTCCTTTTCCTAGATTAGGATTTTTTTTTTTTTTTTTTTGCTTCTGAACGAGTGGCTATCTTCAAGAGTGTCTTTTTTTTAACGGTCAAGTCTTTCTCTTCTATATATAATTTTCTCACAAATGAGTCTTTTTCTTGCGGGTGTCCCTCTATAAAAGAGTCTTCCATGCCTTTCCTGTCTAAGAATTAAGAAGGCTTTATACTTCAAGATGTCTACCTTTTGTTAGTTAGGTCTTACTGTTCTATATATTTTCTTTTGTTATTTAAGTCTTTATCATCTACAGTATATATAAATTATTTTGTTAATTAATTCATTCTCTTCTATATATACATTTTCTCTTGTTATTTAAGTTTCCTTTTCTATGTATTTTCTTTTGTTAATTACGTCTTTATCTCCTATATATAAATTATTTTGTTAATTAAGTTATTCTCTTCTATACATTTGCAGACACAAATTACTACACATTACGGAGAATACACACTTATACGCACACACACATACACTCCACGAGAGAGAGAGAGAGAGAGAGAGAGAGAGAGAGAGAGAGAGAGAGAGAGAGAGAGAGAGATCAATTTGGCTGAAAACATTTCAAGAGTTGCTCCCTCATTCTCCCCAGTGCAGTGGGTCGGGCAATGCCTCACTACTCTCAGGCCACACGGATCTGCTTTCCCCTCTGGTAAACAAACTAACTCCTTTCCCATCTACACTCTCCCTCTCTCCGCGAGGAAGAAAAAGGGACAGGAGAGAGTGGAGGAAAAAAAAAAGGGGGGCGGGGTAAAGGAAAAGCATTTTCAGCGGACGCCCGAGTGCTATAAAACACGAAGAAGCAACATGTTACTCGCCTCCATTATGTCTTTCTCCCTCGTGGAAGGCGAACATTAAACTCGACAGAAAAAGCACTTTTGCCTTCTCTCTCTCTCTCTCTCTCTCTCTCTCTCTCTCTCTCTCTCTCTCTCTCTCTCTTTTATACGTTAGAGGAACTTGAATAACAACATGATCGCATATCTTTGCCTCCTTACATTAGACTGTATGTTAACATAATAATAATAATAATAATAATAATAATAATAATAATAATAATAATAAGAAGAAGAAGAAGAAGAAGAAGACGAAGAGGTGAAGAAGAAGAAGAAGAAGAAGAAGAAGAAGAAGAAGAAGAACAGGATGCAACCCAGAACCCCACACTTTAAAAACCACCCAGTCGAATAGATGATGACTGTGAAAAAAACAATAATAATAATAATAATAATAATAATAATAATAATAATAATAATAATAATAATAATAATAATAATAATAATACGGCCAGCAACGGATAGGTAACTTAGACCAGAGTAATCTTCGCCATCCAAGGAAAAGACGAGAGACTTAAAGTCCCATGGAGGAAGTTCCACCGTAATAATGCATCAAGCCCCAAGAAGAACGCTTAAAGAAAGGGAGAAGCATTCTCACTCACTTCAATGTAATGGTAAAAAGTCCTTTCTCTAAATAAGGACAGGTTTGGTTATGCCCAATAAGTAAGAAAATTATTGTATATATATATATATATATATATATATATATATATATATATATATATATATATATATACATGCATCATACCAAAAGGACATTCTAAAATTTGAGTAAATGGGAATAAAGCCGAAACAAAGAAATAACAGTAATAAGGAGGAAAAGTTGTAGAGTGGGGGGAATGAAGTCTGCAACAACAGAGAGAGAGAGAGAGAGAGAGAGAGAGAGAGAGAGAGAGAGAGAGAGAGAGAGAGAGAGAGAGAGCAGGACAACATCTCTGGAATGTCCAGTCTGGTAAACATAACTACATACATTTTCACACCGAGATTATTGCAATAACAGAGTGAGACAGCGTTACAATACCTGTGGGTCACTGAAGCCGCTTTATTCCAAGAGTTGTGTGGGAGTAGTGAAGAGATAATGAAAGTACAGTACAAGCCTAAGTAGTATAATAATAATAATAATAATAATAATAATAATAATAATAATAATAATAATAATAATAAAGATAAACAGAAATTATATTAATATAATTATAAGAGTGTCACCACTCACATATATCCAGTATAAAACACGTGTTGTATAGGGAGTACCATTCAACATTTCACATAGCTAATATGAGGAGATTAACAACACCAGGATGGTCGACGGCAGTTTCTCCGGCTCTGGATTTCTCCTTTTTCTTCCGTTTTCCATAATTAATAATGATATTCAATATTTCAGCATATCTTTCTTAGATATGCAAATTCTTTTGCAAGACAACCCCTAAGGTCCACTAATTCCTTCCTTATGGCCTTATTTCTGCTATTCCCCGCTCCGCTCCAAACAGCTGCTTTCTCTTACAGTTCGCCATCTGCGGCGCACTGTAGGCAGTTAACAAGTGGCCCCTTGGCCTTAGATGCATTGTTTTCAGTACATTTCATGTTTCTTTCCTTCCCTGAGGGGTCTTTGCGTAAGGTTGTTTTAATTTTCCTATTTAATATTCAAGAACAAATTCTTCAAATAATCCTTGAAAGTCTAATAATAATAATAATAATAATAATAATAATAATAATAATAATAATAATAATAATAATACTAATAATCTTAGTATTTTCCTGGCGTTAGATTTTCCGTATTTCTTCACCCTAAAATATATATAAAAAAAGGTCCGAATTTTCAGTGCCTCTTCACCTTGGTATGGAGACAAGTTCTCTCTCTCTCTCTCTCTCTCTCTCTCTCTCTTCTCTTCTCTCTCTCTCTCCTCTCTCTTCTCCTCTCTCCAAATCTTCCTCTTACTTACTTTTTCCTTTTTTTTTTTACCTCCGTTCTCTCTCTCTCTCTCTCTCTCTCTCTCTCTCTCTCTCTCTCTCTCTCTCTCTCCCTGTGGCATGGCAATCCTCCGGCTAATATCTCTAAAGGTAATTACCTGATGCTGCAATTAAGTCCCGGGTAAAGACGAGAGATGTTCTTGATTGCTTCTCTGTTGATGCCGTAGTTGTTGTTGCTGTTCTTAACAAATGAGCTCGCTGTTGTTCTCCTCAACAAATTAACTCGCTGTCGTTCTCCTCAACAAATCAACTCGCTCTCGTTCTCCACAACAAATTAACTCGCTCTCGTTCTCCACAACAAATTAACTGGCTTAACAAATTAACTCGATTGAAAAAGGAGATATGTTCTAATTACTTCCCTGTTCTTACTGCTGTTGTTGTTGCTGTTTTTGCTGCTCTTTTTGTCCTCCTTGTTCTTAATCACATTCTGTTCTCCTTGTTCTTGCACGGAAAGGGGAGCTTCAAGGTGTTAAGACAGGTAACACAATCTGAGGAAAGCTAATGGTCAATGAATAAATGCGAGGATTAAATGCGAGATAGAGAGAGAGAGAGAGATGAACTACCACGATAGTATTACTTGAGAGTGATTGTTTTTCATGACTAATAAAATGAGAGAGAGAGAGAGAGAGAGAGAGAGAGAGAGAGAGAGAGAGAGAGAGAGAGAGACTAACCACCAAGATAGAATTACTTGGGAGTGATTGTTTTTCTATGACTGTTCCAAATGAGAGAGAGAGAGAGAGAGAGAGAGAGAGAGAGAGAGAGAGACTAACCACCAAGATAGAATTACTTGCGAGTGATTGTTTTTCTATGACTGTTCCAAACACTCAAGATAGAATTATCATGAGTGATTGTTTTTCTATGACTGTTCCAAATGAGAAGAGAGAGAGAGAGAGAGAGAGA
Source organism: Macrobrachium rosenbergii (assembly GCF_040412425.1). Classification (NCBI taxonomy): domain Eukaryota; kingdom Metazoa; phylum Arthropoda; class Malacostraca; order Decapoda; family Palaemonidae; genus Macrobrachium; species Macrobrachium rosenbergii. The sequence continues at coordinate 41,326,084 of NC_089789.1, forward strand.
GAGAGAGAGAGAGAGAGAGAGAGAGGCTAACCACCAAGATAGAATTACTTTGCGAGTGATTGTTTTTCATGACTGTTCCAAATGAGAGAGAGAGAGAGAGAGAGAGAGACTGTTATTCTGATTGTTTTTCTATGATGTTCCAAATGAGAGAGAGAGAGAGAGAGAGAGAGAGAGAGAGAGAGAGAGAGAGAGAGAGAGAGAGCAGGCTCTCAGAACTAATCCCACTCTCATAGCTGAAATGATTTGCATGAGTAGAGAGGTTCACTTTAGCCATTTCATCTTAACGCCGGGAGACCCAACGATGTCTCTGCCTTTTCTCATGCAGATTTTCGCACGGGTCCTCACGAGCAACTGCCTTTAAAAATGGAGAAGAGAGGGAGAAGACTCCCCAAAATACCTGGCCCCCCAAACCCCTCTTCTCCCTCCATCCCCTTCCCCGACACCCGGTAAACTCTCTCTCTCTCTCTCTCTCTCTCTCAAGAGAAGATAACAAGCAATAAGATAAGCCTCGTTGCACTCAGTCGGAAGAGCAACGGAGTCATTCCCTTTTTCAAGAATGAATCTAATGTGTAACCAGAGGCCCCCTTTCCCCAACACAACCCCCAACCCCCCTCCCCCTTAACCTTATCATCGCAAGCAGGCAACCCAAGTGATACAAGAACCTGATGGCTGTTTTTGTGTTGAGGGAACGTTGTAACTTTTGCAGACAAATACAAATATTATGCTCAAGCAAATTTTTTTTAATAGAACGCTGTCTCCTCTTAGAAAGACAATGCGCACTGCCTCTTTCTAGTAAATAAATTTCACAACATATATTCGAGCAGGATTCGTACAGCGTACGAGAGTGCATTTGAATGAAAAAGACGTACGACAAAGCCTAACATTTAAAAACGGTGAGGATTGCGAAGGACAAGGTGATATGATAAAAGCATTTTCAAGGCTGATTAAGTTCCTTTCCAAATAGTCAAATATGGCTTACTACCAACTACGCTGGGAAAAAAATTATTTAAATATGGATTCAATAATTCATTTAGAGAGAGAGAGAGAGAGAGAGAGAGAGAGAGAGAGAGAGAGAGAGAGAGAGAGAGAGAGAGAACGTATTACTGAAAGAACAAGTGTCATTAATCAAATATGGCTTACTACCAATTACTCTTGAGAAAAAAATATTTAAATATGGATTCAGTAATTCATTCAGGCAAAGAGAGAGAGAGAGAGAGAGAGAGAGAGAGAGAGAGATAAAACGTACTACTGAACGAACAAACGTAAAACAGGAGGGGGAGGGGAGGATGGGAAGGGCCTAGCTGTCAATCTCAAGCCAAACTGGCCATATACCAGCGAGGGCTCTTGCTCAATCGAGCCACCTACCCTAAGAACTAGAGCGTCGTGTACCCGAACAAGGGAACATAGCCCAGACATGCCCAATTGAATATTCGCAGCTAATTAACTCGCAGCAGTTTGGAAGAGGTTACCGTGGCATACCCTTGCCCCCAAGGTCTCTAGACCTTGCTTGCCCCAGTCGCGATGTTGTCAGCCGTGACTCGAATTCTAACTGGTTGGACGAGTCCTTGGGTAATCAGGGAGGTCATTGTAGGTCACTGTATGCGCATGCGTCTTTGTCCACTGCACTGTGTGTCTTTATGTTTCTTTGTTCGTGCCGATTTGTACCACTGTTTTTATTTGTTTCGTTGTCCCACGTTATTTTTCCGTCTTTTCATATCCTACGTTTTTCTTTGATTCTTTTCATCACCTGTATAAACCAGTTTCACTCCCATCTACCTTTATTCATATTTATTCGATTCAATCTAACTTTCTCCGTTTCAGAATCTATCCATTAGTTCCAGTGTCTGTTATTTTTTTGTTGTCTGCTACAAAGTTTTATGGCTGTCCTTTGTAAGTTAAAGGGGAAAAATCAGTATTGTGTATGACAATGGTTTTTATTGGTGAGATTTTTTTTTATATTTCACGGTCACTTTATTGGATAATGCTGAGTTAGTACGCCGTGAGGTTGTATTTTAATCTTTTCTTTCTCTCTTATACACAAAAACACACACACACACACACACACACACACACACACACATATATATATATATATATATATATATATGCATGCTTAAGCAATTTAACTTTCTAAATATCCAGCATCTGCCAATGATTTGTTCTACACTTACGGTCACCGACATGTCTACCTATGTATGTGATAAGTTGCCAAAGTGCTGATGACATGCTTTAATGTACTGAGGACACAAGTTGGATTCAGTCTCTTTAATAGATGTAAATAGTAAACCTGTCTGTGATATGTACGTGATAAGTTGCCAAAGTGTTGGTGACATGTTTTTAATGTATTGAGGACACAACGTAGATTTGATGATATTGACAGACATAAATACCCAAGACATATATACAACAATATTTAACAAAGACAAAAAACGGAGACCTTTCCTCAAACGGCCCGAGAGCCCGACTGATGCCTTCTGGTCACTGCAAAGCCTCTGGGGATCTGGCTCCGATGAAGCCTGAAAACTTAAAGAGGTTCGCCGCTGGTGTTTTGTATTCCGGAGAGGAGGAGGAGGAGGAGGAGGAGGAGGAGAAGGAGGAGGAGGAGGAGGAGGTAAAAGAAGTCCCGGAATTCAATTAATTTTCAATCAGTGCGAGACTGCTACAATAAGAGAACTTTCTGCCATCTCTCACTCATGCTACACCTCACACAGAAGATTCCATTTTTTTCTTCTTCTTCTTCTTCTTTTCAAACGTCGCGTCCTCAACAGCGGTTCCATTATCACCTCCGGCTGCCTTGGAGCCCCAATTTTCATTCGTGATTTTGAGGGTTTTTTTTTTTTCTTCACCACCTGTCAATGATGTGTAACAGCTTTGGCTGGAATGTAATTCACTGCTATCAGTGATGTGTAACAGCTTTGGCTGGAATGTAATTCACTGCTATCAGTGATGTGTAACAGCTTTGGCTGGAATGTAATTCACTGCTATCAGTGATGTGTAGCAGCTTTGGCTGGAATGTAATTCAGCTTCAGTGAAGTGTAACAGCTGGCTGGAATGTAATTCACTGCTATCAGTGAAGTGTAACAGCCTTTGTAATTCATCAAGCTGGAATGTAATTCACTGCTATCAGTGAAGTGTAACAGCTTTGGCTGGAATGTAATTCACTGCTATCAGTGATGTGTAACAGCTTTGGCTGGAATGTAATTCACTGCTATCAGTGATGTGTAACAGCTCTGGCTGGAATGTAATTCACTGCTATCAACGATGTATAACAGCTTTGGCTGGAATGCAATTCGCTGCTATCAATGATATATAACAGCTTCTGCTATCAATGATGTATAACAGCTTTGGCTGGAAAGTACTTCACAGAAATTGAAAAACAGGGTACATTACTTTTATTTACTTTTTTCATTAATGCTGGCGTTGGATGATAAGCCATAGGCTTTGATGTACTGAAATTAATGCATCAATAAATACATTACATGATATTAAATATCAAGTAATGCACAGTAACATGTCCAGTCAATATTTTCTTTCCTAGTTTCCAAGGGGTTTGGGCGACAATATTCTTCCTCTAATTTTCTTGTATACAAAACTGAAGATATTATTATTATTATTATTATTATTATTATTATTATTATTATTATTATTATTATTATTATTATTATTATTATTGGAGAAACAAATCCAGTTATGTATGGGTACATATATTTAAAAATAAATCTCAACAGAGAGCTTTCGGTAACTGAACAGATTCGCAAAAGCTATTTGTGAAGGTTCATTTTTAAAGATTTGTACCCATACTTCACTGTGGATTTGTTTCTCCATTTCAAGACTCATGCTATGAGTATTTTTAATTATAATTATTATTAATTTTCAAACCGGACAATCAACAGAAACAATCATAAAAAGCCAATACCTTGCAATGAAAGCTTCCACGGCAGAAAATAACAACACATTAAAAAAAAACAAATATAGGGAAAAGATGCCGAATAAATACGTACAAATCACCAAAAAAAACCTACGTTTGCAAAAAACGAAGTAAAAAGAATTCTACGGCAATGTTGCATGGCACTCCCAAATTAGCACCGCTGGTTGCAAGGGCCTTTCGTCTCACCCTAGGGAATCAAACGCATCTTCAAGGAAGTGCATCACAAATCTTCGCATAATAAAACGAAAATGATTTCCGGGCTGTTATTCCACGCCCTCCTCGATTTCCGGACTGTTATTCCTCGCCCTCCCCGATTTCCGAACTGCTTATTGCTCGCCCTCCTCGAGATACGAACCAACCTCCACATCCACTATGCTTCGAAAAAAGCCTTCTCCACACTGTCCATAACCTGTCACAACTCATTTTATTTTTTCCCCCATAGTATCTGGCTCTCCTCTTCTCTCTTATCTATGACAAGCACTGGACAGCTGGGTATAACAAGGGACAAATGCTCCGTATATTTTTTTTTAATACACGCTTCGTTACCTGTTTTCCATCCATCCGAAAAGCAGGTATGATGGAAATGGGACGCACTTTATGATGTTGAAGAGGAGGTGGATTTTTTTTTTCCCATTCAGGAAAGTGAGGTAAACGAGAGACCAGTATCATAAAGGGGAGTACCTTTTCTAGTCAGGAAAATAAACAAATTAATATGAGGAACCACCAGAACTTGAAGGTGGGGAGGGAGTCATTTTCCTGGGAGAAAAAGCGAAGAAAATGAGAGGAATAGAACAGTGTAGAAAACGTTATTTTTTTCCCTCGTGGGAGGGGGGGACTAAGAAGAAACCACATACTATACAAGAACTGAATTTTTTCTTCGTGGAAAAAATTAAGTGAGGAAAATAACGTCAACCAGAATAGTGAATGGTGCTTCATGAGAAGAGAGAATGCAAGAAGAAAATGGGAAGAAAGCAAAAAGAATCTTAAGAACTCCGTGAGGAAAGCAACTGAAAGAGGCCAGCAAGAGACACCAGTATCCTGAAGGAGTAGCATTTGATTCCTCTGAGGAGAAAATTGAATACTACAACACAGATGGAGGTGGGGGGGGGGAAGGGGTTTCACGAAAAAAACAATGTAAGAGAGAAACCAAAGTCTTGAAAAAATGTACATTTTTTTAAAATTCAACATCAGGAAAGGGGAGCTTCAGAGGGGGGAGAAAATAAAGCAAGAAAATCAGTAAAAAAATAAATAAGAAACGGAATCGTGACTGAAACTGAAACGAAATAAAACAAGAAAATCAGTAAAAAAAATAAGGAACGGAACCGTGAATGAAACTCAAACTGAAACGAACTTCGTGAAGTGTATCAACTCAGTCGTCCAGGTCGAGATAAATATTTGAGCCCAGTCTGACAAAGCGTCCTGACGAGATTCTCGTTCGTGCGGCCTTTGCAGTTGGACGGAAAGGGAGAAATCTCTTGGTAAGTATTACTCGATTCTTCAGGAAGGGGTTTTAATCCTGTAAGGCCAAAGCCTGGATAAAAGTGCACGGCTGAGCTCAGAGTTAAGGCTCCTATCCACACACACACACACACACACACACATACAGATACACAGAGATAATGTTAATACTATGGAGATTAATTCATAAATGAAGAAGAAGAAGAAGAAGAAGAAGAAGAAGAAGAAGAAGAAGAAGAAGAAGAAGAAGAAGAAGAAGAAGAGAAGAAGAAGAAGAAGAGAGAGAGAGAGAGAGAGAGAGAGAGAGAGAGAGAGAGAGAGAGAGAGAGAGAAAAGACTCCAACCAGTGTGGATAGCCAAGATGGCTCTCAAGTCCAAAGTTGATGGATGGTTTGCTCCGAATGTTGGGAGGGGAAACTTCCACCTTCATATTTGACTAAAATATCACACGAATGATGGAAAGGAAAAGTTGGAGAAGTTGGGAAGGAAATCCACTAGCATTAAGCGAGAGGGGAAAAAATGAGCCTCTCCTTACAAAGAATGAGAGAGAGAGAGAGAGAGAGAGAGAGAGAGAGAGAGAGAGAGAGAGAGAGAATTTTAATATGAAAAACTGATTTTAATGTATTAGTGATTGTACTGTACAGTACTTAAGCCACCCTCTGTTAGTGGAAACGATTTAATGTTCTCTCTCTCTCACTCTCTCTCTCTAACTAAATAAATAAATAAATAAATAAATAAATAAATAAATAAATAATAAATAAAAATAAAATAAATAAGTAAATAATTATATATATATATATATATATATATATATATATATATATATATATATATATATATATATATATATATAGATAAATAGATAAATATACACACATATATACACATATTACATATATATATATATATATATATATATATATATATATATATATATATATGTAATATACACATATAAATTGAAAAGTGAAATTATTCCGCCGAGTAACTGATCATCAGCTGTCACTAGAGACGAAATGTCGTGACTGGGGAGACAGAGTGTTGGACGCCCACTTACTGAACTGCTAGCCTGAAAAGAACCCAGAAGACATTAATAAGACAAAACAAGACGAAAAGACGACAGACACAATACAGCTCGGCCACTGTGGAGACATTTGCTAGACTTCCCTAATATCAGCGAAATGGCCGGCCATTTGTGCCGAGTCTAACAACATTTGGAAGAATTTGTGGAAAGTTCCGCCACCCGGGAAGGGCTTGCGCGCCTTCACACGCGCACACTCAGCCGCGTACGCACACACCGGAAAGAAAGTCGGGCTAAGGAAGAATGAGAGACTTGTGTGTTACATCAGTCCACGGTGATCGCAGTGGCATTATCTCTTGGTGGCAATAGTTTCTAGTCGAAAGGGTAATTTTTTTTTTTTTTTTTTTTTGAGAGAGAGAGAGAGAACATTATTTCTTGGTGGCAATAGCTTCTGGTCGAAAGGGTTTTTGAGAGAGAGAGAGAGAGAGAGAGAGAGAGAGAGAGAGAGAGAGAGAGAGAGAGAGAGAGAGAGGACATTATTTCTTGGTGGCAATAGTTTCTAGTCGAAAGGGTTTGAGAGAGAGAGAGAGAGAGAGAGAGAGAGAGAGAGAGAGAGAGAGAGAGAGAGAGAGAGAGAGAGAGAGACTGGTAATAATCTGTCGAGAAGATTGGTCTGGTGATAACACTTGTATGCCATATATAGTTCATAATTGTAATGAAAAATGTAATAAATGTAATGTAAAACTTAATAACAAAGCATGAAGTAAAGTAAGTTCACCCAATCGTTGGCAGGAACCATAATCAAGTACAAAAAATATTATACTGTTAAAATAAAAATAAAAAAGTCCTTGGCAAATCCTATATAAAGAATGGATTATATCTTCAAGAGTAACTGACTGAGAAAAAAATAAGTACCATTCGCATTTAGCTACAAAAAATAAAGAGCACATAACTATGCAACAATCCTTACACCCCTCCTATGCAACCACTACACACCCACTACGGACCCAATAAAACCTACTAATCTGTAGCTTATTTGTCGTCTTTACATCAACTAAAATGGTCCTACTGAAAAAATAACGCAATAAAAACGAAAAGGAAAGTCTTCATGACAGATTTTGCAATATAGGTCCACAAAAAAATGTTTATAAAATTATAATATATCTCTGTCGTTCACGTAATCCGTTCTATAGCAAGTAAGCATGCAACACTCCCCACTATACACCCACATAACCAACACTATCTACACCCCCAAACAAAATAAAAAAAAATTATCCCTCTTCAACAAGTATGGATGCTACACCCTATTACAAACCCATTGACCTTCCGCTATCTAACCCCAAAAAATAAGTAAAATAAATAAAATAAATACATAAATAAAAAATAAAAAAATAAATAATAAATTATCCCTCTTACAACAAGTATGGATGCTACACCCTATTACACACCCATTGGCCTTCCGCTACCTAACCCCAGATAAATAAATAAAATAAAATAAATAAATAAATAAATAAAATAAACAACAAGGCCAAAATTCCTTTCAGCACTGGCACGGAGAAGGGATCCAGCTCACACGGCAGCAAGTTTCACGGAAGCCATTTCATGCCAATGCCAGATCAGCTATACAACCTTACTCCTCGTTGCCAAAAAGGTTTTCAGGATTTTTCTGGGCTTGCTTTGACAAGTGAGGGAGGGGAGGGGGAGGGGGGGGAAGGGGGAGGGGGAAGGGGAAGGGAGGGGGGAGAGAGAGGGGAGGGGAAGGGAAGAGGAAGGAAGGGGAAGGGAAGGGGAGAGCAGGGGAGGAGGGAAGTGAAGGGGGAAGAAGGGGGGAGGTATTGCCCAAATGGGAACGCGTCTGTCGATAGGATTTTGAGGTGGTATTATTATTATTATTATTATTATTATTATTATTATTATTATTATTATTACACACATTACGAGGGAGGAAGGGAGAGCAGGGGGGATGGGTACAGGAAGGTGAAGGAAAGGGGAAGGAAGAAAGGGGGGCAGTGCTGTAAATGGGAAACATGTCTGTCCAAATTTTGAGGTAACATTATTATTATTATTATTATTTATAGATTATTATTATTATTATTATTATTATTATTCACAATTATTGGGATTATCAGACAATACGATTCTGAAGTACTGCAATTATTATTATTATATTATTATTATTATTATTATTATTATTATTGCTGTCACTCTTGTCCAAAATGTCCACGTTGATATATTCATCTATTTGCTGTGTTGTCTTTATTTATTAATTTCTTTTTTTTTTTTGTTACTCCCCTTTCTGTATTCTCTTTTGCAAGTCAGTTTCCTTATGAGTTTCCCAAAACGAGCACAGTCTGAATAACATGAATAATAAAAAAATAAATAACAGCTGAAGGTGTAGACGGTTAATACCTTTTGTTCGAGAAGAATGAAACAATACATAATAATTCGGTTAAAACATTAAATTATAATCGCTTAAGGATCGAATAAAAAAAAACGGAAAACTTCCTTAGCTAAATTCGCTGGAAAACAGACTTTCAAATAAAAATAAAAATAAAAAAAACTATCCCTGCACACATTTTAACTTTAAACCTTCGCTCAAAACGAACAGCCAATGAAAAAAAAAAAAAACAAACAGCAGATAAACTTCCCAAGTTTAAACCAAACATAACACCTAATTACAAAAACGCTTTGTCCAAAACATCTGAAAAATTTAAGTTTGGCCCACACACGAAGACGAGAAAAGCCACTGAGGCAGGAAACAAACTCAAAACTGGGACCTCCGCTTTTAAAACAAGAAGAAGAAGAAGAAGAAGAAGAAGAAGAAGAAGAAGAAGAAGAAGAAGGAGGAGGAGGAGGAGGAGGAGGAGGAGGAGGAGAAGAAGAAGAAGAAGAAGAAGAGAAGAAGAAGAAGGAGGAAGGAGGAGGAGGGAGGAGGAGGAGAAGGAAGAAGAGGAGAAGAAGGAGGAGGAGAAGGAGGAGGAGGAGGAGGAGGAGAAGAAGAAGAAGAAGAAGAAGAAGAAGAAGAAGAAGAAGAAGAAGAAGAAGAAGAAGAAGAAGAAGAAGAAGAAATAATAACAAAGGTTTGTCATCATTTGATCGTCTCCTTTTACCGATCCCGAGTATATCCCAAAAATCTGTTTCCCCCATTCCTAGGAATGTAAATTCCAGGGAATGTAAAGTGGATGAGCGTAAGGCATTCCGCACGTTCTTCGCTGGCCACATACCAAATGTGGAAAAGCCAGTTCGGGATTTTCTTTCGGATGTCCTCGGAGGAAATTTCTCGGAAAAAATGTGGTTTTACGAATCTTTTTAATAAAAAATAAAAGAGTGAAAAAAGGACGAGAAATTGGTTGAAAATGGAACCTGAGTCTCAAACATTTTTTCGTCAGTTGTTTGAATAGCAGATAAAATCGGCTTTCAGGTCATCTTTTCAAAGAGTTTTAGGCAAAATTTATACTGCTGCAGTTAACGCATGTGAGATTGTTACGAATATACACACATACATAAGAACATAAACATACACAAACAAACGCATGTATATATATGTGTGTGCGCGTTTGTTTGTACATATATACTGTATATACATACATATATACACATATAAGCATGTATACA
>NC_089789.1:41341105-41346105 GCF_040412425.1 Macrobrachium rosenbergii
TGCGAAACCCACAATGCCACGAAAAAAACCAGGTACAATGGCAAAAGTGTAGAGAGAGAGAGAGAGAGAGAGAGAGAGAGAGAGAGAGAGAGAGAGAGAGAGAGAGAGAGAGAGAAAATCTCCTTTTGAAAAATGTTTTGTCGTGTCCAAGGTCGTGGGTCCGTGTTACGCATCTATTCAAAAACCTAATCCACAAGGAAGGACTAAGAGAGAGAGAGAGAGAGAGAGAGAGAGAGAGAGGAGAGAGAGAGAGAGAGAGAGAGAGAGAGAGAGAGGGATTGATGTAGTGTTGCAAAACAGGGAAGGAGGGCTGGAGTGATTACCTCTTGTTGCACAAGGTGAAACCCTTCTGCCTCCACAAAATTGAAAATAACCTAGACTAAACCATATATATATATATATATATATATATATATATATATATATATATATATATATATATATATATATATATATATATATATATATATATATATATATATATATATATATCACACGACAACACCACTGCCTAATCTGTTATGAACACAATACTCTGAAGAACAAAACGACTGGAACTTCCAGTCTGCAGAAATAAAAACATTCGTGAAAGACGACTCACGCTGTCGCAATTTCCGTATAAATAACTAAATAAATGAACTAATTAATTAATAAACGCAACGAATGCAAAGTAAGGAACAAAAACTTAAATTGGTATAAAAAAATGACCTGTCATGTATGTTATGTGCCCTTACAAGTCATGATGGGAAAAACATAAGAAATTATTGATGTTATGTATATCTGTACACTGCAATGAGAACTATCTGAAGAGAAGCGAGTATCACATCTCTCTCTCTCTCTCTCTCTCTCTCTCTCTCTCTCTCTCTCTCTCTCTCTCTCTCTCTCTCTCTCCAAATGAAGCACTGATGGCATCTGACTTATTCAAATGTTTCACGCATCCCCCAACGGAATAAAACGAACAATGGAATAAATGAGAGAGAGAGAGAGAGAGAGAGAGAGAGAGAGAGAGAGAGAGAGAGAGAGAGAGAGAGTTTCTCAAAGGCAGAGCAACAGCAGCAGCAGCTGCAAAAGCACAAGAGCAAGCATCGACATCCGACGGGTCGGAAGTGGGTTTTATTTTCAGGCAATCGGTGTCGTAATTGGGTTCAATTAGTGGCTCCGGATGGCGCACGAAAAAATCTGCGACCTTTCGTAGAAATCAACACTAATTCGCCTTCAAATTGAAACGGATTGTACAAATGAAGCGCTTCAACGTAATAGCAGCACAACACGAACGTGGGTAGTATGCAGTCACGACCACACACGCCACATGACAGAACATACACGCTGAATGGATACCGTCCTTGGAAGTCGTCGATGCGCAATGTCTGGAGTTCGAATCTCCCTGTGCCGAGTCGTTTACCAGTTATAATTGCCCTTCGGCGGTATTCCCGAGGTAGAACGAATTGGATGTTATCGACATTTATAGCCAAATGTTTGAGAATATAATAAAAATCAAGTCGTATGGGATAAATATTCATAAATTAACAAGTATGCCATATAAGTTTCTACTTATTATTTAGGCACGAAAAGGACTATACTGTACATTTGCCTATTTCCACTATAGAAAATGGACACAGAATAAGTTACCATTCCAGGCACGTCCTTTGTGGTCACCCATCCAAGTTTTGATCAGACACAACGTTGCTAACTTCGCAGGCAGAGGAACATCTACAAGCAATTATATATGCATTACATACATACATACATACATACATACATACCTACATATTATTATTATGTATATATATATATATTTATAATATACATACATACACTCTTCAAGGTTAAAATTTTTTGTATAGTGATTTAAGGCTTTACATCGCAACACATTACACCGAATCAAATAAAAAAATCTATAATGGAAGTGAAAGCGTGTTTTGGAAATAAAACTGCTTAAATAGTGAACTGATGAAACACAATGTTAACGGGAATAACGCTGTAAACCGGAAAGAAAAAAATAAAATTACAATAACATAATATAATTTTATGATGATGGTAATCACGATGATGATATGATGATGAAGAGCCGAGTTGTCTTCCCGTCCAATGAACAAATTTTCTTTGAGATCTGATCAAAGCAACACTGATGAAAGACATAAAAGTGAAGCTAATCACCTCCTCCTTCTTCTCTTCTTCTTCTTCTCTCTTCTTCTTCTCTCTCTCTCTCTCTCGATCCAGAGACAAGGGCCGAACGGGAAAAAAAAATCCAATCTCAAAATTTATTTTCAACCGGCTAATTGCACTGAAAGAATGTCAATTTCTGCTGAATTAGTCTCCTTCGGAATGGGAGAGAGAGAGGAGAGAGAGAGAGAGAGAGAGAGAGAGAGAGAGAGAAGAGAGAGAGAGAGAGAATACAGTATGCGTATACATGAAGGCTTGAAAAATGTCTGTGTTTCTTTTCGTTTTTGTCTAGAGCTGGACACACAAATACATACATACATACATACACACACACACACACACATATATATGTGTGTGTGTACGTGTGTGTGCGGGAGTGTGTTTGTGTGTATGTGTGTGTGTGCAGGGGGAAATAAATTAGTTTATGAGTGTACGCGTAGAAATTATCGAAGAGTATGTCTGTGTCCTGAGGGAATAATGTGAGTTAGTAGCATGACAAATGTGCGCGCTTGTGCGCTCGCGCACGAGCATATCTAGACAGACCTCCAGATGACAGGTCGACTGCCATCATCCTCTCCCATCCAGCCGCCTCTCCCATGGAAACACAGACGGAAAAATGAATTTCAAAAAAATCACCGCGAGGAGCCAAAGTATTTACGAAGAATAAAAAAAATGGCTCATCAAACGGTAATCCGTGAGTTTTTTTTTTTTTTAATTCCCCCGACTCAAGAGATAAGACTACTTAAAAGGCTTGCAGGAGGGGAGGAGGAAGGGGGGGAGGGGACGAGAAAGAGAAGATAAGAGCAGGGGGGGAGGGGGTTATTGTATTACTTAGATAAAAGAGTGGACAGCTTCATCCCTTGCTATCTCCCGCACCTCTCGGGCCTCAATGTGGCCCGTGCCCGTTGCAATTCACGATACCTAAAATGCCCCTGGTGTGGTGACTTGTTATCCACTGGATGTACCGTTTTAATCCTGTATATTGGGTATTCCCGTCACAGTCGGCTTTAAAGGATGTCTTGCTATCCGCGACGTGCAACGCTATTCAGTAAATGTACCATTTCAAGGGGTAGCCTGTTATTAATGAGAGAGAGAGAGAGAGAAAGAGAGAGAGATACAGTATATACATATATATTATATATATGTATATATATACATATATACTGTATCTTCTTCTTCTTCTTTTAACGTGCTTTTATTCCCATTTTTGTATGGGGTAAGCACGATGCCTTCTTTTTGAAGGACTTTTTGATTTGGCTTTGGGGTAGACCTGTGGTCTCGATCGGGCTGCCCTGCCTGACATCGCTTAGACCCTGGTACGTATGTTTTCATGTATCATACCCTGACTCAACGCCCTTTCTTCCCAGCAGCGAGAAGTTATTGCGCGAGTATGGCGAGAGTTCGAGACGTGAGATGTTTGTTATGTATATATATATATATATATATATATATATATATATATATATATATATATATATATATATATATATATATATATATATAATACTTACATATATGGACAAGGAATCAATTGGTCCTTCAGACAATTTAATGAATCAAATGTATGAAAACAATCCAAATTTAAAAGAACCAATCACTAAAAAAAACTTCTACCCCTCAGCATCTCAATTAAAATGACTGCTATACGAACCCTTCACCCCAATTAAAACAGAGCCTACAAAATTCTGAAAGCCGTTTTAATGAAGAACAAATCAAGGCATAAAAAAAAACACACACAGAGTCTATTGGGCACATTTACCTGTTCTGGGAAATAGCTACAATTGATTACTCAACCTCTTTATTCCCTTAAATTTTCGCTCAATAGAGATAATGTTAGAACGTCATATTACGCAAAAGGAAATAAAACTATTCAACGAAAGGGGGAAAAAAATGTCACAAAACACGAAAGACTGGAACAACGCGAGAGAATCGTGACCTATGTTGAGAGTAAAGGGGATTCCGTATGTAGGAAAAAAAAATAATAAACAAAGGTAGTGGAACTGGAAAAATGAAGGGACGGAATTCAGAGAGAGGAGAGAAAAGAAAAACGGAGGAATGGATACAATACAAAGGGGGGGGGGGGAGAAACGATGTCAGGCACCTGGCGAAATACCTCAGGTGAGGCAACTGTAATAAAATGAAAAACGAGACAGGAAATGGAAGTAAAAAGAAACTCGCGAAGGAAAATTATCATAAAATCAAACCCAAGAGCGAAAACTTCAGTACGATCTAAATATGTCGTTTTTTAAAAGACTCCCGTCATGAGAGGTTAGGCAAATCCTGACTTTCTAGCGCAAGCGCCAACGAGAGAGAGAGAGAGAGAGAGAGAGAGAGAGAGAGAGAGAGAGAGAGAGAGAGAGAGACGAGACGTTACAAGATACCACACTGATGATGGAATAAGTAAATATTTTCAATGCAATATAGAGAGAGAGAGAGAGAGAGAGAGAGAGAGAGAGAGAGAGAGAGAGAGAGAGAGAGAGAGAGAGAGAGAGACGTTACAAGATACCACACCGATGATGGAATAAGTAAATATTTCAATGCAATATAGGAGAGAGAGAGAGAGAGAGAGAGAGAGAGAGAGAGAGAGAGAGAGAGAGAGAGAGAGAGAGAGAGTCATTATAAGATAACAGAACGACGATGGGGTACGTAAATATTTCAATGAGAGAGAGAGAGAGAGAGAGAGAGAGAGAGAGAGAGAGAGAGAGAGAGAGAGAGTAACGGAATGTCTTGACGAGGAACTCCCTTCACTTCCCTAGGCTTCAATAACATATCTATCTTCTTCAGACATTAGTTCTCATCGGAGTTTGAACATTTGTCCATAAACATTTTAACGGACG
>NC_089789.1:41348605-41376105 GCF_040412425.1 Macrobrachium rosenbergii
TAATTTTTATTCACTTCACGTTTCTTTATATCTTCAAAACGGTTGAGTTTATGTACAGCAGTGGGTCTCAACTTGTGGTCCATGGTGACATTTTGGGTGGTCCACAGGACGTTAACTACACTTGGTAATAAACTGGGGCCTGTGTACGTATTTTTTTTAATTTACTGAAATGCAGTAAGAACAATTTTATCCAGATGACTTACTGATCGTTCTTAATTATTTCTATCCAAAAAATTAATGGCAATCTTCAGGTTGCAATTCTCGCGTACGAAATATGTTTCTTTTAATCCAAAGTATTTATCATCTACGCTTTATTTATCGGTACTCAAAAAAGAATTGGTCCGAGTTAATAACACTGATTCGTAGTGAAAGTGAATTAGGGACGTCACGCACAATGAAATGAAAAGGAAATTTGTGAATTTTATTTTTAGAAGAGTTTACAAAACCCAGAACAAAACATTAATTGTGAAATCTACGATACCTCAGGTGAACCATTTTAAAACAATCATTGCAAGCCGACACGTAATACTAGCAATCCTTTTACTCCAAATCTCACTATTTCCATCGGCGTGTAACCATCCTGATTGAGTGACACAATACACCTGGCGTCAAAAGAATGATGGGCCATCGATGCCAAATAAATACAAAATAAATAATAATAATGAATAATAATCCACAAGCATACCACAGGCCAGCCAAGGGGCCAGGGGGAGGCAGGGGAGGGGAGGTGGGGGAGGAGGAGGGAGGAGGGGGAAGGCGAGGGAGGGGACGTTAGTGACCAATCACCGATGGCTTTCGGGTCAATCTTCGAGCTCACAGCCGATTGTTTATGGGGAGGGGGTTTGCCCAGGAAGGAGGGGGGCGAGAGGGGGAGACCAGCACTTAATGGGGGTAATCCGGTGATGGAAGAGGACTCAACAATCCCCCAGATGTGACGGATTAAGTTATGGCTTTGCCTAAAATGGAGGAATGGAGGTCCATCCATCGCTCAGGGCCAGAGAGAGAGAGAGAGAGAGAGAGAGAGAGAGAGAGAGAGAGAGAGAGAGAGAGAGAGTATGCTTTAAGCCACTGTGAACATGAATGTGTACAGAAAACTGACGGACAATAACAGAATGAAGAATAAAAAGTAGTGAAAAATAAGAACATTTCAATACTCCAAGGAAAATTGTAAAATAAATAATAGTTATAAAGAAAAAAAAATCGTTAGGTTTTCTTAAAATGAAATCCATAAATATACTGACTGCGCACTCAATTATAAAACACATTGCACTGATAGACATTTATTCCAAAATTATATCCAAAAGCCATGCTCCTCTCTAACCTTAAATGAACCACCATACTCGTTCAACTACCAGGTACACCTTCACTACTTGTGTCAACAGGGGCAACTGTCTTTTAATGGTACATGCCCATCCACTCGCCCTCGCCAGGACTCGAACTTGGGAGTTCTTGCTTGGTGGGCGAGAATATTATCAACTACACCAAGAGTTACTAAATATCTATTCAAATATATACATGCACACTTAAATGTGTGCCAATATTGATAATTACATTCTCTCTCTCTCTCTCCTCTCTCCACTCTTCAAACACACAAAAAAAAAAAAAAAAAAAAAAAAATATATATATATATATATATATATATATATATATATATATTGTATATACTGTAAAAAAACTCAGTTATTATAGAGCGCTGTTAAAGAGACTAACACGAGGCCCCTCAAGAAAAAAAAAACGGGCACGCAGGACACGCCCTCCGCCCTCCAAAACTGAACGAAGAAGAAGCGGAGCGGAAGGCAAAACTGCTTGACAAACGGACGTTGCTTTCTTGTTCTTCCGAGCCAGGTGGGAACAGGTGCATCTGCTCACTAATTAAATTCCGGCGAGATACCTTTTGCAATTACAAGGCCGCGAGGCGAGGCGAGGCTCCGCCCTTGAAGAATACTCTGTAACAACTCCTCAGAGAAGTGGCCAGGATGGCTGAAGTCTCTCTCTCTCTCTCTCTCTCTCTCTCTCTCTCTCTCTCTCTCTCTCTGTGGTTGACCCACAGGCTTGCTTCCATTATAACGAAAAGGATTTTGAAATAGAATCGACCTATAAGATCTTTCTACCTCCAAGATAAAACAAAAGATTACGAAACAGAATCGACTTATACTGCCCCATTTTGGCACTCATGTCGTGATACCCACCCCCCCCCCAAAAAAAAGAAAAAAAAAACTAAATAAACAAAGTAAACAAATCCAATACAGATGTATTCAATAATTTAGACTCTACGGTCATACTACAAAGTCCTTTTATCAGTAAAAAAAAATCACCATAATAAGTAATTTTTTCTTCAGGTATAATCCACTGCCATCCAATCCTTCTCGTCGAACCTAAACCTAACAAGGAAATTTATGCAACAGATTTGGATGCTAAATCCAGTCGTCAAGAAAAACCAGCACGCTTCAGTAAAAAAAATACAGAGATAAAGAGAAAACAGAAAGATAAAAAGAGAAAGAGAAAAAAGAAATAAAGAAGAGAAAAAGAGAGAAGAAAACAGAGAGGGAAAGAGAGATGAGAGACAAAAAAAAAGACAAAAGACACAAAGAAGAGGAAAAGAGAAAACAGGAAGGGAAAAAGAGATGAGACAAAAGAAAAAGAAAAAAGACATCAAGAAGAGAAAAAAAGAAAACAGAAAGACAAAAGAAAGAAAAAGAATCAAGAGAAAAAGAAAACAAAAGACAAAGAAATGAGAAACAGAGAAAAAAAGAAAAAGACATAAAAGAGAAGAGAGAAAAATAGAAAGAAAAAAGAAAAAAAGAGAAAAAAAGACATAAAAGAGAAGAGAGAAAAACAGAGAGAAAAAAAGAGAAAAAATAAGATAAAAAAGAGAGGGAAAAAACCAAGCCAGCATCCCCTTTCCTCACATCTTCCAGGGCCGGACTAATTACATCGTCTTAATCCTTAACTTAATCTAACAGAGCAGCGAAGTAGCGGCCCATAAGGATTTTATTTCTAGCCTCCCTTCACCCCCCAACACTCTCCTCCCCCCACAGACCTATAACCAATCCCCCACCCTACTCCATTATCCGCCCCCCCTCCCCTCCACCTCTGTTCAATCTCCACAGCCGACGCTTCCAATCCTTCACCTTTGTAGACTTCCTTATTTTTCCTTTATTATTTTTTTCTGCCTCACTTCTATCCTACTCTTTCTTATTTTCCTCTGTTTCCTCTTCTCTCTTCGTGCCTTTTCTTATATTTATTTTAATTCTCTACATTGCTCTCTCCCTTTCATTCTTCTTTCTTACTCAACTTTTCTACATTATTTTTAACTCTCAACTTTCCCTTTTTCTACCTTTCTGCTCTCTTCAACTCGCCCTTTTTATTATTATTACTTTTCTTGTTACTTTCTTCTCTCCACAATCTTTTTTTTTTTATCCCATTCGAATTTATTCTCCATTCTTATCTTTCTCCCTCATTACACTTCCTCTTCCTTTTCTGCCAATCTCATTTTTTTTTCATCCTTGACCTGAAATCTCCCCTTCTTTTATTAACTCCCTCGTCACAGATCTCTCTCTCTCTCTCTTAATTCTCTTCTCTTCTCTCTCTCTTCCTTTTCCTCCCAAGACAATCTTTGCTGCCCTGTCCTCCCTGACGCCCCCTCTCTCTCTCTCTCTCTCTCTCTCTCTCTCTCTCTTACTTCCTTGTATTAACCTTTCTTCCTTCCTAATTACCCAATTCTCCCGACAAGACCTTGCTCCTCCTGTCCTACCCCCGGCCCCATCTCTCTCTCTCTCTCTCTCTCTCTCTCTCTCTCTCTCTCTCTCTCAGCCTGGCATCAACCTGGATAGAATCTAATTGCCCTTCAAAGGATTGCGCCGTCTATGCCTCGTTAGAATCTTAAGAGCATGAGGCTGGGAGATGTGTGTGTGTGAGGTGGGTGGGTGTAAGGTGAAGGGGACTGGGGAGTCATGTGCAGTGATTTAGCTGTCACAGTGCTTTAACTGCAAACGATCCACATATGCTCTCTCTCTCTCTCTCTCTCTCTCTCTCTCTCTCTCTCTCTCTCTCTCAATCAAGCGGAATGGCCTCTGACAACACTCTATAAGGGATATACATAATTCCGCGCATCATTAGTGTAACTTATAAGACTATTCCCAATACTATCGTTCACTAATATGGTCTCCCCATACAACAAATTACGAGAGAGAGAGAGAGAGAGAGAGAGAGAGAGAGACACCTCGACGGTGACGATGAAAACGAAATGATGACGGAATAAATTCAGTAAGTGCAACTATACACAAGCAACCTGAACAATAAATTCGGTCCCATATAACGCACACAGTCAGGAAGCAAATCTACCCCTATGCAATGCGCGAGCGCAAGAGCGCGCGATTTACAGCCCGAGCGCGTATCAAATGATCTGGAATGGAATATATACCAGCTCCTAAATCCGATGGCAACTGAGCCAGGTGGCCTTTTCGATATGAAGGAGCACCCTTGCAATTCAATGAGGGAATGGACCAAAACCTCGAAATATTCATTGACACTCTCCCTCGGTGTGAATTCGCCTCTGGGGAGGAGAGTGTTGTCGCCCTTGGCCGAGGTGAGTCTTACTAATAGGTCGCCCTTGGCCGAGGAGAGCCTTCCTAATAGGTCGCCCTTGGCTGAGGACAGTCTCGCTAATAGGTCGACCTTGGCTGAGGACAGTCTTGCTAATAGGTCGCCCTTGGCCGAGGAGAGCCTTCCTAATAGGTCGCCCTTGGCCGAGGAGAGACATGCTAATAGGTCGCCCTTGGCTGAGGACAGTCTTGCTAATAGGTCGCCCTTGGCCGAGGAGAGCCTTGCTAACAGGTCGCACTTGGCCGAGGAGAGTCTTGCTAACAGGTCACCCTTGGCCGAGGAGAGTCGCTAACAGGTCGCCCTTCGCTGAGGAGTCTTGCTAACAGGTCGCCCTTGGCTGAGGAGAGAATTCTTCACCTCCTGGAGAGAACAGGTCGCCCTGGCTGAGGAGAGTCTTTCCTAACAGGTCGCCCCCGCTGAGGAGAGTCTTGACTGGAGAGTCTTCCTAACAGGTCGCCCTTGGCTGAGGAGAGTCTTCCTAACAGGTCGCCCTTGGCTGAGGAGAGTCTTCCTAACAGGTCGCCCTTGGCTGAGGAGAGTCTTGCTAATTTTTTGCATTTAAATGCATTCTCCAAATACAAGCAATCCACTTGAAAACGCATCTTTTAAATGAAAACACACGAAAAACAAGGCGTTCGAATGTAAACCAAACATTGTTTGCATTTAAATACACTAAATGTAAGTAACTCACTTAAAAATATATCTTTTCAAAGCAGATACAGGAAAAACAAAGCATCTGATGTAAACAACCTCCAAATATCAGTAATTCACTTGAAAATATAGTTTTTAAAAGTAAATACAAGAAAAACAAGGCTATCAAATATAAAACAGAATTTTTTATTTCGCATTAAAATACACTATTCAAGCACCAGTAATCCACTTGAGAACGTAACTATTTGATGCAAATCAAGTTAAATCAAGCATCTATATGTAAATCGCCATCCAAATGACAACAAAGCATGCCAATGAAAAACCACTCAAAATAAACAAAGCATCTAGATGAATACAAGCTTTCCGAATGATAACAGAGCATCTGAATGCAAGCGAGTCATTCAGATAAAAAAAGATAAGCAAAAATAAACAAACCAAATGCAAACAATCCCTCCAAATGGCAACTAAGCACGCCAATGAAAAACCACTCAAAATAAACAAAGCATCTAGATGTAAACAAGGTTTCCAAATGACATCAGAGGATCTGAATGTAAACAGATCATTCGGATACAAAAGATAAACAAAAATAAGCAAACACTCTACATCCAAACGAAATATCCAACCATAAACAACAACTCTTACACAAAAGAAATACATGCAAACGTAAACAAACCCTTCCGATACGAAAGACAAACAAAAACAATCAAATACTACATAGGAACGAAATACCCGAGATAAACATCTCGCCTTACATAAAACCAATACATTCAAAAGTAAACAAAACCCTCCATAGGTAAACAGACTTCCAAATATTAACAAACACTCCCGACGCAAACAAACGGTCCAAATATACATAAACATGCGGCCCCCCCCGTTTGTAATTCCAATATTTAATAGTTATCGTCTTCACGTCAGGGGATTCCGTGGAGGGAATGAAATGTAAGTCAACAATTATTATTTGATTTACAACTGGCAATTTACTTTGGTAACCCGCCCCCCCCTTACGCGGATGTAAACGGAAGTTGACAAAGAAGTCCCATTACATATATCCAATTATCCGCCGGCGAAGGGGAAATATATTTACTGGGAAAATGTCTAAGCATAAATGTCGTGTGCGCTCGCATATCTCAAATTATCCAGGCATGTAAAAGTATTATTATTATTATTATTATTATTATTATTATTATTAGGTTGCCTACACCTTCTAAGAAATATGAGAGTCGAGACGATAAGTCCTAACCCAGGGGCCGCTTAGTACCCTCCCGAATCTATGCCCGAGGACCTACATTCTGCACACCCGAACAAGTAAACGTGGTGACAGATTTTATCATCTCGCTATACATTGCGAGGAGGAGGAGGAGGAGGAGGAGGAGGAGGAGGAGGAGGAGGAGGAGGAGGAGGAGGAGGAGGAGGAGGAGGAGGAGGCAACAGAGAAACAAAAGTAGGAGGACCCATCGTAAGAAATCCGGAGCACAGCATCAGCATCGCCAATCTCTTAAGCAAGTTCTCACTTCAGCCACCCACCAGGGGGGGCGGGGTTACTGGAAAACCCATCCACGCCCATCCCCGCCCCTGTATCTAAACGACACACTTTCCATCTTCGAGTCTTTCATTCCTTATTCCGTTGACTTTATTTTCCCGTTTCCCTTGGCCGACCTTCGCCTGGCGATCGTTAGGAAGAGTTGCATTCCCTAAATGATTCTCGGTCTGTTTCGATTCCCGTTCTCTTTATTAATAATTTGTTATTATGATATTCCAGTTGAACGCAGAGAGGCTTCGTGTTACGATGTTCAAGTGGATGAAGGATGAGAAATAAACGCTAATTATTCTTGTTCTGCATTTTAATTTCCTTTCTCGCATACCTCGTCATACTGTTTCAGAATGCTTCCTTTAATTAAAGCTAAAAGATGAAGAGCACCAAGATCTAAATAACATTCTCTCTCTCTCTCTCTCTCTCTCTCTCTCTCTCTTCTAATTAAACCTAACAGATGAAGAGCACCGTGCTCTAAAACATTATTCTCTCTCTCTCTCTCTCTATTTTAATTAAACCTAACCAGATGAAGAGCACCGTGCTCTAAATGTTATTCTCTCTCTTTAAACATCAACAGATGAAAAGCACCGAGCTCTAACAAATCTTCTCTCTCTCTCTCTCTCTCTCTCTCTCTCTCTCTCTCTCCTTCTCTCTTTTCCACAACGATCTGCTTTGACATTAATCAAACCGAATAAAATCTAGTCATAGAAAGAGACATTTTCCTGGTCCCCCGTCGCTGTCTTCGCTTACCCGAACAAGTCAACCTTTACATATCAAGTTCGGAAGAAAATATACACATGAAATATGCGCAGTGGAAAGAGCGACAAGACATGCGAAGGAAAAAAAAAAATATACACAGATAAAAGTGGCAATACACACAACTGCCCAACTTTAAACATACACTGGAGAGGAGGCACACTCCTTACGCCAAACGTCAGGGGTGACATTTGCTTGGAGAGGCTTGATAGTTTCAAGTCGGAATTATTTAAAGGTCCGTAAAACGTCGATGGGGAGAGAAATGGTATTGGGGGGAAATCAGCACATAACTGGAGAGATTGGGTGCATAAATAAGAAAAAAAAAATGGTTATTTATGAAGAGGAAAACTAACGCCTAGTTCTGGTGGTCGAAGATGAGAGCAATAAGAGAACATGGAGAAGGAAAGCCCTGAGTCCTACATTGGCTGCTACCATGACAGTCGACAACCACACAGTGCATGATGAGATACAATGTAAGAGAATATATATAGAATATAAAGCCTTTGTTATCAGTTTAGTTTGTGTGCTTGTTTACAGAAGCAATCACAAACTTTTATTTAAAGAATACACACACACACACACACACACACACACACACAAATGCATATATATGACCCCTATATATATATGCTACATAAAAATGGGAACAAGCTGGGAAGAAGAAGATATATATATATATATATATATATATATATATATAAATCGATAACATATAAACACTAAATCGATAAACAGACAAACCTACACCCCAACAAAATTAAAATGATCCAACTATCTACACATACAATTACTTCTGGAAACACGTCCAAACTAACAAATAAGCCGCAGCCAAACGCATTAATCTATATTCACAATCGTCCGAAAAACGAGCATCTCCCTTCGCACCCCATCCATCATAACAAAACGGAAGATATTCATATCGGGAGGGGTGGAGGGGGGGACGGGGGAAATCCCATCCATTACAAGCAAAAAGACAACGCAAATTAATGCCGAATACATCTATATTTTACAAGGCCGATATCGGACATGAATCAAGATCGGCGGACAATTTTAACAACCTGAAACTCCTCGTAAAGTATTGCCACGGAAATCCTACAATTTGTAATTCAGATTTCACCTCGCCTCTCTCTCTCTCTCTCTCTCTCTCTCTCGATCATGCACGAGGACTAAAGCTTTTCTGAAATCATTTTTCGAAACTGCTTGGATTAGATTTTAGGAATTCTATTAACTTTAGGTGACGATGACCCATGAAGTTGTAACGCCTCTTCATGGTTTTTTTCTCTCTCTCTCTCTCTCTCTCTCTCTCTCTCTCTCTCAAATTACGATCAAATACAATCCAATGACAAGACCTTAAAAAATATAACAAAGAAACAGCGAATTCACCTAAGAACTGAGAGAGAGAGAGAGAGAGAGAGAGAGAGATTCCTTACACCAAAAATTAACGACAGGATATGTGACCAGCGACCTGCGGTTAAGATACTGCAGCCGAACTCGGTATTAAAATTAATATCGCATAAGATCAAATGTAATTGGGGAAAATGTAATTGAAAATATCATCGAATTCTGGGCCGCGGTTTCCTAGGCGACGTCTAGAATGGAAAATGCATTAAAGTGGAGGGCAGTCTTGCTGAACAACTTCTTAATCACCAACAGACGCACGCACGCACAAACGCATGCATGTATGTGCGAACAAAATCGGCTAACGTGTGTCGCTTGTGTGTCTTTCTTGACAAGTTTTACTGTACATTATATATAACTATACATATGCATATATATATATGTATATATATATATACTGTATATATATATATATATATATATATATATATATATATATATATATATATATATATATATATATATATATATATATATATATATATATAGGCTTGGAATCCAAGGGAGCTAGGCATTTAGGGATTGCTGAGCCACCTCTCCTTACAGAAGTGAAGCGTGGATGTTAAACACAAGTGAAAAGAAAGGGTTGAAAATATGAGAGGGATTGTTTGCACAGCACTGTGGTGTAACAAGAACTAATCTCTTACAATATTAAGAGTAAGGAATTTGGCGAGACACAGAAGATGAAATGTCAAAGTTTGTGAAATGGTTCGAACATATGGAAAGAATGGAAGATGATATTTTGGTGAAAGCACATAATCTGGAAGGAATCTCTCTCTCTCTCTCTCTCACACACACACACACACACACACACACACACACACACATACATAAAACATAAAAATAAGAACTGAATTCATTTAACTATGCCACTGGGATAATTTCACAAAAGAAGGCGACCATTCTGCTTCGAATCATTTTTCCCCGGGCACTAAAGTTTCCGTAACCCTACCGGGACAACTTTTCCCCCATCTATTACAACTTTTGAAGCTAATGGAGCCAGAAACATCCCCGAATCTTCCCCCACCCCTCCCCCCCCAAAACACAGGAAACAGTAATTTATGAAATTCGCCGAGACGGAAAACTTATATGTGATGTTTCAAGACATTGATTTGGCTCACTATCAAATGTTTTGGGAAAATGATAAGATATTTGATAAACAACACGGGGTTTAAAAACTTAGATATATTTGATTTGGCTCACTATCAAATGTTTTGGGAAAACGATAATATACTTGATAAACAAACTTAAGATATATTTGCAACCTGAAGGGTATTTGATAACTAAAGAATATTTGGTAGAATACAAGATATGTGGAAATTTGTATGTAATAAACTAAAACTTCCTATTTAACAAAATATTTGTTAAATGACAGATATCTGATAAACAACAAGGGATTATAAACTTAGAATATATTTGCAACCTGCACGATATTTGATAACTAAGAAATATTCGGTAAAATATAAGGTCTTAGGAATTTTGTATTTGGTAAACTTAAACATATCTATTGAACTAAATCCTTTTCAACTAAACGACAATTGGGAAACTAAAACATATTTGGTAGAATGTTTGACTTTTCGTATCTTAAATCAAATCTGATAAATTAATGGATATGTGGGATACTAAAATATATTTGTTAACCTAAAATCTGCTTGGTATATTTCATTTGGTATCTAAGTTGTATTTGGTACACAAATAGATATTTAGGAAAATAAAATACGGTATATTGGTTACCTAAAAGACAGTAACATAACTAAAGCATCCGGAAAGCTTTACAAGACAAGTAAAGCAATACAATGAGCATTTTTGAAAAACTAACATATATTTGGAAAGCTAAATGATCACGAAAACAACAATTTTCTCACACAAAACAAATCCTAGAAACTACAAGAACATATTGAAAACAAAAATGAGTTCTGGAAAACTAAATGAGGTTTGTAGAACATTTAGAAAACTTTCTTGACCAACTGTTAAAAAGAACTTTTACTTTAAAAAGAACTTTTACTTATGATAACCTTTTACAAATGTATATCTACGTAGCTAGACATTTCTCAGCATTTCAATTCTTCTTAAATCATATACACTGCACAAACAATTCCATCAGATGTCTTCAAAACTTCTTCTTTCAACATTGACACTTCACTTCCACGAAGGAGAGTTGGCTCAAGGATACCTTCGCCTTCTTTCAGCTTTCAACTGTTCTGTGACTCAACTCTTTCCATTCGATAAATTTTCAGTAAATTTACCAACAATTAAAACTTACCTTTACGAATCAACTGCTTCCATTCTTACATCATTCATAAAAACATTCAGTTCCATTTTCCTGATTTCCATTTATCCTCATAACCTTCCTTATTCTAACACTGGCTTTATGTTTCTTTGCTTTGACGAACTTTCAAACTATTTCACTAGATTCCGCAGTTTCACTTCCTCGTCTAAACCCCACACTGTTCTCACCCCTAACGATCCTTCTTCGGTCCTCTGCCCTACTTTCTCAAACTCCTATTATTCACCTTCCATGGTATACCACGTATTGTTATGTTCTTACAAATCTTGCAGCCTCCTCTACCAAATTGGTCTTATTTCAAGGACAGCTTTTTTGTGTTGCTCATTCCCTTGGCACCTTTCCATCAACCACACAAACTTTACACATACTGGTCAGCCACTTTGGGACACGCTGTGAGCACAGTGTTTCTCTTGCACTTTCATCACACACACACACATATATATATATACATACATACATATACACACATATATATATAATTCATATATAATATTTATATACTGTACACATATACGTATATATCAAACTTGATCACTTGCACAGTTGTTCTGTGCATTATTAAATGTAATAATAACTGGACCTCACATAAACAGGACGGTAATATTCTTTTAATAAAAATCTCCTTTAAATACCATCCTCATAATATACATATACATATAATATACATATATAATGACGCAAAATAATTAATAGAAAACCCTTCACAACAAAACCCATAATAACACATCACCCTTACAAGATATGGTAATATCGAAGCCAAGTTTCAATTTCCTCTATTTATTTTTTCGATTATTCCTTCAACTATCAATGTATTCCCACCCGGCAGAATGTGATCGACCAAATAATTCATTCCAATAACTCCGGCACGTTTCCCTAAAGTGTCTGTGTGTTGGGACTGCGGAAGAAACGGACGGACACACAAAACACAACAACATATAAATATACACAAAACACACACATAATATATATATATATATATATATATATATATATATATATATACATATATATAAAATGAACATATATATGTATATATATAATAAACATAAATATGTATATAATAAACGGTACAACTGTCTTGAAAAAATTCAAAGAACTATATATTTTCCTAATGGAAAAACTTACAAATTCTCAAACATTTCCTAAAACATTTCTTTCGTACCTTGTTTTATTCTGTGTGTGTGTGTGTGTGTGAGAGAGAGAGAGAGAGAGAGAGAGAGAGAGAGAGAGAAAGAGAGAGAGAGAGGGGGATTTGCTTTGCTAAAAGCTTGATGCATTTTCTTCCATATGTTTGTTCCTCAGTATACCGGAAGAGGATATATGTTGTCACATTTCAAGTGTGATTTAAAATTTCACCCATAACTGTAAAGTTGAAAGGAAAATGAATCAAGAGAGATAAGCACAGTCTTCGAGTGCTTGCTTTCTTTCTCTCTCTCTCTCTCTCTCTCTCTCTCTCTCTCTCTCTCTCTCTCTGTGACTTATTGTGACCCAATGCCGTTTTTACAAGGTATGGCGTTGACTGCACGCTCAACTATTCTTTTAGATATTGAAATATTTAACTGTTATGACATAAAAATGCTAAAATGCAATAATAATAATAATAATAATAATAATAATAATAATAATAATAATAATAATAATAATAATAATAATAATAATAATAATAAAATATCGAAACTTCTGTTGTACACTGAAATATTTAACTTTTATGACATAAAAATTCTAAAATATAATAATAATAATAATAATAATAATAATAATAATAATAATAATAATAATAATGAAATTATTAAAGCATTATAGCCAACCACAAGACATATTAAAAGGAATGAGGAAGTCTCAACCCTTCCTGGGAAATAGGACAGTCCTAACACCCCTCCCTTTCTGCGTTATGCTACTCTACACTTTCATCATCCTCTCTCCTATTCCTCTCCCCTCACATCCCCCCATCCCATCTCCCCTCCCTTTAACCCCCAGCTCACCTTCACTCACCTCTGACATTAAGGGGATGTCCTTTGCATAGGATACTGCGACGGGGATTGGGCGCATCCTGATATTTAACAAAAGCCCGTATCACACGTTGCGAAAATAATCTCTATTACCCACGCCCAAACCTCTCTCTCTCTCTCTCTCTCTCTCTCTCTCTCTCTCTCTCTTCTCTCTCTCTCTCTCTCTCTCTCTCTGAATGCTTGTGTATACAAACTAGAGTGCGTACCGCTCCGTATCACCCTCTCTCTCATCAAGTGCTTGTATATCCATTGTAAAGTCTCTCTCTCTCTCTCTCTCTCTCTCTCTCTCTCTCTCTCTCTCTCTCTAAATGCTTGTAAATACATGCTAGAGTCTGTGTCCCTCTCTCTCCACCTCTCTGTTACTAGCTGCATGTATATTTACTCTCTCTCTCTCTAAATGCTTGTAAATACATGCTAAAGTCTGAGTCCCTCTCTCCACAACTCTGTTACTAGCTGCGTGTATATTTACACTGCTCTCTCTCTCTCTCTCTCTCTCTCTCTCTCTCTCTCTCTCTCTCTCTCTCTCTCTCTCTCTCTCATAAAAACCCTAGCAAACAAGAAACCGTGAGAATAATCTATCCGGCACAGTAGCAGTGTTGATTCAGCAATGTCATAAAAGGTAGCGTAAGATAAGGACAATTCCTGTGTTTTTACGACGCAAAGGTAAACAAAGCTGGCAGTGTGAAATCCACGATAAAGGTAAAGACGAATCTCGCTCTGGGTCACTTCTGCAAAGGTTCGAGTTGTAACAAAGCAATAAATAAATAAATACGCAATCGATTACAAACAGACACATACACACACTTAACATACATACACACACACACCCATATATATATATATATATATATGTATATATATAATATATATATATATATATATGTATATAACATATAAAATGTACTTATATATAAATAAGTGCCTTGAACAATAATCAGAATATATATGACTGACTTGTAAGCAATCATTAAAAAATAAAAAGAAAGCCCACCATTAGACGCAATCAATTAGAGAAGGACGCAGTTAGATGCCATCGTCCTGCAAAGCTGAAGTCCTTTGATGCAAATGATATTGCAGCCAGCTACAAAAACGGAAATTTTAGACCTTCACGACGGCACACACAAAATGACAGTCAAGCAAAGAGGTCTATGTCGTTCAAGCCACTATTTGCAGCAGATATATGTGGGTCAAATCAAATCTCCAATGCTATACGTAAATCTCCAATATTAATGAGGAACAGTGACAGAATACGCATGTTTCCAACCAAAGAAGCGCGCCGCCGGGAGGGGGAGGGGGGCATAACATCAATTTGCTACACAAGCAATCAAAAAAGGGACCACCATCAACCAAGACCATCCTCCGGCGGTGTGCAAATGTCCCTGGGTAAAAAAAAAAAAAAAAAAAAAACTCGACGACGCGATGTATAAGCACGGCATACCCGAGGGGGAGACATTATCCCCACCAGAAAAAAACCCTTCCCACCAAAGACAGCGAGAGCAGCATCATTCCGGGTTTTTCAGTCGAAGGTTTTTTTTTTTTTTTTTTTGGGGTAAAATTCGCCCGGCAGTGCTCATCAGGAGAAATTTACTGGCGGCGCAGAGGGCGAAATGGCCGAGAGAATGCAATCAAGAGTTTGGATTTGGAGCTGGTTATAGCACCAAGAACACTCGAAACCCATCGCAATTGCCTTCCAGAGAGCCCATCCGAAGCGCTCCGTCTGGGCTATTTCCCTGATCAATTGAAGTCCAAGACGGACAGACGTTGAGGAAATCGTGAGAAAAACTACATATACATATATATATATATATATATATATATATATATATATATATATATATATATTTATATATATACAGTATATATATAATTTATATAAATACACACACATATATATACAAAAATATAGTATATATATACATACATACATACATACATACATACATACATACATACATATATTACACATCATTTTGAATAAATGACATTGGTCATTGCCTAGTTTCTTCCATGGAAGCCAACCCCTGTTACCCAATGAAATTCGTGAATAATTTTCTGAACAGTGAACTTTGTGTTAAATTTTCATTTTGAACCCTTGTTTTTCGATCAGTGTTGGCTGTGCTCTCCTATGTATCAGAATGTACCCATAGCATAAGAGTTTTTGTGCATCCCTTCCAGACTTGAAAGCCTAGAAGACTGGAAGAGTAACTGGGGATACTGGAAGTGTTGCCAATAATTTACCAATGCCAATGTGAATCAGAAGTTGAGGAAAATAAAAGAGAGAGTTAGGAGTATATAATGAAAATCTACAGATATTCTATACAATGTAATAAGATTCCAAAATTCTTCTACTCTAAACCATCTAATTGCACGAAGGACATCAGCCTATACAGTAAGCCACTATTAGCGAGATGTCACGATATAATCTGCCGATTATTTCTGTAAGTGACATACCATACAAGATGTCAGTCAATCTCGGTTAAAAAAGGGAAGATGAACCTGTGAGCTAACGCCCGTGCCTTGTTACTGGAGCTTGCAACAGACCTCAAGGATCTGTTGAGGGCAACAGTGGGTCACAATGAGACCTCAAAGCAATCGCCTCGAGTAAACAAGCTTGAGCCTTGACAACAAAGTGGTTCATAGGTGAACGAGTGGGTAACCAAAAAACTTTAAGTTTTAGAGAAAAACTGGTTAAGATGCTGGTTATAAATTAGTTATGGTACTGATTAAAATTGGTTAAGATGCTGGTTAAAAATGGTTTAAGATACTGACTGAAAATTTGTTAAGATACTGGATAAAAACTGGTTAAGGTGCTGGTTAAAACGCTGTTAATATACAGGTAAAAAACGGGTGTAGGTACTGGTTAAAATTGGTCAAGATACTGGTTACAAACTGTTTAAGATAATGGTTACAAACGTTTAAGATATTGGTTAAAAGAAAAAACTGAGTCAGTAAGTTAACGAGCTTAACCCTAGACGACAAACTGGTTGACAAATTGGTTGAAGTAGCATCGGAATCAGTAAGCGAATGAGCCCCAAAGCCTACGTGGCGAATTGGTTAAAGCGAGAGAGACCTAGGGAATAAAATGACAACCCACGTGCAGTCGCAACCTACTTTAACCTACCTTTAAAGGTAGAACCCTCCGCACTGACCCACCTAGAAATCATTCATTCCTGCTTTCACCTGAATAAATTAATCATTGACAGTGGCTACCATTCACCGGCGGAAAAAATATTTTCATTACCGGGTAATGATCAATGCCTTTACCGGATTGAAAGCAATTTTGGGAAATGAGATATATTTCATTACATCAGCCAATGATGCTGGATGAACGTCAAGCACTCCTCCATGTTGGTATGTTGGTTTGGACTCCAATAAAATTATGTGGAGGGTGAACTATGGCCAGATCCGAATTCATTATCTCTTTTCGTCGGGGAATATCTCAAAAAGCTTTCGATGGTGGGGTATGGGCCAGTGGAAATTTGACCCGTTTTGACCTGGATCCGGATTTTAAAAAAATGGTTAATAGCATAAACTTCTTCACCAACTTTATTTATTTTGTAGCTTCCATCAGGCACTATCATCATCTTTGTAATATGGACTTGGTGTTACAATAGTTGATTCCTTTTTGCCACAGAAGAAGAGAAGTTCTACATGAACACTTCAAGTTTATAAAGCAATATATACCTCTTGATGCATTTTTCTACATAAACAAATGTTCGCAAACGACAACCCTGCAGATAAAAAAAAATCTTCTTTTAATGAAGAGTTAAGTACGAAACATACATTGACTTATTTCTTTACAAAACCGTGCATAAGGACCAACAGCGAATCACAGACGACAGATGAAATAATTACATAAGAATTTTTATTCACCCGCTAACTCACGTACACAAACTTATATACAAACACTAAACTAAAGACGGACATGTGAAAAGAAAAAAAAAAAAAAAAAAATCTCAATGGCTGGAAAAAAAAAAAAACTGACATCGGATCATTTCATAAAAAAAAAACATGCTCGCAAACAACACCTGATTCACATACGACTAGACCCGCAGGTGAAAAAAAAATGACCTGGAGAAAGAATCTGGAGCCCACTGCGACTGTCACGCTTCGTCTATATATTTCACAAGTCTTGTTTTTTTTTATATATGTATTTATATCACTTTAGACGGGGAATGTTAAAAAAACAGCAGTTTCCCAGAAATCCAGCACTGAACTGCTCCACAAAACTACCGAGGTGTGTTCGGTGATTTTCCTGTGCTAAGGAGCAAAATAAACCTTCGAATAAATATGAAGTATTTTTCGTCATCTTGCTTTTCAGAATAAGGTTTCGAAACCTCCCGAAGCACAGGTTAAAGAATGCGAATGAAAGGGATATAAAACACCACAAAGTGGAATGAATATCGGCACTCTACCTACAGTGCAGGTATTTGGCAATATTGGGGTGGAAACACCTGAACGGAAATGTTAAAGGTGAAAGTGAAAAGGGAAAATACAGTGGATAAAACAGATTGGAAAACCAAATGAAAGGAATTAAAGAATAAATCTTAAAAAGCGTAAGCAAACTACACAGAAGCTACAGAAAATAAACCTATAAAGAAAATGGAACTCAAACTGTAATGAACCAATAAAAAAATTAAAAACAGGATTACAAAAACCTACGAAATTTCATGCTCGCCAGAAATAGACGTAAAATGAATCAACAGTGACAGAGACTCGCACCAAGTTGAAAAACAACGGTATTTTTAAAGGGCAGGATCCATCCCCTCCACGGCCCAGCATTTAAACCCAGAAACTCCTTCTTTCTTCTGTTTTCCTCGATGTAACCTTTCGGAATTAGGACCCACCCATTTACAAATTCTATCTTCCGCTACTTCTAACATCTTCGGGCCTGGGCTACAAATGGGACTGAGGTCGCCCGTCGTGTCAGCCACTGCATGAAAAGACTGTCCTACAGCTAAAGAAAGGTGGCGCTAAAACTCGTTTAATAAAAATTTTCACAAAAGAGTCTATTAACTACTGTTTTTGAGTAGCCAATAGCTAAAGAAGAATGCGTAAACTGTCAGTTTAGAGGGATTATGCTTATGTAAAGAAATGCCTATGTAAATGTATACTGTGTTGATGTATACTGTAACCACACTGCAAATATTGTTAAAGTTAAAATCCTACTGGTCCTCTGTAGGCTCATAGGGCAGGCGCTGATCTCCTGTTTCTTAGGCCGACAGCCAATGGGGGACAGGTCCCAATGCCTAAATATTGTAATTGGAAATTATTTAAGTTTAATCCTTTCAAAAAAAAGTAAAAAAAAAATTACATCCAAGAGGATCATACCGGAATAAAACCTTGACTTAAAAAAAAAAATCCCTCTTCAACTTATTTCCTTCGGGCTGGGCTATAAAAAAAAAAAAGCATTAGATTGCTCGTTAAAATGGCCCTTAATTTAAACGAAGAAAGAAAGACCAATTTCAGCGAGGGTGGGCTACGCACTACATCAGCGAATACCTTTTGGCTACTAAATCGTGAGCAGTTTTCAAGAGGCGACTTACCTGAACCGTTAAGCTTAATTCTCTGAATTCGGAATGCCTGGGAAGTGCCAAATTACGTACCTGAAAAAATAAATAATTCACGTAAACAACTTAGCTGCTTATTCAACAGAGGTGATGAAAAAACAAACAAATATATATATATATATATATATATATATATATATATATATATATATATATATATATATAAATATATATATATATATATATATATATATACCTGTATATATATATATATATATATATATATATATATATATATATATATATATAATTTAGCTATATATTCAGCAGGCATGCTGAAATAATAAAATAAATCATATAAATATTTTATCTATATATTTAACAGGGGTGATGAAAAACAGATAAAAAAATTTATAAAAAGTTTAGCTATATATTCAACAGAGGAGATGAAATACAAACATAAAAAGGATATAAATAATTTGCCCTTAAAAGATATGTCTATTATCTGATATATAGCAATATTCGGCCATAATAAGGCATCTTGCTCATTTTCCTCAAAAATAAAAAAAAAAACTTCAGTAAAATAACTGCAAATCATGAGAGAGAGAGAGAGAGAGAGAGAGAGAGAGAGAGAGAGAGAGAGAGAGAGAGAGAGAGAGAGAGAGAGAGACGGTATCTTGGATGCTGAATAAAATAAACAAGACTCTCTCTTCACAGGCCACCAGTTTCATTTCATCTCCAATCTGACGGGAGAATTCCCGAGAGAGAAAAGTGCACAAAATATACTTGCGAGAGAGAGAGAGAGAGAGAGAGAGAGAGAGAGAGAGAGAATGCGACTGCCGTGGCGGCTTTCCAAATAAGAATTCGATGAAACGACCGAAGTTTTAAAACATAACTTCAGACTACGCAGGGCAGAATGGGGTCTTATATTTGTCAAGAAATTACATTCTTGAACACCTCCCTCATTCCAAGGATAAGGTAAGAGGGCAATAATTCTTTTCTATACAAGACCCACAATGATCAGTAAAAATAACAAAGATTCCATTACTTTCGTATAATCTTTGAATTATGTAGACGACGGATAGTCGATTGTGATGAGGTGCAACAAGAGGAGAGAAGGGCATGGGGCTAGCGATCTCATCCCAAAATATCTGAAAGAAACAGGGAAGGTAGCGACTGCCGGAACCAAACCAAAACCAACCCCTCGTGCGAATAAAAGAAGTAAAGCGATAAAAGGTGAACATACATGGAAATACAAACATTATATACATATATATATATATACATATATATATATATATATACATACACACACACAAACACATATATACTGTATATACGTACATACATACATACATACACATATATATATATATGTATATATATATATATATATATATATATATATATACATATATATATATATATATATATATATATATATATATATATATATATAACACCAATCCTTAATGTTACGCTGACCAGGACGTAAAGTCCTTAGCCTTGCAAAACACTAAACGCCGAAACACTCAGGAGCCGTTCGTATCACATCTCGGTAATCAATATCGCCGTGAGGTGGAAAGTACCGTCAGAGAGAAAACTCATGGCTCATATTTCTCGTGATCTTGAAGAACACTCCTGTCTCACGACTTGAAACACAACTGCAGGAACATTATTCTTCACACGTTGTAGTGTAAAGCCTCTGTATACATTTATACACAAATACAAGTATGTATATATTTGAGTGATTGTATGTATGTACAGTATGTGTATATATATATATATTTACACAAATATAGATTTTCATAGCATCACCGTGACATTTTATACACACAAGCCGCACTCGACACGGGGATATGTAAGGGAAATTCGGAATCAATTTATACTCTCATGACAGCTTGGTATAAATATAAGTATAAATATAAATATATAAAATAAATAAATAAATAAATAAATATATATATATATACATATATATATATATATATATATATATATATATATATATATATATATATATATATATATATATATATATATATATATATATATTCCCTGAGATGCAAAAGAGCCGTTCTTTCAGCACAACTGTGGGATTTAACCAGAAGTGGCAGGCTCGCCTGTTCGATGACATTTTAATCAACTATATATTTCCTTGTTATACTGCGCCATTTTGATGGGCTTGTTGCCTTAACTGCGCTTTCCCACACCTCTTTTTTTT
The DNA here is from genome assembly GCF_040412425.1 of Macrobrachium rosenbergii. Taxonomy (NCBI): domain Eukaryota; kingdom Metazoa; phylum Arthropoda; class Malacostraca; order Decapoda; family Palaemonidae; genus Macrobrachium; species Macrobrachium rosenbergii. The sequence continues at coordinate 41,369,577 of NC_089789.1, forward strand.
TTTTTTTTTTGTTTTATACGGTATTCTACTCCGTAAAAGTCTCGCAAAGTAAATAAATGACTCTTTTATTCATTCTTTAATAATAATAATAATAATAATAATAATAATAATAATAATAATAATAATAATAATAAAATAATTAAGTAAATAAAAAGCAAGTCACATATCCTGGTCATTCATCATAATAATAATTATAATAAAAAAAGCATAAACATCATCATATAATAATAATAATAATAATAATAATAATAATAATAATAATAATAATAATAATAAAAATAATAAAGGAAAAGCGAGCCCCATCTGCTGGCCATTCCGTTGGAATGTCCTTCACATCAATATCGCTGTCAATTACGAGCCGATTGGTGGAGGACGCCAGGAATGCAGTGACATTCATATGCTGAGGAATCACATGTAATACCATCAGAGAGAGAGAGAGAGAGAGAGAGAGAGAGAGAGAATTACTACGTCTTACTGGAGGAGAAATCACACTGTATGTGTATATATATATACATAAATATATAAATATATATATACATATATATATACTGTATATATATATATATATATATATATATATATATATATATATATATATATATATCTGTTTTTTTAATAAAAACAGAGTGGTCTCTGCCTCTCAAAGTTTAAGATGAGAGAGAGAGAGAGAGAGAGAGAGAGAGAGAGAGAGAGAGAGAGAGAGAGAAGAGAGAATATTCTTATCTATATTTCATGAATGGTTTCACCCTAGTATAGTGTAAATATGGCTTCGCTGAGGTAATGTACATTTTGAAACAGCAATGAACACTCACGCCCAGTCTTTTCTTCTCTCTTTCCCTAAACTATTCTGGCTGCAGCCCACAACAATCGTCTAACAACGAGGTACCCATTTCACCGTTTAGGCAAACAATGGCAAACAGGTTTTTTTTGGGGGGAAGACTCCTATCTGCCTCTCCTCTTCCGGTTCGAGATTCCAACACTATTCTCCCTTTGTGAGGCCAGAGAGAGAGAGAGAGAGAGAGAGAGAGAGAGGCTGGGGAGTGATTTACTACTTCTAATTGGAAACTCTGTGAAAACAATAGATCGCTTGTCCCAGCTGTACAACAAAGAGAGAGAGAGAGAGAGAGAGAGAGAGAGAGAGAGAGAGAGAGAGAGAGAGAGAGAGAGAGAGAGAGAGAGAGAGAGACCCAATCCAATCACGCACTAATTCAATTCGGACACACGAAATGTAATGATCCTCACAAGGCCGGGAATCATAGGGCTAATTGTCAGAGAGAGAGAGAGAGAGAGAGAGAGAGAGAGAGAGAGAGAGAGAGAGAGAGAGAGAGAGAGAGTATGTACGTGCGCGAATTTGCAATGTAACTGCTGTAAGATCGAGAAGATAAAAAAAAAATAATGACATAAAAAGACATCAATATACATTATCATTAGTATTAAATAAGCCGAAAGACAAACACTGTGCTCAGCAAGATTTTATGGGAAAAGAACGGTCCAATGTGATAAACGAAACCTGACTGACTGATCTGTTTCCACAATCTGGCGTTGCAACGATTCTGATCGGTACCACTGATGCAACGCTTGGAGAAAAAAAATCTTCCCGGTACACAATGAAGATAAAAAAAAAAAAAACTCCAAACATGCAAATGAAATAAGTCTCTCAAATATGTATCCGTCAACAACAACCTATAAAAAAATTAACATCAGCTGTTTATCAAACCATTAAAACATTTATAATATTTTAATGTCAGCCAGAGAAGTTATGGATGAATCATTTAGAAATTCTGTGGGGCATCAAATAATGAAACGAAGTATTAAAAATATACTTACAAAAATAAGAAGCATAACTATATTTGCAATCGAGAAGAGAAGGAGGCGTAGGATTATTATCAGGATCTTACTGCAGGATACTATGTTCAGTGAAAGGAATTAGCATATAAGGAGACCAGAGTCGGTTTTAGATGATAAGAAATAACAGTCACGCCATTTGCTATAAACTTGAAGATATGCGATTCAGAATCACTCGCGTCAGCGTTGCTTGGGTTATAAGTAGGCTGGGAATCTACGAAGTGATAAGGTTATATATTTATAGGGTTATAAATAGGTTATAAGTACCGGTTGTACATTGAGGATTGCTTTCCGCTGCCGAGTGATAAACGTTCACAGAAAGGAATGGGCGCGTTATAATAATAATAATAATAATAATAATAATAATAATAATAATAATAATAATAATAATAATAACAAAGCCATTTGGGCTAACAACATCACCCCAAAAAAGATTTGCAGATAATCGGAAGGTTAAGACCTTCTCAGGGGAAAAAGGCCCATAATAATAATAATAATAATAATAATAATAATAATAATAATAATAATAATAATAATAATAATAATAATAATCTGCCTTTGTTGTTTACGTTTCGAAACGCACACACGCGGTCATCAACAAAGAGAATGAATGAAATACAAAACATAATAATAATAATAATAATAATAATAATAATAATAATACACTCCAAAGTGACTTTGCCTGGAAATCTGAGCCTCGCAGCCGTCGATAAAAGCAAACCGATCGGTTCTCCGTTTCGGCCATTCCGCCGAATTTGCAAGGACCCTTCTTTATGACCCCGGGTAAAAGGTCACGGCTTGCGCGGGATAGCCGCATCATTTTTAATACTTTGGCCGAACGGACACCCGCAGGAACTCTCGGTCGAAGACACGATTCCCCACTGGAAACGGGGAGGCGTGAGGGGAAAATCCTGATAATAATAATAATAATAATAATAATAATAAATAATAATAATAATAATAATAATAATAATAATACTTGCATCGGCCATCTTGTAGCAGACGTTTCAACTGACGGATAGTGAATTTTTACTAAAAAAAAAAAGTTTGAAGTTTGAACCACAAAATACTTAATAATAATAATACACACACACAATTGTTCTGCATAAATAATAATAATAATAATAATAATAATAATAATAATAATAATAATAATAATAATGAAGCTTCATTCCTTTCAACACCTTTTCAGTCTGAACCAACTGTTTTCATTTTCTTTGTTAAGACAGAAAATCCCAGCGATAAACCCGACAAGTATCGTTCCTGTAAGTCCATTAATTCTACAACCAGAATAATAATAATAATAATAATAATAATAATAATAATAATAATAATAATAATGAAGTTCATTCCTTTCAACACCTTTTCAAAGTTTGAACCCACTGTTTTCATTTTCTTTATTTATTAAGACAGAAAATCCCAGCGATAAACCCGACAAGTATCGTTCCTGTAAGTCCATTAATTCTTTTGACTGCAGCCAATAATAATAATAATAATAATAATAATAATAATAATAATAATAATAATTAATAATGAAGTTCATTCTTTCAACACCTTTTCAAAGTTTGAACCCACTGTTTTCATTTTCTCCTTTATTAAGACAGAAAACTTTCAGCGATAAACCCGAACGACAAAGTCCATTAATTCTGCAACCAGAATAATAATAATAATAAATAATTAATGGAGGTAATAATAATAATAATAATGAAGCTCATTCCTTTTAACACGTTTTCAGCTTGAACCCACTGTTTTCATTTTCTTTATTTATTAAGACAGAAAATCCCAGCGATAAACCCGACAAGTATCTTACAAGTCCATTAATTCACAACCAGAATAATAATAATATAATATAATATATATATATAATAATAATAATATAATAATAATAATGATGAAGTTCATTCCTTTATATATAACCCACTGATTTCACAATTTATTAAGACATGGAAAAGTGATGAACCCGATAAATAAAGTCCAAATTTATACGTTCTGCTGGAAAAGTGGTTGCTAGGCCTTTATGGACACACGTGTTACTTTTTTCTTTTACTATCTAGCCCTGAACGACAAAGTTTAGCTGTGTAAAAGATTTATATATTTATATATATTAGTATATATATATATATCCAGACAGTTACAGAGTTAGACACACACACACATATATATATATATATATATATATATATATATATATATATATATATATATATATGTATATATATATATATATATATTTAATGTGATGAATATATAAATATATGCCATATAAGGATGTTGTTACAATTAATAAATATATTTATTTATATATATATATATATATATATATATATATATATATATATATATATATATGTACACATACATATACACACACACACACACACACACATATATATATATATATATATATATATATATATACATACATACATACATGCACACACACACTTATGGGATACATATGCATAAATGTAATGTTCGAATTTATTATGCTATTGCACCATGGCTATCGAACACGGACAATACAATGTCCGTAATATGCAATAAGAAAACGACAATAACATGCTTATGCAATAAGTAACGAGATATATACCCAGAATGGGAAAAGAGAATTTGTCCGGATAGAATTCCTATCCTCATAAATAAAGTTTTATTTTCTCAAGGCGTTTCTTCCGTATTCCGACGCGATATGCAAGGACATGAATTGAAAGCGTTCAATTTTCACAAATACAATTGCCTAAGCATACCATACTTGAGTGTACACACACACACACACACAAACACACACACAAAGACAAGCGACCTAATGCAGCGATAATACAAGATAATACAACAGTATGCAAATTATGATCAACGTGACTCAAATACGTTTGCAATACGCATGAAAGTACAAGAATTAAGAACTATTTAGCTATAACGTTTAAAAATACACGGATAGAAATTCAACATATTGTCCAATTCTCGCCGATAATCCGAAATTATACTTGAAAATTTGTAAAAGCAAGCGCAGGAAGTAATGGGGTTACCACATACAAAATAATAATAAGGAAACAAAAATGAAACATCAGTATGTTCGCAAATTCATACATACATACATATACCTTACAAGCATACATACATACACCCTACAAACCCGTACATGGATTCAACAAAATATGCAAAATATATGGAAAAAGTATAACAGAAAAATTCAACAAAATATAATATATGAAGAAAAGTATAACAGAAAAATTCAATGCTTAAATTCCCATTTGCAAAAACACTCACTAACAAACAAAGATAGAAGCGTTCGCATACAAAAGAAACAACGAAACGAAAATGATACAACAATTGCCTAACATGAACGCCGTTGGTCCGGAATAACATGAAATTCTCGCAAATAGCAAAGAGCTTGACAGAGTGGTACAGCAAATAACGCAGATATGAAGACGTGAATAACAAGAGCGCTTGTACAAATACTCTCGCAAATATCCAAACACACACACACACACACACACAAAACACACTCGCCCGACACAAGACCACCTAATGGAGTGATACGTTACAACAAATTCCCATCGCCTGGGGGGGGATGGGCGGGTTCCGTTGGGGTCCAGGACTTGGGGAGGGAGGGGAGGGGGCTTACGTTAAAAGCGAAAAGTCACAAAAATTGGGGTTTTCATTTGATGGAGAGGATGGCCAGTGACAGCTGACACCTAGATTAAAAGGCGGCGTTTAATAGCTCACCTCGGTAGCGGAAAACAGACAGCCAATAAATGAGTCGATTCACTTTTGCATGACAGCTAGATGGGCGCGTCGAAACGGAGCTTTTTGTATGCGCTCTCTGTACTAAAAGGACGTCAAAGGTAAGCTCCAATGTCAAAGCATAAAGGATAACGTCAGCTCTAAACACAGACAGACACACACCACACACACACACACACATATATATATATATATATATATATATATATATATATATATATATATATATATATATATATATACAGTATATATATATATATATATATATAAATATATATATATATATATATATATATATATATATATATATATATATATATATATATATATATATATATATATATATATATATATTAAATATGCACACGTAACGTATTTATGCAATACTGATCAGCTCAATACGTGAATTGGTAACCATTCAAGCAAGCAAGCATGGTTATGCGACTAGCAAGCTCATCCCAAATAAAATAATGCTTGGTAACTTGCAAATATACGTACAGGTAATACACGCTTATAATTAGGGTAATTCAATTCCAGGTAGCCTGAAGTTGTGTTTTTCCATTTGCTCCAGAGAAATGAAATCCATACACGTATACTCATACACAAATATTACTTCAATATTTATTTAGAAACACGTCACATACGTGCTACATACAAATATCACTACGTCTATATCCACGGATATAAATGCATATGAATGTGGAAACGCATAATGGATTTTTTTCTTAAGCATTCATTGTCAAGGCTCAGTCCGCCGAGCCTTCAATATGCCTGTCTATTTTTTTTTTACCCTTTGTTTTTTTCATGCAAAGTCGGGTGGAGCACACGGAAGCTGAACTATTAATTTTTTCGTTAAACTGTGACTCTAAACCAACGCCCATGTTATACAGACAGATTCGTGTGTGCGCTGGATATTTAAATCTACGATTGATTAAAAAAAAAA
>NC_089789.1:41383605-41393605 GCF_040412425.1 Macrobrachium rosenbergii
ATATATATATATATATATATATATATATATATATATATATATATATATATATATATATATACACACACAGTATATACTCAAACCTACCACCATTCAATTCACCCATCCATCCTTAACACGGAAAAATCAGTGAATTCAATACTTTTTCCATTTTCTTTTTTTACCCAAAGTTAGCCAAGAAGGTGACACGGAATTGGTAGAGGAGACCCACGGGAAAAGAGAGAGAGAGAGAGAGAGAGAGAGAGAGAGAGAGAGAGAGAGAGAGAGAGAGAGAGAGAGAGGAGGAATCAACGCCTGGACCAACAAATTGAATCTGGCCTCTCACGCCCGAACAGCCAAAACACTCGCTCTCGACCGTGTTTACCACCGGCTAACTCCGCCAGGATCCGAGTCAGAGGGGAGATAAATGAGGGGAAAATCAGAGAGAGAGAGAGAAACTCCGCCATAACACGAGAGGACTGGTCGAGAGAGAGAGAGAGAGAGGACGGAAGGAAAGAGCACTTTGGAGAAACTGGGAGAGACAATAAAGCGTGAAATACAAATGACGGTTTGATTCCAGCCTCGATGCAACTTTTTGTATTTTTATTTTGGTCTGTTCCTCCCGCCACTTTTTTCTCCTCTCTCTCTCTCTCTCTCTCTCTCTCTCTCTCTCTCTCTCTCTCTCTCTCTCTCTCACCAAAGATGATTCTTTCACTCGTACTGTGTATCCCTGTTTATTCTTTCTCTTAATTTCTGTTCATCTCTCTCTCTCTCTCTCTCTCTCCTCTCTCTCTCTCTCTCTCTCTCTCTCTCTCTCTCTCAAAGTTAGTGGTAATACAATTTCCTCTCTCTCTCTCTTTCTTACTACATATAATTCTTTCATTTCACTCGTGCTGTGTATATTCTTTTTATTCGTTCTATCAATGTCTGTATATTTCCAACTCTGATTGTAACTCTCTCTCTCTCTCTCTCTCTCTCTCTCTCTCTCTCTCTCTCTCTAACCTTAAGATAGTATTGTTACCCACCTTTCTCTCTCTCTCTCCTAAACTTCAATACACAAATCAACACATCCCTTACATTTTTTATCTCAGCCAAATAATGAAACAGCACAGTAAATTCGCCTTAAATAAAAAAGAACAAAGGAAAAAGAAATTCTGAAACGGAAGAGGCTGCAGCGTCTTGCTATCAATAGCTCATCACCAACTGAGCAATCACTTTGCAGCCTTTATTAAATTCCAATAATGTCATCCGCGTGAAACTGGATTATCATTAAGTCATTTTCCAACACGCAGGACAATCTGTCACATTCCATTTTACTCCAGGAAAAAATTTTTTTTCCTCTCCTTTAATTCAACCAATCTTTTCTTGTCTTTCCTTTCTCCGCAAATTCTGGGGACTCTGATTTTAACAAATTTCAAAATCTTGTTTAAATGAAACAACCAACAAATTTTGAGAAAAAAATTTCCAGACTGATGTCAAAGTTAGGCAGACCTATGTACCATTTAAGTTTGCAAATTTCAACCGCTTGGAAGAAATATAACTGTAGTCTAGGTAATCTCTCATGCAAAATATTATTAGCATTATTACAAAATTATACAGACATATAGATCTTTATTATTATTATTATTATTATTATTATTATTATTATTATTATTATTATTATTATTTATAAAACTCAAACGCAATCACTCATATTCGTAGGTACAGGAATACGTTCACAAACAGCACGCCACGGCAAAATATAGCTGCCAAAGGCAAAAATAAAAATAGGCACACAAAACCTGACGCATATACGCAAATAAACCAAATATAAACCAGAAAAGGCCACATCAGAGCATTCCAGAGAGCGCTCAGGAGAAATGCATTAAAAAAGAAGAAGAAGAAGAAGAAAGCAACACGCCGCTGAAGGGCAAGAACCAAGGCTGGGACCTAAAGCATACCAGTGCGTTTATATGTCAATGAAATGTCAACTGGAATCGTCGAGTACCTGCGACTGAAAATTTCACCCGCGTCGAACACGAGGAAAAGGGGAGGCTGCTAAAGCGAGATTACTTATCAATGGGATTTCATACTTACAGTTTCATTACCAATTCTGCGGAAGCCTGCTTAGTTAGTTCACGGGATTCTAAGCTAACTTGCACAGCAGTTCTGTGCGTCAATACAATTGATAACAGGGCCTCACTCAAACTGGATGGTATCTAAATAAGATTTGTATTTTTACGGCTACCAGACGATGAGGGCAGAAAGTCCTTGAAAGCTTGAAACTTTTTTTTTTATTTTTAATTAATATCTGATATGACGCCGGGGCAAGATTCGAATCCGCATCAGGAAAACGAGAACCAGGTAACGTTATCCACCTGACCATGAATGTTTGCACAATAATAATAATAATAATAATAATAATAATAATAATAATAATAATAATAATAATAATAATAATAATAATTCCTTTGCTCCCAAGACTCTTGGACTTCCTTGTGGGTTTGAAACGTTAAATATGCTTCAACAAGTGGCAACATTAAGCACTCAGTTATAACGATAATATTACCGCAAAACATAAAGAGCTGGAAATGTCAATGTTACTAGAAACATGAAAAATAAACAAATAAACAAATATGCAATTCTGGAAAATGCTTTAGAATAAGACAATTCTTGACATACACAAAGAAGTTCCTCCTGAGCGGGGAGAGAGAGAGAGAGAGAGAGAGAGAGAGAGAGAGAGAGAGAGAGAGAGAGAGGAGAGTAATGAGACATTGTCTCCGGGCAACAACAAAGAAATCCTCTTCATTTATAAATGGAAAAAAAAAGCAAATGTAACTTTCGGATCTGAAAATCCGAAAATCGGTACTGTTGCGAAATGAAGTCTTCTGCTCCTGGTGTTGTTAAATAAAAAGTCTCTCTCTCTCTCTCTCTCTCTCTCTCTCTCTCTCTCTCTCTCTCTCTCTCTCTCTCGTTTCACGTTTAACACAAAGAAAATAAGGTGACATTGAGGAAATGAGGACACTGAATATGAAGAGGCTTCTGTGTGTGTGTGCGTGTGTGTGTGAGAGAGAGAGAGAGAGAGAGAGAGAGAGAGAGAGAGAGAGAGAGAGAGAGAGAGAGAGAGAGAGAGAGAGAGAAGGGGGAAGTGAATGAAGATTCTCCAGAGGCACCAACTGCAGCATTATTTGCACCAAGCGCTCTCTCTCTCTCTCTCTCTCTCTCTCTCTCTCTCTCTCTCTCTCTCTCTCCTCCTCCTCCTTTTCTTCCTCCCCTTCTCCTCTTTGCATGGAAACGGCCCAGAAGAGGACGACTTCTAAAGCCTTTTGTTTCACAAGCACATTTGCATGCCATGCATCTAAGGAGATTTTTCCTTGACGTCTAATGAAAAGCCCTCTTCTCTCTCTCTCTCTTCTCTCTCTCTCTCTCTCTCTCTCTCTCTCTCTCTCGTTTTGAAAAGTCAGCTCTTTTGTTTTCTTTCACTAAACGGAATTTACAAACGTCAAAGGACTTTCATTGCTCACAATACTTGAAAAAGGCGGAATGATAAATTGTAAGGGCAAACTGGGTGTTTGGAAGAGAGAGAGAGAGAGAGAGAGAGAGAGAGAGAGAGAGAGAGAGAGAGAGAGAGAGAGAGAGAGAGAGAGAGAGAGAGAGTTTTAGACATGCATTATTCAAAAAAAATTAAAGAAATGATGAATAGAGTTTTAAAAATAAAATAATGGAATGCCTTCCAATTCAGAATGTCTTTCAGATCGTCTGCTTACTTTATTATTATTATTATTATTATTATTATTATTATGAACCATATTCATATCGAACATGCCCACAAGAATATAGTGTTCATTTGAAAGAAGTAAAAGAAGGTAATAGGAAATACGGAAAGAAGAGATCACTTATTAGCAAAGAAAAAATAAATTAACAAACTAATAAATACATAATTAGATAGATAGATAAACGGAACTTAAGAACTTAGAAACGCCAGAAGGATTAATCTTGAGTTACTGCAAAGAAAACTTAGTCTTCACAGCTTGGGCAATACACCAGAGTAGATTAGGCAATCTACAACCTTTTATATGCAGCCCTAAGACTACCAGACATGATATCGACAAAACAATGCAAATATAACGAAATAGCTCTGTTGGAGTTCAGATCTGCCCTGGCGCCGAGTGCTCTTTGTCCAAAAATTATTAAAAAAAAAAAAAAAAACACGATATAATCAACATAAACAAATGAAGCACAGTGAGCAATCCAAACAACGTTGATATGAGACACAACATTTCCCACGCGCCGGGAAACGAAATATAAAATTTTTCTTGAAAAAAGATATTATCCTCTATAATTCTAGAAACCGTCACATGTTACATGAGAGTATTTCATACACATATGAAGGCACGCATAAGCACGTGTGTGTGTGTGTGTGTGTTGTGTGAATGTCGAGAGACGTTAATATTAATCCAAAATCACACACACACAAAATATATACACACACGCACACATACACGCGTGTGTGACTTTGGATTAAAACTACCTTCCCTTGACAATTCAGAACAGTATTAAACTGGTCAATTCTTCAAGCAACAAAAGTAATAAACTGGTCAATTCTTCAAGCAACAAAAGTAATAAACTGGTCATTTCTTCAAGCAACAAACCCCAGGCAAAAGCAAACAGATTATGACGTCTGCAAGCACGTCTGAATTATAACGCGAAAATTCTAAGGTAAACAGCAATATGCTTACCCTAGTTTCAGCAATTGCAGAACGACAAAAAGAATACTGCATCTGCACGACAAACATACACACACAAACACACATACACATATTTATATATAAATTTATATATAACTTTACGAAATAACTTTATATACTGTATAACTTTACGCGATAACTTTGGCATCCTTTTAAACGTACATTATTTTTAGGTTTTGAAAGGTTGATTTTTATTATGATTTTCATAATAAAAATGATTTTCATTTAATAAAATATATATATATATATATATATATATATATATATATATATATATATATATATATATATATATATATATATATATATATATATATATATATTGCAACTGAGGTTAGTGATAAAATTCAATATACATCTTATGAAAAATAAGTCTAAATATAGCTAAAAATAAAAAAAGGAGATAAGCACTGAAGATTTCCAAAGACCTGCAAAAATAGAACAAGAGATAAAGAACATAATATTACGAAGATGTAAATCGTGCATTTAAGATATCCAAGCAGTGAATGTAGAACTGACAAAAAGCATAAAATAGAATCCATCCTTCCAAAACCTAAAAATTAATATATGCTCAGGAGATGCCAAAGTTATGACGTAAAGCAGAAAAGACTCTTCAATCGAGAACATTTATGAAACATTTATAAACCCCCCCCCCCCCACACAAAAAGGGGGTAACATCAAAAGTGTTTATTCCATCATTCTGGAGAAGCTCCTTCTCTATAACTGGCTCCTTTCCCCACTCCGCCGAAGGTGGCATCTCGAGACACACGCACCCACTTCAACGGGAAACCGTGTCGCCCTTGAAGTAAACTTTAGCGAGGCCTCCAAGACACTCGGCGAGGTCCCCGACCCCCTCCCCCAGCCAACACCCCGTGATGTGGTGGGTGGAGGGGTGAAAGAAGAAGAGGTCTTCCCAATCTCCTTTCTCTGATGTAGAGGGTATGGAGGAGGAGGAGGAGGAGGAGGGGAGGAGGAGGAGGAGGAGGAGGAGGAGGAGGAAGGGAACTTCCACTCCCTCCTCCCACTCTCTCTCCTCTCTTCTCTCTCTGATGTTGTCTCTGTTCTTGATTCGATGTTGTCTCCGCCTGCCTTCACATGGAAGATATGGTAACTAGATGTGTACTAATTATGAATTATAATTACAACAGAAAAACCAACACAATGAAGAAAAAAAACCATGTACATTATAACCTCTATGGGCTACACAACCGTATCTCAATGCACTCGTTTATAACAGGCCAACTAAAAACTGCCAGTATAAATCTGAAGCCTTTTAGGAATAGCAAACCTTTTTTCTTCCCTAAGTTCTGCATGCTGAGATTTTTTACAGAACTATTTTCCTGGTGTTATTTTTAAATGAGTTGTCTTACTCAGAACGCCAAAGATTTCACTTCGAAACCGTCCGAGATTTATCTACGTCATTTTCTGTTATTATATGGCCAAACCTAAAGAGAAATGGTGAACAAATCATAACAACTTGAGATTACGAGACGGAATATTCACAACCTGGAATAAGTGAAGATAAATGATAAGTTTCTATTTCACCTCAAGAACCACTTTTTTACTTCCTGAACAGCTATTTATTACATCCCTACAACATCAGATGACAAACAGCTTGTACTTCATCCATTCGAAAAGCACTACTGAACGTTGGCTAAACCTACTTATGTTGGCCAAGCTCTATCGAGAGTCGGTCTCAATCCTAGTATGTTGGCCAAGCTCTATCGAGGGTCGGTCTCAATCCTACTACGTTGGACAAGCTCTATACAACCCAGCGATCAACCCTCCTTTATTGAAAATGCTCATCAAAACCTTGCACTCAACCCACCAGTGTTGTAAAAGCTCTACATAGCCTTGGTCTTAAGCCTGCTACATTGGAAAAGCTCTACAGAATCTTTCACTCAACCAACCTCCGTTGTACAAGCTCGACAGAGCCTTGGCCTCAATCCTCTTACTGGACAAGCTTTACAGAACTTTGCACTTAACTCGGTTCCATTGTAGAAGCAGTTCCTCGTTGGAAGAGCCGGTAGAGTTCTCGGCTAGCACTCGCTAGGCCCGAGTTCGAGTCTCCGGCCGGCTGATGAAGAATTAGAGGAATATATTTCTGGTGACAGAAATACATTTCTCAGTATAATGTGGTTCGGATTCCACAATAAGCTGTAGGTCCCGTTCCTAGGTAACCAATTGGTTCTTAGCCACGTAAAATAAGTCTAATCCTTCGGGCTGAATTCTAGGAGAGCTGTTAATCAGCTCAGTGGTCTGGCTGAACTAAGGTATACTCAACTTTTTTGTTGTAGAAACTCTACAGGGCCTTGATTTCAATTCTGCTAGATAGGATAAGTTCTACATAACCTTGCGTTCAACCCTCCTCTACTGGACAAGCTCTAATAAAGCACACTGTTCAATAACACTGAAGAACAGAGCATGCTTCTATTTCTCCACGACGTCCAGGTTTCCAAGAGTCCACTTGCAAAACACAGCTTCGTTTCCAAAATCATTTCGTTCTGGCCGACTGACCTCGACTCAATTTCGAGGAAAAGACAGAGAAACAATTCTCAATTTCTAGCCAGAGTCTGCAGAAGGACACAACTGTCAGTTTGGTCAGATTTTTCTAGATGTCAGAAATCCGCCGAATGACTGAAGACATACACCGGAATCAAAGCTCCAAGTTTTGATCTCAATAAGAAATACAATTCCGTTCATACTCTCGACGGATATCAAAATGGCGCTAACTTCAAAGGTTCTTTTTCCAAATGGCAAAACAAATGTCTGTGTTTCGTCTATACATTTTAAATTCATGAAATACCAGGGTAACATTTGTTTATATGCTTTTCTAAAATACCAAAAAACAATCCTCCCAAAATTTGTTTTTCAGACGACAAAGAAATATTGATATATATAATTAAATCGACACCAAGTGTCGACTTAGTTATTAAATGGCTGAGAAATATTAAAAAACTACGAAACAAAAGGTGAGGAACGACAGTCAAAATCGATGACCACGAAAATTTTTCAAACAACAATCAGAGAACGCCAACATCCCTATGCATAGGCTAAATGTCTTTACTGCACCTTCCGCCGTCAGATAGATTACTTTGTGGCTTTCGAGACAGCATTACATATCTGGCAACTAGTTTCTTATTAATATAAATATTAATATACCCACAGCAGTTCTCACTAACCTTATCCAACAATTTTGGATGACTAAACAAAAAAATATGTATATGTATATATATATATATATATATATATATATATATATATATATATATATATATATATATATATATATATATATATACTGAAATTACGATGACTGAACACAACGCAGCCATTGACTTCAACAACTGTGTCAGAGGGAACCTGATCTTCTCTCTCTCTCTCTCTCTCTCTTCTATACACACACACACACATATGTATACATATACTATACATATATATATATATATATATATATATATATATATATATATATATATATATATATATGTGTGTGTGTGTGTGTATGTGGGTGTGTCTGTATGTATGTATGTATATGCTTGCATACAACAACACTCCTAAAACTGCAGATAAATACCACCTGCAATTTCTCCTTGGAGTTAGGGCAATCTACATCTTAAACATTCTATCTTTCAACATCTGCAAAGCAGAGAGGAAAGGGGACAACGAGGTTATTCATCGTAATACCAGATGATGAGTCTCTCTCTCTCTCTCTCTCTCTCTCTCTCTCTCTCTCTCTCCAAGGCAACAAGAGTAAGGAGCTAATTGTGTGCCGGGAAGACGTGACATCACCGACCGCTTAGAGATTTACAAAGTACCTCGTCGATGTCAAACTGCAACCTCTCTCTGTCTTTCTCTCCCTCTAAGAGAGAGAGAGAGAGAGAGAGAGAGAGAGATGACTCATTTCAATATCACAAGCTAATGTTCCACATTAATCTAACGGCCACAGTTAAGAGCGGGACACAAGCCAAGGAATCTTACGACGTCAGTGAGAATTCATTAAACATCCTTAGAAAAACGACAACTCTGGATTATACATCATTTTCATTATCCTAATACACTCTATTCATCAACATTCAGACTACTCTAATTCACTAAAGACCTTATTAAAAATCCAATTAAGCACATTTCCAACCGGAATAATTTATGAAGAAGAACCTCATCACAGATGCATTACAACATATTTCTAATTACTCTCTCAACACATTTTTCTACCTATCTGCTTATTTATTCATTCAGTCATATCTTTCAATCGTCCCCTTTTCATAAGACTTAGGTCATGCGTGACCTTACGAGCTGTCAAGACTACATATATCAAAAGCAGTAGAAGTCCTCAAGAGGAGAAGAAGAAGAAGAAGAAGAAAAGAAGAAGAAGAAGGGGCCCCCTTTATCTCAAGCACTCACTTAACATGCCCACTCGTAAAACCAATCCAAGATACGCCCGGAGACAAGCATGACACCGACGAATTTTCCGCATTCTCAGAGCTGACGTTACGCGAGCCCTGTGTGCCCTGGCATCGTTCTCCTTCTTGGTGCCAGATCTCGAACGAAGGCAGAAAGTTTGTTTTTTCTTTCCTTGTCACCAAAGAAGAAACACTCCTAGAGATCTTTAAAACTAAAGCAGGCAGTATGTTTTTTTTTTTGTCTGTCCAAGAACAAAAAAATGAGATCCGAACGAAAGCAGCATATTTTTCTTTTCCTTGTCGCGAAAGAACAAACATACGAAAGAACAAACATACTCGAGATCTTTAAAAAAAATAAGCAGAAAGTATGTTTTTTCTCTCCTTGTCACCAAAGAACAAACATACTCGAGATCTTTAAACAAACCAAAGCAGACAGTATGTTTTTTTTTCCTTGTCACGAAAGAACAAACATACTCGAGATCTTTACACAAACTAAAGCAGAAAGTATGCTTTTTTGTTTTCTTGTCGCGAAAGAACAAACATACTCGAGATCTTTAAACAAACCAAAGCAGACAGTATGTTTTTTTTTACTCGTCACGAAAGAACAAACATACTCGAGATCTTTAAACAAACTACAGCAGACAGCATGTTTTTTTTTTTTACTCGTCACGAAAGAACAAACATACTCGAGATCTTGAAACAAAAGCAGACATTATTTTTTTCTTTACTCGTCACCAAAGAACAAACATACCCTTCGAGAATTTTAAACAAACGAAAGCAGACATTATTTTTTCTCTTCTCGTCACCAAAGAACAAACACGCTCAACTCTCAGTTCTGCTGCTTCAAATATAGGCAATTTAGTGGTACATTTGGGTCAAGTTGTAAAGAAA
>NC_089789.1:41396105-41426105 GCF_040412425.1 Macrobrachium rosenbergii
AAGGGGAATTTATAAGTGAATAAGCGATCTGTCGCCATGTGTATAACCACATCTGTCCTCGTCTCCAAAACGCCATTATTAAATAAAAAAAAACGCCATTAAGCAACGTATTAGAAACACGTATAAAAGATTGCAACTTACCAAAAAAAAAAAAAAAAAGGAAAAAAAATATCCCAGTGATGAAACGTATCTGAATAGAGCCTGGGAGCCTAAAGGAGTGACGTTGCGCCGCTCCTGACATCAAATCTGCCCATTCAACGTAGGGAGAATACGCCTCTAAAATCTCAACATGCAAGATATCTCGAAGAATAAAAAAGAATAAATAAAAAAGAAGAAGGGATTCTGAACGCGGAGCAATCTGCGATAATGAGCAAACTCGCGCCGGATCATTAAGTTTCGAAGATAATGCACCGACTCGCTCGTCTTCTACAACATTTTTTTTTTTTATTTTCCCCTTGTCTGGAAAAATGCAACGCCATGTCATATTCGGCGACAAAGGGAAGAGGGCGTCTGATGAAGAAGCTTCCTGCTTCCAGCGTCCTGTGTATGAGACTGAGAGACGCAATGAGGGCGTAATGCTCATGGCAAACATGATAAGACGTTCTGGTGATAAGGCAGCGTTGTTCGCTCGGTCTGATGGGCAGGGCTTCCAGGGAGGGCCTCATTGTGTCTCACTGCTTGATACTGTTGTGTGTATGTGTGTGTGTTGTAGATTACGACCAGGCCATAAAAGAAAGTTACAATGTGAGCTCAGTCATTCCATGGAAAGGCTTCCTGGGAGGGCCTCATTGTGTCTCACTGCTTGGATACTTTTGTTTTTTTTAGGTAGATTAAGACCAGGCCATAAAGGAAAGTTACAATCAATAAGCTCAGTCATTCCATGGGAAGGCTTCCTGGGAAGGCCTCATTGTGTCTCACTGCTTGATAATTTTTTTTTTTTTTAGGTAGATTAAGACCAGGCCATAAAAGAAAGTTACAATCAATGAGCTCAGTCATTCCATGGAAAGGCTTCCTGGGGAGGGCCTCATTGTGTCTCACTGCTTGATACTTTTTTTTTTTTTAGGTAGATTAAGACCAGGCCATAAAGGAAAGTTACAATCAATAAGCTCAGTCATTCTATGGGAAGGCTTCCTGGGAATTGTGTCTCACTTTGTGTCTCACTGATTTTTTTTTTTTTGTTGCCTGATATTTTTTTTTTTGTGTAGATTAAGACCAGGCCATAAAGGAAAGTTACTATCAGTAAGCTCAGTCATTCCAATGAAAGGCTTCCTGGGAGGGCCTCATTGTGCCTCGTTACTTGATACTGATTTTTTTTTTCCTCTTTTTTTTGGGGTAGATTAAGACCAGGCTATAAAGGAAAGTTACTATCAATAAACTCAGTTATTCCATGGGAAGGCTTCCTGGGAGCGCCTCATTGTGCCTCCTTGCCTGATACTGCTGAATTATTTGTTGGTAGATTAAGATCTTGCCGTGACCAAAACTTGCCCTCAACAAGCTCCCTAATTCTGTGAACATTTTTCAGTTATAAGATTTTTGGGGTGAGGTTGCAACGCCCCCGACACGCCCAAACGCTGGCCGAAAAACAACCACTTATCAAGACAAAAAAATTACCAGTCACAAGCAAAGATCTGAAGCCGTCTTTTCATAAAATTAGCGACAAGACTTTTCCAATCTATATTTTCGAAGTTTATAACATTGCTTCGGTATTACCCAATGGTTTTAAAACAATTATAAATCAATAACACAACCTTTCGCTCTAGAGAAAAGATGTTATTTGGTACGTAAACCAATTCAGACTTACCAGAAGATAAAGTTATAGTTTCCGCACTGTTTCTTAAATATTACCTCTCATGGGCATTGTTCTAGCGATGAGGTTCAAGTGAACAAACTAAAAGTGTGAACAGAACAAAAATGTCGGAAAATTCTACGCATGTAAACACATTAAACACTGAGAGAGAGAGAGAGAGAGAGAGAGAGAGAGAGAGAGAGAGAGAGAGAGAGAGAGAGAGAGAGAGAAACACAATATTGGCTATATATACAAGGAAAATGAATAATATCAAAATGAGAGAGAGAGAGAGAGAGAGAGAGAGAGAGAGAGAGAGAGAGAGAGAGAGAGAGAGAGAGAGAGAGAGAGAGAGAACAAGCTTCAGGACGCCAAAAACAATAAACTCCTGGCAAGTCACAGGAGTCACCAAAGCTAAATAAAATATATAAAAGGAAAAATAATAAAACACATAAATAAAAAATAAGAATAAAATCTGTGATATCGGACACCTCACTCCAACCACTCCCTGACCTACATCTGTGAGCAAGGATTCAAACAAAGAAAAAGTCGTTTAGTATTTTGACTCAGAGCAAAAAAAAAAAAAAAAAAAATTGTCAAATGTCATCCACAGGAAAAAAACTGATCCTTTGCAAGAGAGCAACTAACGAATTAATGGCAAGAAATGGATTGCTCTCGCATAAAAGCAATTTGATCTTATCACTCTGTCAGACTAATGCGTATTTATTTGCTCGTATCGGATTCATCTTTCTGCAAGTGACTCATATGTAAAATATGTGTTTATATATATATATATATATATATATATATATATATATATATATACAATATATAAATGTATATCTATTTATATCTATATATATATATATATATCTATATATATATATATATATATATATATATATATATATATATATATAGTTCACACAAAATATTAGTTCTCCAAAATTAGTTTAAAGTAAAATAAAATTGTACAATGTGAAGAAATAGAAAAGTATACACCTACGATACAAAATCTACAAGTAAATAAAAAGGCATAATAAATAATCTCTCTCTCTCTCTCTCTCTCTCTCTCTCAACAACGCCTTCGTACAATATATAAAAGATATCTTGGATATGCACTCCCATGCCTGCTTCAAGCATAATATTTCGCACGAGCAATTTCGAAATATGAGTCTGTGCAATGTCACCTTGCTTAACGCGCCCTACATAATATATGCAAATCCCTTTTGCAAAACAACGACCAAGGTGAACATAACCATCAATATATCATTGTCCCACACAAGTCAGCCTGGCAGATGACCCAGTTTTTAAATGGCAGTTATTCCCTTTAAACGTCGAGACGAGCAGATACATTACTTAACAAAAAAAAATTCTTCGAAATCAGCCCTGCTCACGACCCAGATTTTAAGGAAGACCACTGTTGCTATCAACGCGCGGACGTCTTTACAAATATCATTTAATAAGGAAAAAAGTGGCGCTGTTTGCAAAAAATAAAATAATAATAAAAAATAAATAAATAAATAAACACGAAAATACCATAAAAAATCATTAACCTTCTGTACGCATCTTCTGGTCCACATCTAGTCTTCACGCGAGGTCTTTGATGCTTGTGAAACACGAGAGAGAGAGAGAGAGAGAGAGAGAGAGAGAGAGAGAGAGAGAGAGAGAGAGAGAGAGAGAGAGAGAGATTATCTGATGCAAACCTGATGGAACCTTGGAGGAATAATACCTTCCTCCAAGGATGGAAAGTTCCACTTCCATGAAATGGGGGCTTTGTATTTACAAATATATATGCACACGTGTATTTTGCTTTAATGGTTATATGTGCAGAAATTATGTATTTGTATAATAACAGACGATTCTGATAGTTATTTAGACTTTACATCCGTATAGGTGAGGACCATATTACTGCAACATTTATATATCATATCCTATATATTTGTACATTACTGTAAACACTTTCGTCAATAAGTGATTAATTAATAAACTGATATGTATATAACATGTATATAAACATATATGAGCATGTGTCTGTAATACCAAATACACACAGTCACTGCAGAGCTTCTTGCTGGGTCCGTGACCTGAATCCCATTAAATATTCAAATAAAGTAAAAATTGCGCCGAATTTTATTCGGCGCAATCGAGTTTTCTGTACAGTGTATAATGCTGTATGAGCCGCGGCCCATGACACTTTCAGCCACGGCCTGGTGGTGGCCTGTCCTATACCGTCGCCAGACGCACGATCATGGCTAACTTTAACCTTGAATAAAATAAAAACTACTGAGGCTAAAGGGCTGCAATTTGGTATGTTTGATGACTGGAGGGCGGAAGGTCAACATACCAATTTGCAGCCCTCTAGCCTCAGTAGTTTTTAAGATCTGAGGGCGGACAGAAAAAGTTTGGCTAAATATCTGACATTCTTCTTGCATGGAGTCATGGTAACTCGGTCACGATTAAAATGACTATTTTTACTTTTAACAATATTCAACACTCAGCAATAAGTTTTAGGCTTCAGTCCCTTTACTAAATGTCTAATTACTTTCACAAAACATTATCTAAAAAACTTCTTCCTTTAATAACATTCGATAATCAGTAATAAGTTTTGGGCTTCAATCCTATTAATAAATAATAATGTTTAATTACCTTTCACAAAACATCTTTTTAAACATTTTTTTCCATTTTACAACACTCAATCATTAAAGCTTCAGTCCCCAAAACGAATAATACTGAATACTTTCGCGATAACTTAAAAGTGTTGACACCAGCTTCAAAAACAAACATGTCCCCATCCTAAACTGTGGGCTAAGGCGACAATGTTTTTCTTGTACTTTTTTAAAATTCTTTGTTCGTCCTTCCACCCGGATCAAGGATAACACCCGAACTTTATATAAGGTCCACAAAGACAAGACCATCATGAGCTTGCATAATGACAAGATGCAACTTCAACGAAGTCACCATCAGCCGGAGCAACAGTGTGTAAGACGAGCAAGCAGAAGACATTCAATCTCTCTCTCCTCTCGCCATCGAAGATGAAATTATTTTCTCTTTTATCGTTTTTCTTTCCCCCCCTCCTCCTCCTCGATGTTTGCTAAGACAGGCTGGGGTGGATATGAGAATGAAAGATTTATTATTATTATTATTATTATTATTATTATTATTATTATTATTATTATTATTATTATTATTATACGCAACGTCTTTTCAAATGGACACCATATTCTTTGGAAGCTTGATTTCAAGTCAATGGACCCTAAGGCTTGTTCTATGAATAAGGGCTTATTTTCTTGAATAATAATAATAATAATAATACACACACACAATAATAACAATAAATAATAATAATAATAATGCCATTGGAAATTGTACCCATACTCATAGGAACACTAGGCACGATCCCAAGATCCCTGAAAAGGAATCTGGGAAAACTAGATGCCGAAGTGCCTCCAGTTCTCATGGAGAAGAGTGTGCTACTAGAAACAGCGCACAAAGTAAGAAAAAAAAAAACACCCAGTCGAATACGATGACTGTGATAGACCAAATAATAATAATAATAATAATAATAATAATAATAATAATAATAATAATAATAATAGTGAAAAAAACAGTTCTTCAAACAAACAAAAATAATAATAAATAAAAATACCATTAAATATTCAATGGTGGTGCAAAACACGAGTGCCTCTCAAATAACAAACAGAGAAAGAGACGGCGGCAAAGATATCGACTTTATCTTATGATCAGTTTAAGGGAGACTGAACGAGCGAGCGGGGCAGTAGGTTAAGCAACCAGTGCGCATGCTCAGTCACACTTCCCCGTTCGCATGCATGAAGTTCTGGCATCACACGAATTCTTCTTCTTCTTTTTTGTTTTTTAATTATCCTTGATCAGTGTTATTTTTAGCTGGACATTCCTGACGGCTTTCTTATAACTTGCGTTTAATGGTCAGTCTTCCTTCGCGGCAAATTCCTTCAGGGGTTCATATAATTTCATTCTGTTTTTTCGACCATGACATTACGAATTTTTTTTTTTTTGTATGTAATTTTTAAACACGTTTTCATGTGACGTTCTTTAAGCATTTTTATTCATGTGTTTTTTTTTTGTTTTCGTTTATTCGTCTGAGATATAGTTTTTCTAGGTACATATTCAAGATAATTTGCTAGTTTTTTATATTTCTTAATCAGCTTCTCTTTCTGATCAAATCATTTTATGACTTCTCCCCACGTTTACTCCCCTCTTTCTTTGTGTGATATTCCTTGTCATTAAAATTTTTATATAACCCATTTACATACTCTCTCGCGCCATCGTCTGACCATGGACGTGAGCGCTCTCTCTCTCTCTCTCTCTCTCTTTCTCTCCATAATGCATACATCACCTCGTTTAAACGCAGCACAGCAAGAGCCAATTCTTCTGCGGTGACTCACATTCCGCAAACACTGCTCGAGAAGATTACGTCACTCGATTTGTGTGATTATAAGCATGGCCGTTTGATCCTCGCTTTCGGCAGAACCGGTCGTATAATTATATGTAAATGGGATTGGGGGCTTGCATTTAGTAAAAGCTACATTGCGCTATTTGCTTGTTTTAGTTCTTTAATTGCGTGTGATGCCTTTTCGTCATTGCTTTCGGTTATTTGGTAGCTTGCATTTGACAGAGCTATTAAAACCGTTATACGTCGTGCTATTTGCTATTTTCATTCTTTAAGAGCAGTTATATAATTATATAATTATATGTAAGGTTGGAAGTTTTCATTTTGTAAGAGCATTTGTGCTTAATTCTGCAGTATCTCTCCGAACATGACAAATGATTTGATTACACGTAATGTTGCTAATATCTTGGTTTCGATAAATGCAATGATATGCGTATATCGTTTAGCCTTTATGCCTTTCATAGAGTAGTTATACAATCAAATTTATGTAATGGCACTTGGTTTACTGATTTCAATTTCAGCAATGATATAATTACGCCATCATAACTGATATATATATATATATATATATATATATATATATATATATATATATATATATATATATAATGTAGTATATATATATATATATATATATATATATATATATATATATATATAAAAAAAAAAAGTATATATATATATATATATATATATATATATATATATATATATATATATATATACATATTACGTGGAATTCTGTTAAAAACTGCATTGATAAGAGCAAATACATAATTAAAACTGACGTCATTCCCGACTATATTCCATAAGAGAAACCATACATTACAACAATGTAATCGCGTTATTTTCTTGTATTAGTGCAGCAGATTGCTGTAAAAATCGTTCAGATAGTGAAAACAAGCGAAATTTGGCACAAAACATCTCCCAAGAGACTACGCTCTCAGTGAAAAGGGCGCTGGCCACCTGAAAATTCAAGATGGCGGCTATTTTTTCAAAATGGTCGCCATCTATGTTGAGATTCACTGGTTTGGGAGCATCTATTGGATGGAATATGCCAGTTTTTTTTTTTTTTTAAACTCGACTTTTAGGTTATAAAATGTTCCATACCACACATTTTATTGAAAACTACTAAATGAATTGTAAATCCAAGATGGCGATAAAAATGGCTGCCATAAAAGTTTTTTCATCCACAGCGCTAGCAGACATAGAGACCAACTGTTTTTATTTAATGGTATATTCATGTGATCAGACAGTTTAACTAATATGCTATTTTCAACTGAAATAGTAATGGTATGGTCACATACAACATTGTGTCTAAGACTGTAACCTATAAAAAGAAAAGAAGAGAAATACGGATCAAACGTTGCAACTAATCTATGTATAGGTCTCTCAACCTACACCTTTGAAAAATTCGAGATAAGAAGGCAGGCATAGCATGACACGTTGATGCCTGGCCAGATTATCTACTGAAGAGAGGGCAATATTTATCTAGACTTTCACATTTGCAAGTGCACAGAGCTGTGCAGGAAGACCCAGTTTGTAGCACTTGCACCTTTCCCCACAGCCTGCTTTGCATCCACATTTGGTGCTGTTGGCAACTCTGGCTAAGGGCGAGTTGGTTGTCCAGAGGACTTGCCATGCTTCAACAGACTTTTGCCATCCCCACTCAGCAGGGTTCTCTGGCTGTGCTGACACTGGTGTAACTGCCCCCACACGCAACCAGCCTGGTACGCAGCACGCTTGGTGTGTTGAGGACGGGTTGGTGGAATGGCCTCATATGCCCTTTGTTTTCTGGCAAACATATCAAGTCTAGCCTCATCCACAGTGCCAGCAGTGCTGGATCTTTTCATACATAAGACAAAAACCTCTCCAGGACCTTCAGGTCACTCTCTTCCACTCTCTGAGAGGGTAGTGACTCAGTTTGAGAACACAGCAGGCCTCTGAAAGATGTTCCATGTCTGCCAGGCGGTCTTCTTTGCTCTTGCCCGGAAGGCTGACACTGTATCACAGCCCAGAACGCATGGAAGAAGAGCATGCCATTCACCTTCTCCTGGCCCAGAGAGTTGCACAGGAAGTCATGCACAGCAATCCAGCGCAGGCCCTGGCCTTGGCCAATGCCACCATAGCTTCTCTAGCTTCTCTAGATTGTGGAGAGTGAGAAAGACTGACTGCAACGACAAGAACATCTGCTGTGTCATTTGTTTTAACTGGTGATGGTCTTGGCTCCATGTTCTGTGGCATATTTGGCATGGAGAAAGATGGTGTCAGCTTTCCTCATGAGAGCACTTTTCAGTCCCTGAAGACTCGCCATGCTCAACCATCCTACAAACTGGAGCAGGAGAGAGGCACACACCCACACAAGCCTCAGAAAAATGTGCCATCAAAACCGTGACTGATGATCAAGTATAGACTTTTTGAGAATATTTGCTGCTTTAGCAATGATAACTGCCTCTTGAAAGATCAGATGATTGAGCAAGTGCTTTCCCACATCCTTTTGAAATGCAAGTAATACATCTCTGCCAGATTTATGAGCCTCAAGTTCTGAATTTCTGCCAGAAGTTTGTCTTTGAGTCTCGTGAATTTAGCACTTGGTGACTCTACACCTAATTGTTCCAGACGTTGTTGGTAGAGGTGGTAACATCTGCAGCCGAAATGTGACTGGATCATCTGAACAAAGGTTGTTTGTATGTCATCAGTTCTGACAGAACTAGTGGATACACATCTTGATTCTGACTCAGTGCTACCTTGGTCTTTCTCAAGGCCCTCAGGTAGTGACCTTTCTGTTGTAGAGGGCACAAAGACAGGCATGGTGATGTTTCCTTAAACTGGTGCAATGACATCGCCACTCAGTCAACTTAGCAAGAGCTTAAGCCATCACTTTTGGCATTCTGCACATTCACGCAATTCAAGTCAAGGCCCTTAGTACTCAGCTCGTCTGAGATCAGATGAAGCTGCCACTTTCTCACAGAAAATGCAAACTTCATTGTCATGACTGGTTCGGGCGTAGCTTGCAAATGACTAGTCTCAGTGTTGCTGGTCTGGTCATTGGATTGTCGCTTTCTGCACGGTCCAGTTTAGTGTTGTTAAACAACAAGCTTACAGTTCACATGGTATTTTGCTGCATTTTTTCCTGGAGAGTGGCCTCTATGCCATCACCTTCATCCAGCTTTGCTGATCCATTATCAGTGGCATTTCATTAATTTCACTGAACATGGAATGTTCTTGCCAGCATTGTGCACCCATCACACTCCAGGATGAGATGACGGGAGGTGATGTCATGCCTACCTCTTTTTGTCCTTCTGACAAAGACAACACAACTCCAGTTTGTTTTTCTACTAAGTCAATATTGATTGGCATCACATTCTGCCAAGGATTTACCTCTTTGATTACAAGCCGAGGGTTATCCTTTACCACCTTAAACAAAGCACAATATTCCTGTATGGGGATTCAACCAGGTTCGTCTCCCACACTAGCCCGATCATTCATCCAGTGCCATTTAAGTCCCGTGCGATCTGTACACCATCCGGTAAGTACATGAACTATCATGCACAGCCCCCATACCTCTTGGCTCGGGCTCTCCCGCGCTTTCTGGCACATCCTGTCTATTCAGGTGCGGCTATCTAACTATAGCTGGTCTGGGGGCTGTTAGAAAGCATTTGGGACACTAAACTAAACTATACTACAACTACTAGTCTAAGACTACAGGATTAGTAAAGCTGGATTAGCTGGCACTGAACCCCATGCTGAGTTACACAGCAGTGATGTCACCAGTGTGCCCTGGTTGTGTGCAGACATACACTTTTACATTTATTAATTTTCCTTCAAAATTGATGAGTTATTCGAAAGAGATGGCCTCATTAGGATCTAAAACCACAGAAACCAAGATCCATGCTTAAAACGATAATTGTTGAACGGGCATTATTTCTCATTATAATTATTGTTTTCTACCTTTTCTTGGCAGCCATATAGCCCCCATATTTAAAGGTAAACTGTACTGGAAGCTACAGAAACATAATATTCACAAGAAATAGTATGGAAGAGCTTTACCATATTGCTAGAAGCAAATACATGCCATTCTAGTGAAAAATTAGCCAAATCTGTCGATACTGGCCGCCATCTTGGAATTTGGCCGCCATATTAAATTTTTGCGTGGCCAGCGCCCTTTTATGATAGAGGGAACTTTAAAGAGCACTTGTGCAAAATTTCATGCTTGTTTCACTATCTGAACGATTCTTATGAAATATGCAATTATCTGCTGCACTATATCTAATAACAGCAAGTCTACAAATAAGGGCAGCGCCACTACCCTCCCGCATTCAATAAGTGAAACCAAGAAATTATCAGGAATTGTACTGGCCTCTGTCTGGTAAGCAATACAAGCAACTGCATAATTAAATTCCATTCCAGTGATTTCTCGTACTCGACAAGAGATGCAACAAAACCAAACCTCGTTCTTCTAGTTTTTACGTATTCATTATCATCAGTTACATGATTATATGTCAAGCTGTGTGTGTGTGTGGGGGGGGGGGTTGTACCAAGCAAGAGCAGTAATATAATTTAGCATATGGTCAGAGTTATATACTATTTAACCAGCTTACACGAGAGAGAGAGAGAGAGAGAGAGAGAGAGAGAGAGAGAGAGAGAGAGAGAGAGAGAGAGAGTTTTCACAGTCTTTCCTAAAAAAACAACTATGGTAATTACGTTTGTGTGTTTGACAGAGAAAAAGAGAGAGCAAGGGATCACATTTACACTTCCATTAATTAATTAATTAAGAGAGAGAGAGAGAGAGAGAGAGAGAGAGAGAGAGAGAGAGAGAGAGAGAGAGAGAGAGAGAGAGAGAGAGAGAGAGAGAGAGAAATCATCTGCATTATATTTCTTTAACGAAGAGAGAGAGAGAGAGAGAGGGAGAGAGAGAGAGAGAGAGAGAGAGAGAGCATCTTCCCTGCAAGATTAAACGAACTTGTACGTGTAAATGCGTGTATGTGTGTGTGTGTGTGTGTGTGTGTGTGAGATGAAGAGATGAACACAGAGAGCCAGCAATTACATACCATTTACACAGCCTTCAATAAACGCTCGTAATGCCTCATCACTTATTCCGACATCTAACAAGAAACGCCTCCCGCACACTAAAACCACTTCAGAACGAAAAGAGACTAAAGAGACTTTTCAAGCTTACTATTTACAGATTCTGACTCGGGGGGGATGAAGGAGAAAAAAAAAATTAGGCTTAAACAAACACACACTCATACGCTAACACTTGGCAGCAAACAAACACACGCACAAACGCTCAAGGGGCTTGCAGCCTCATTTAGAAATAAAAGAAAAAAAGTCTGTTCAAGGATTGACAAGATTCAGCGTGGAAATATTCATCGCGAATGAAGCATGCTACTATTCTTGACGATATTTGAAAAATAGCTATTATTATTATTATTATTATTATTATTATTATTATTATTATTATTATTATTAAGAACTCAACATATCTCATTGCAATCACCGTCAGATCTCGTTACTTTCGAACGTCAATTCACTAAGTATAACTGTTTGCAGTAAACTGAATTTTAACCGGTTACAGTATCCTGAATTATAACTGGTTACAGTTCGTTCCTGTGATACTCCAACTCACTCTGTCTTGAGCTCTGCATGGCCGAAAATGCCTCAGCGTTGAGATAAAGAATAATATACAGGATTTAGGCCAAAAGCCAAGCGCTGGGACCTATGAGGTCATTCAGCGCTAAAATGGAAATTGACAGTAAAAAGGTTTGAAACGTGTAACAGGAGGAAAACCTCGCAGTTACACTATGAATCAATTGTTAGGGTAGGTTGGAAAGGAAGATGGAAGAGAGAGAATATGAACGGAGGTACAGTAAAAGGATTGAAAAGGGTTGCAGCTAGGGACCGAAGGGACGCTGCAAAGAACCTTAAGTGATGCCTACAGTGCACCTCATGCAAAAACCAGGATGCATTTTAAGAGACAAAGACCTGGTTTTAAACTTTAAAATAAGCTACACGAAAAAGCAACGCAACAATTACTGCCAAATAAATAAATAAATAAAATAAATGAATAAAAAACAAATATTACATTTGTCTATAACATTGAATTACCCTCTCTCTCTCTCTCTCTCTCTCTCTCTCTCTCTCTCTCTCTCTCTCTCTCTCTCTCTCTCTCTCTCTCGCGACATAATCGATTTCACTTTGTCTTTTTTATAGAGCCTTTCTACATTTAACTGTTTTCGTGCATCTATTATTAATATAATTTTTTTTCCATCTTAATATTATGCA
This sequence comes from Macrobrachium rosenbergii, assembly GCF_040412425.1. NCBI lineage: Eukaryota > Metazoa > Arthropoda > Malacostraca > Decapoda > Palaemonidae > Macrobrachium > Macrobrachium rosenbergii. The sequence continues at coordinate 41,408,606 of NC_089789.1, forward strand.
ATTATAACTAACTGAAAATGCCTTTATAGATGCCTTTATTAATACAATTACAGATAATAAAAACTGTATTCATGCGTCGCCTCACAAACGCATAGAGCTAAAACTGTATTCAAACAATATACAACGCTTACCAGCAACTCTGAGAGCAGTAATACATACCATCTCTGTACATAATACAAACTTAAACTTTGCAATTCTGACGCCAACTTGTTAATATTCCAAGCACAAACGTTCCTCCCTCCCTCCCTCCAGCAAGCAAGCAAGCACACAATTCTCCATGAACACAAATATATAAAACTCTTAGCAGCGTCCAGGCAATGTAATGTGATTTTCCTCCCGTTTTACTGCTGCAATTCAGAGCTTTATATATATATATATATATATATATATATATATATATTATTATATATATATATATATATATATATATATTATATTCATATGTGTATATATATACATATATATATATATATATATATATATATATATATATATATATATATATATATATATATATATATATATATATATATACTGTATATCTGGATAAACAATTCTCTATTCAGATCAATGAAACAAAACAAACAACAAATTTAGGAATGAAAGAAGGAAACGTCTAAAAATCTAAACGACAGAACGAAAACTTATTTTTGAAGGATAATTTCTGAAGGATAAGAGAACGATTTTTTTCCAAATGAACCAACGTCGCATAATATTCCTCAAGAACTAACCATCATTTATGGATAAGTTGAAAATCCAATAATATTCCACAAGAATTCATTATTTAAGGACAAACTGAAAAATCAGGGACCAAGGTGAGAAGGAGGAGGAGGAACTGGGCGGTAGGAGAGAAACAACGAGGAAAAATCAACTCACAACAACACGACACGACCAGAGAGGCAACATCTCGTCCCATCCAATTCCATGACCACCCCAGCACCAATCCCCCACCCCACCTCCCTCCACCCATCCACTTGGGCTACCTGTTGCTTCTTCTCCGGCAGGTTGTGGGAGATCAGGCACGGTGTGAAAACTTCAGAGCACATTGGTGGATGAACAGGTGGATGAATGGGTGGCTGGATGATGATTGGAAGAGTGGTATTTGGGACAGGATGCTTAGCCGTGCACTGAAGATGTGAGGGGCCAATCAGGGTGGGTAATAAATACTAACATTTAAAGATCAAGATACCGAGTGACGCCGCTATTGTAAAATGGCATAGCTTGAAATGTTACGAGATTTTTCATGAGAAATTCTAAGATAAAAATAATTTATTATCCATATATAAACACCACAAAATTGATTCAAGGTTAATTCAGTCACTAACCTTAATACTTTTTACCTTAGGTTTGCTGTGCAAGTCTCAGGAACGTAAACCCTAAACTCCCCTTAAATGGTTTTGGATGAAACAATGCTTGATAAAATGTATTTAAACAAACTGAAGCAACACAAGAAAAACTGGGAACTTATTACAAAAAGCTATTACACTGCCAAAAGGAGAGAGAGAGAGAGAGAGAGAGAGAGAGAGAGAGAGAGAGAGAGAGAGAGAGAGAGAGAGAGCGCAAACTTCGGTGAAGGAATCACATATAGTAAAATTTATAAGATCACGTTTCCTAAACAACGGTTTTCTGATGATGCTTTTTCTTGATTCTAGTTGCACGAAAGAGACACTACTTGTATGTATGTAAGTATGTATTTATATATATATTTATATATATATATATATGTATGTATGTGTGTATGTGTGTATATCAGAGCAAAACTGAAGGCACACACGCTTGTTAAACTCACGAAACACAAGCACGAAAAACCTCGATTTCATTTCGGCATCGACGTTGTCTACCCTGCGCGAAGTTGGACGTTGCAAAATGTTACGTTATGTCTTCGACATATTTTTTCTCCTATTTTATTTCTAAGCATTCTGTCCTTTTGTTTCACATTTACTTAGCGCGAAGCTTGACGTTACAAAAAGTTATACTGGCAAAAAAAAAAAAATTCTTGTTTTGGAAAATGTTTCGTCGACATGTCTCTTGAGAATAGCGATAGCTCACTAAGAATTTTTTTATATATTTTTCCTCCTATTTAATTAGCATAGTTTTCTTCTCTCTTCTTCTCTCTCTCTTATTTGGCAACAGCAACTGTTGCTAGATTAATCCTGACCGTCTGACACAGCCTCAACAAATTTGTCGCACTTCAAGAACAGCGCCAGAAAGGTATGTAGCAGAAACGTAACACGTAGCAGTGTCAATACAACAGAGAGAGAGAGAGAGAGAGAGAGAGAGAGAGAGAGAGAGAGAGAGAGAGAGAGAGAGAGAGAGAGAGAGAGAGGGAAAACGAGTCTCGGAGAAGAGAAGGGAAGCCAAAAATCGACTAAGTTTGAGAAACAAAAATCCTGTGCTTTGGAAATGTCAACACAGCGCATGGAGGTGTCATCTCGAAGCAGATGTCCATTTTTGCTTTGTTTGCTTCTACTTTTAATTGTTTTTCGTCTGGCGGTTGAATGGTAAAAAAACACACACACACACACATACAGTCGGTTTAGAATGCTTTCTACTGCAAACTGTTCATCCCAGATATTGCAGAAATGATAAATCTTCAGCTACTTCTTTCTGGGTTGAAATTATGACGACAAAATTTCTGAAAAAAACACAATCCCGACGACAAAATTTTCGAAAAAAACACAATCAAGACGACAAAATTTTTCGAAAAATAATTGACATTGCCGAGAAAAAAATTTATGACGACAAATTTTTCGAAAGCAAATACACAATTATGACGACAAAATTCCGGAAAAAACACAATCGTGACAGCAAAATGAAAGGGAAAAAATTCCCATAAACAAACGTACGAATAAAAAAAAAAACAGGCTATAAAACAGTGAGAACAAATACAGGAACTGAAACGCCCAAAACGGTAACTGTAAGACTAAATCAAAGCGAGTTATAAAAATAAAAAAAAAAACACTAAAACTGGGTAAAAAAAAAAAAACAGACTCCTTCACAGCCATAAAGAACAAATAACATATAAATATTGCGCCGAAGTTTCTTCGGATCAATCGAGTTTTCTGTACAGCGTAAAATTAAGGCCAACGAAAATAGATCTATCTTTCGGTGGTCTCGGTATAACGTTGTATGAGCCGCAACCATTGAATCCTTAACCACGGCTCCGGTCGTGACCTCGTCCTATATTGTTACCAGATGCACGATTACATAACTTTTAACCTCAATAAAATAAAATCTGCTGAGGGGAGGGTTAGAGGCTGCAATTTGCATGTCTGACGATTGAGGGTGGATGACCAACATACCACCCTGGTGCAGCCCCAGCCTCAGTAGTTTTAAGATCTGAGGGAGGACAGAAAAAGTGCGGACAGAAAAAAAGAGCGGACGGAGTAAAATGCGGACAGACAGACAAAGCCGGCAAAATAGTTTTCTTTACGGAAAACTAAAAACTCCAAGAAGAAAAAAAAGGGAAACACGAGAATACCAAAAACCTTCTAAAACAGAGACGAAGGGAAAAGCGAAGCGCAAATACGAGGAAGGAGACTTCCCGAAAAATGTTTACATATTACACAGAGCGTCACTTGGCTTTCCAAAAAGTCTTCCAGCTAACAGAGCCCTTCCAAACGACATCGTAAGCGGCGGCGGCGGCTCGAGGCCAAGAGGAGATTAATTGGGCAGGTAAACATTTGCATTTCAGGTAAGAACGCCGAACTGGGATTAGGATAAGGATCATTTTTGCGTCGGCGATCCAAACTTGTAGGTCGGAAAAGGATTTTTTTTTGCCGTTGGAAATAGATATTAGGTAAATAAACAAACAAATAAATATATAATCAATAATTTAAATAATAAAAAAATTCATGTTGTCCTTGAGGACTGAAAACTAATGATACTTTCTGAAAATTAACTTAATAATTATATAAATAAAAAAAATTAATATAATAAAGTCTAACAACCTAAAGATACTTTTTGTAATGTAAAGTTAATACATAAATAAATTAATTAATCAATTAATCAATCAAAATATAAATAAAAAAAGGCATACTGCCATAGAAGCCTAAGAACCTAACGATACTTTTTGCAACGGAGAATAAAATAAAATAAAATATATAAATAAATAAATAAAACAAATAAAAAATAAAAAATAAAAAAGTCACACTGTCATGGAAGCCTAACAACCTAATGAAACTTTTCTTGCAATGGATAATTAACAAATGAATATATATAAATAAATAAATAAATACATAAATACACGGTCATAGTGGCATCGTAGCCTGACAATTTAACGATACTTTCTGCAATATAAAATAAATAAATAAAGGTCTATATATATATATATATATATATATATATATATATATATATATATACATATATATATATATATATATATATATATATATATATAGATATAGAGAGAGAGAGAGAGAGAGAGAGAGAGAGAGAGAGAGAGAGAGAGAGAGAGAGAGAGAGAGAGAGAGAGAGGCAGAGCGAGTAGTGGGCGTACCACACATCATCACAGTTCTCCACCTGTGAGTGGATGACGTCAGCCTCCCTAAACCAAACACATCCTCTGCCAGGCACTGCCTATATCTGGCACTATCACCGCCACCTGAGAGCCACATACCGACAGTGTGGCTCCCATGTGGCCTGACTCACCACATATTTCGGAGTGCGGAGAACCTATACATCTACTTATTTCGAGAGGAGGGGAATACTGTCCACCAAACTATATTTCTATTAGGTATTTCGAGTGAAACAGAATAATGTCTGTCTGTCTCTTTATTTATTTATTTATTTATTTATTTATTTATCTATCTATTTACCTGGCCATAAAATACTAAATACTTTCGTGAGGAAAACAAATAAAAAATACCTTCAAAAATTTTTTATCAGCACAAAATGTCCCTGATGGTTGAACAATAATCAAGTAATTTTTATTAAAAAAAATTGTTACATGTACAGTACTTGTTTTAAACCTTTCAGCCTATCTGATGACGTGGCCCCAGAAAACTGAATCTTATAGATGAGAAGAAGATAAAGAAAAATTTTATAAATATTTCCACTATCTATTTATTGGATAATCAACAGTAACAGGAAATTTTACTTCAAATGTCTTGTGAAAATACAACATTAATAACCTTATATTTAGATTTATTTTTCCTTTCCCCTCCCATTTTTCTTCTTATTGAGTTTACAAACATATATACAGAGAGAGAGAGAGAGAGAGAGAGAGAGAGAGAGAGAGAAATCTATCTTCCTCACATATTTCGCAGCTGGCCTCAATATGGGAAGAGGAATATTTGATTTCTATAAACTGACGTCGCAACTTGTAAGGTCACCGTTGGAAATCTAGACTAAAGGGCAGAGTTGAGCTGAGGAACTTAAGGGTTTATAAAAATTGCAACAAACCTCAGTGGCCTGGTGCAAGAGGCAATTGGTTATGAATCCCAAGAGTAAAGAAGTGAGACTGAACTGTTTTAACCAAGTTATTATTACTATTATTGTATAGTAAATTAAAACCCCACAATTATATACATAAATTGTGTTATTTATATTATTTACACAAATAGTACAATTTACTGTTATTAATTGATATAATTGTGATTTTTAATTTGCAACAATTTAATCATGACAATTTGATTTTTCTTCTTCTTCTTCTTCTTCTTCTTTCTCTCTTCTCTTCTTCTCTTCTTCTTCTTCTTCTTATTATTATTATTATTATTATTATTATTATTATTATTATTATTTTTTATTTCATAATCGTATAAATCAATAACATGGTGAATAACCACAATGATAACAGTATAAATATATATTAGTACATATATATATATATATATATATATATATATATATATATATATATATATATATATATATATATAATATATATTTTCGAGAACCCCTATATATCCTTCCCAATATAATCGATATATATAAAATTTTCTAGAACCTCCTCATTCTCCTTATATATATATATATATAATATAATATATATATATATAAACTCCTGCATATTTATATATATCATATATATATATTATTATTATTATTATTATTATATTATTATTATTAGTACATCCCCTTCATCCTGATCATGCACATATATATCAGCCTTGAAGAAATATAACATATAAGAATTGCTGAAAAGATCTGATAAAACCACCCCATTGATGCTAACATTCTTTCTTTAACAAACATGCTTAAAAGAGTTATTATTACATTATTATTATTATTATTATTATTATTATTATTATTGAGTAAGACTCCGCTGTTTGGAAAGACCGCATGCGAAGAAAGCCTTAGTAAAGACCGAAGGAAAAGACTGAAAGGAATATAACAAAACACGATTCCCGTTTAATTGATTGACTCGAAGACCACGCTGAAGGGAAATGAGAATGCAGACGCGAACGCACGAACGAACGAACGCCCAGATATGATTCGCAGTAAGTTGAAACTATTAATATTCCCCTGGCGTATTTCCCGTGCCAGACACGGCGTGGATGGCCCATGCGCGTAACCTCTAAAATTGTCAGTTGGAGAGAGAGAGAGAGAGAGAGAGAGAGAGAGAGAGAGAGAGAGAGATGCTGAATTGCGCACGAATTTGCAGTTGCTAAGATAAAGAGACGAAAGATGTAAATGAACAAAAAGACATCCAAAATAAGTTGGTCTATCGTCGTCCCACGCTGTAAGAAGCCCTTCATTCTTCTCCCCGTTAGTGAAAGAGCACCTGACTCTTGGCTCTGGCTTTAATGCGCCCGCAATTGCGTAAAAATGTTAGCTGCGGTAAAGGGGAGGGGGAGGGGAGAGGGTGGGGAGGGGGTTGGCAATCGAAACTCACTCCGTTTCCCATATATCAAAAGATACACGAGCAGATATAACTATTACCCCGTTCCTCTAATGGGACATTAGACCTGAGAGATGGAGTCTTCTTGAAAATGATGCTCTCTCTCTCTCTCTCTCTCTCTCTCTCTCTCTCTCTTTATACTTCTCTCTAATGCTACCCATCGGGATGGGTTAGCACTCACTTTATACTCTCTCTCTCTCAATACTTATCTAATGCTACCCATCGATGGGTTAGCATTCGGGTCCTCTCTCTCTCTCTCTCTCTCTCTCTCTCTCTCTCTCTCTCTCTCTCAAATATTTTAACGGCGCCATCATCTAGCTTTTACGTCTCGGGAGCCATTTTCCCGTCTCTTTTAAGTGCCTCTTTGGATGTACTGTATGGCTCCCGTCTTACGTGAGCAAATGTTCCTTTGATGAGCCACGCTCTTCCGACCGTAACTTTTCCGGCTCATTTCTCGATTGCAGCGAATTTATATGTATCATATTACTGTTTGTCACTTAGGTTGTCTTGCCTTTGAATTCTTTATTTTAATGTGTATCTTTTTATACTCGCCTTCCCGTTGACGCCGGTCTTATCTTCTCTGCTAATTCTGAGCAAACTGACTCCTTATTAGGCGTCTTTTAAATGTTTTCATCATTATTATTATTATTATTATTATTATTATTATTATTATTATTATTATTATTATTATTATTATTATTATTATTATTATTCAGAAGACAAACCCTTATTCATATGGAACAAGCCTACAAGGGCCACTGGCTTGAAATTCAAGCATTAAAGAAGATAATAGGAAATACTGTAAAAAAAAGAAATAATGATAATCATTAAACCATTACACCAAAATACAAACGACGAATAATAGAATATATCTGGCGATGCTTAATGGCCCGGGACATTGGTTCTTATTTTTTTTTGGGAGGGCGGAACGACTGGAGAGGCTGTTTATACCCTCCGGGGCAATGGCGGCAGAGGATGGGGCCCTCAAGCACTTACTAGGGAGCGATATCGCCGGTCCCTTAATAGCATTTTCGCCTGGTCCTTCGGCCGGCACCATCACCTGAGACCCGCAGACTGATTACTTGACTGCTATGCGAAGAGGTGTCCATTTCTATTAAGGCTTTCTCTGTCACTTGGCCTCAGTTTTATATATTCATGTCTATTTGTTACCTGGCTTATAATTTCACTTGTATTTGCTTCTTTCATTACTTTTTTTTGGTTTTGTTTTTGTTTTTATTTGGGCATTTTTTGTTCGGCAGTTTGCTGGAGTAAATTCATGGCCTAAGTTCTTGTTACTAAGGATGATAATAATAATAATAATAATACACAATAATAATAATAATAATAATATTAATAATATAATTATTATTATTATTATTATTATTATTATTATTATAATATAACAGGCACCGTACCGATGCAAAAAGTATTAAATCATGATATGCATATTTATGCCAGGGTGGGGTATTTGGAACTAAGAATGTACGAGGGTCCAATAATAATAATAATAACAATAATAATAATAATAATAATAAAAATAATAATAATAATAATAATAATGATAATAAAGCACAATAATCCAATAGAATAATAATAATAATAATAATATAAAACACATCATACCAAGGCGAGAAGTACCAAGGGTATAAGACAACACTTCAACGCACGCGTACGCACGCACACACGCTTTGTGTCGGCATTTGTTGCTCAAGCGAGGTGCACTTAAGACTCAAGATGGGTGTGGCCTTTGGACGATATACCTGTATCGCCCATTAAGAGTTTGGCTATGTCCGCTAGGGGACCCTTCCGAACCTACGAAGGATGTTGGACCAGCATGTGAATTTCCCCGTGACGATGGGCTCAAGTACGGACACCCTAGATGCAGGGTATTTCTAGTTCTCTGAGAGAGAGAGAGAGAGAGAGAGAGAGAGAGAGAGAGAGAGAGAGAGAGAGAGAGAGAGAGAGAGAGAGAGAGCTTGTGTCCGGGAGACCACGTGAGGAACTGTGTTAAATTAGTGGGCATGAATCAGGAAATTTGAGAGAGAGAGAGAGAGAGAGAGAGAGAGGGGCGACCACGTGAGAACTGTTGGATTCATATGCAGGAATCGGGTGAAATTGAGAGAGAGAGAGAGAGAGAGAGAGAGAGAGAGAGAGAGAGAGAGAGAGAGAGAGAGAGAGAGAGAGAGAGAGATACCACGTGAGGAACTGTGTTAAATTAGTGAGCATGAATCGCGGAAATTGTGTGTGTGTGTGTGTGAGAGAGAGAGAGAGAGGAGAGAGAGAGACGTGAGGAACTGTGTTAAATTAGTGAGCAGGAATCGAGAGATTTGTGAGAGAGAGAGAGAGAGAGAGAGAGGAGAGAGAGAGAGAGAGAGAACAGAGAGAACCTGAGTCTTGTAATGAAGCTCAGGAAAGCCAACTGTAGACAATCTCGCTATCTAACAAGTACATTTTCTTTCACTAAAACTCTTTAAATCTGAAATGCATTCAAGCACACAAAAGCGAAAATGAGCTTTACAAAACCCACCAGGGCAACGGAAAACTCTCCCAGCGAAAGAGAGAGGGACGATAATTTCCTCAAAATATACCTTCGAGCTCCACAACAGAATCTAATGGGTCTCGGGACATTAATGCCTTGGCGGCGTCTCATCTATTGTAAGAAGTGCTTTTTAAAAAATGAAATAAGATTCGAAGAAGAAAAAACTATTAAAAGACTATTACTTCCCTCCTCACTTTGTCGAAATGAGCCCTGCATTAGATGGGATAAGATTCTTGCGATTTAACTTAACTTTTTTTTTATTTATTCATTTACCTTTTACTAGGAAGTGGCGTTAACCGCAGGCTTAGCTGACCCTTTCAATAAGTCTCAGACAAGAATGAGTGTCTAATGAGTGTCTAATTCACCTTGAACACTATGAAAGCATCGGCGAAAGCAACAAGGACAACGCAACAACCCAAATAATACAAAATGCAATAACAACAACGCCGATATCACCAACAACAACTTAAAAGGCTAACAACAACTACGAATCCATAACATATTCCAAGCCAAACATTTCCATATTACTCTTTTTGAAGCTATGTAAATTACAAATACCTGCGCCCGGAATACACTCTGTTTACAAGGTCCTCAAACTTCCAGGAACGGAGTTGAACCTCAAACAGATAATTAATGCTTTCACAACTTCATCGAGACTCGAAAGCATAATGAAACTTCATTAAATTTCGCGACCGACTGACTTCACAGGTTGGTGTGCATTAGCATAAGAAAATGCCCCGTACAGCCTTCCCGCTCTTGAAGGGCGTGGGATTATGAACCATTGTTGTTGCTAATGATAAAGTGTCAATGTGGCCCCAGTCAGACTCTGATATATACAGTATATATATATATATATATATATATATATATATATATATATATATATATATATATATATATATATATATATATACATATATATATATATAAAAATTGTTAAATGCCATAAAAGAATAAATGTGTACCACTTTTATGAACTAAAGTTTCTTAAACAAATAATATTTATATATATATATATATATATATATATATATATATATATATATATATATATATATATATATATATATATATATAATACAGGCTTTATATTAGGTTTGTGCTTATTTATATTATATATATATATATATATATATATATATATATATATATATATATATACACACACATATACATAATGAAGCACAAATCCCTTTGTAGAGGATACCTGACCACTTTAACAGTCCACAAAAGACACTGCTCCATCAACAATTAAATAATGCTGCAGATATCCTCACGAAAACATCAACTAAAAAATAAGTAATTTCATAAAGAAATTTACAAGAAAAATGCAGACGCATAAAAGAAACGGCCAAATATTTGAAAAAAAAAATTTTTTTGTAATCTGGTGGACACAAAACAACATCCCTTCCATAACAATTACATAATGTCACAGATATCCTCATCAAAACATTAATTCATTAAAAAATAACTCAATAAAAAAAAAAGGCACAAAAGACGCAAACGCACGAAAGACAACTAAATATTGGAAAAACATATTCCGTTAACGGGAAGTTTTTTTTTTTTATTAATCGGGTAGGCACCAACGAGCTCTTCTCCTCTGACAAGCACAAGCACCGAGAGCATCTTGTCTTGAGAGAGAGAGAGAGAGAGAGAGAGAGAGAGAGAGAGAGGGGAGGGGGCATCCTCGTTATTCAATCAATGAGATGTTTGTTCAGCTTTTTTTTTTTTCAGTACCGTCGTTCTTTCTGTATAAGGGGTCTTTTCTTTGTAAGTCGTTCTTCTTGGTTTTAGTAATCTATTCTTGGTTTGTGACTGGTTATTCTTGGTTTTACTGCGTTTTTTTTCTCAATAGATCTGGTGAGCCATTCCTGGTTTGCGATTGGTTATCCTTGGTTTTACTGCGTCTATTCTTAAGTGATTCATTCCTGATTTGCGACTGCTTATTCTTGTCTGTATAAGGATTCTTTTCTTTGCAAGTCTTTATTCTTGGTTTCGGTGGTTTATTCTTTGCTTGCAACTGGTTATTCTTGGTTTGTGTGGGCTTATTCTTACTGGCTTTGGTGGTTCCATCTTAGTTTGAGACTGGTTATTCTTGTCATTCTTTCCGCATTGGGGTCTCATCTGGGCAAGTCGTTAATTCTTGGTTGTGGCGATATATCCTTGGTTTCCGACTGGTTATTCTTGGTTTGCGTGGGTTTACTCTTACTGGCTTCGGTGGTTCATTCTTGGAATACGACTGATTATTCGTGGTTTGAGTGGATTTATTCTTAATGTCTTTAGTTCTCAGTCTGCGACTGGTTTTTCTTCGTCTGTGATAGAGTCCTCCTTGGTCCGGGACAGGTTATTCTTGGTTTACTTAATTCTAAAGTTTTCATGTGGTTATTACACCCTCTCCTTAGGTATTGTGGTTATTCTCTCCCTGCATGGAACTGTTCTTTCTGTCTATTTTTCGTTTTCGTATGGCTATTCTTTTATTGAGAGACCATTCTTTTCTTATAAGTGACTCCTCTTGGTATAAAATGATTCTTTCTCCAGCTGTGGGAATTTTTGTACTCTTCGGAGATATCCTTTTTCTGTAGAAGGAACATATTCTATGCAAATATAAATCTATCTTCCATGTCTCTTTCCTAAAAACATTAAGCATACACACACTCTTTGCATGTGTAGACTTATTATCTCTCTCTCTCTCTCTCTCTCTCTCTCTCTCTCCTTTAAACATTAAGCATACACACACACACAAAACTTCATCACACTGACCTATCCACGAAAAACAATAGGCAAAACAAAAACAACACACTAAGTAAAGCCAGGATAAAAGCAAAGTCGAGAGGAATGCCCTCCCTTTTTCAAAAGAGCAGATTTCGTGTTTTCTGGACAAATACCGCATCGACTGGCAAAATCAAATCTGCAGGCCAGGGTAAACTATATTCTTTCGGCCATCAAAGCCCAAGTTAAAAGGACGGGGCGTCCCCGGATTCGGAAGGGTCGTGTGCCCAAACCGAGGGCAAAAAAAAAAAAGGGGGGGAGAGGGAGGCTAATGCGAATTAAAATTTGGCGATATGGACTGCGCATGCGTTATGCAGAAATACACGTGTATGGCGACTTACGCCTTCCTTAATCTTATGTTTGAATTAAGCTTAACGGGATGTAAAGTACTCGGCAATGAGAATTAAAATCTGGCAATATACAATTACGCCTTCCGTAATTTTAAGTTTGAATTAAGCTCAACGAAACTTGACTTCTAGGCAGAGAGAATTGAAATTTGGCAATATGTAATTACGCCTTCCGTATTTCTAAGTTTGAATAAGCTTAACGAGATTTGAAGTTCTAGGCAGAGAGAACTGAAATCTGGCAATATGCGCCTTCCGTATTTCTATGTTTGAATAAGCTTAACGAGATTTGAAGTTCTAGGCAGAGAGAATTAAAATTTGGCAATATGGACGGCGCATGCGTTATGCAGAAATACCTACGTATCATGAATTACTCCTTCCGTAATCTGCGACGTAAATCAAGCTTAACGAGAATATTACAAACGCGCGGCGTGACTTACACTTGCTTCGCAGTGATTACAATGCATAACATTAATGACATGAGTAATGTGAATAACGGCAGGTAACAAGTTACAAGAGAAAAACATTAATTATATTCATGTTATGCAAATTACACTTGTATAAACCGAATGAAAAATGCTAACAGGCAACTTAAATCGTATTTAAATAGGCACTTTTTTTTAATAAAACAACACTCGCAAAGTTAAACTTGAAAGAGATTTTCTATGTGTGAGAGAGAGAGAGAGAGAGAGAGAGAGAGAGAGAGAGAGAGAGAGAGAGAGAGAGAGAGCATCCAATCCATTCCAATCTGGCTAAGTAGGATAAGATTAAATTGCATACATTTACCGAGCTACATAAAAAGCGCTGTAATGGATACGTTTATAATGTATCACACGACGAAAATATCCCTATCCACCTCTCTCTCTCTCTCTCTCTCTCTCTCTCTCTCTCTCTCTCTCTCTCTCTCTCTGAGGTAATCTTTCAACTCTGTCTCTTTCTTCTATCATTTGAAAAGAAACATTGCGTTATGGAAAACCACTGCGGTATGTAATAATTACAGCTTTTTGGAAAGTAAAAGTAATCTTCATACATTAAGAAAAAACATGAACGTAGAAGAATCTGAGAGAGAGAGAGAGAGAGAGAGAGAGAGAGAGAGAGAGAGAGAGAGAGAGAGAGAGAGAGAGAGAGAGAGAGAGAGAGATAACTTTTAAATAACAATGAAGAAAGAGAGAGAGAGAGAGAGAGAGAGAGAGAGAAGAGAGAGAGAGAGAGAGAGAGAGAGAGAGAGAGAGAGAGAGAAACTTTAAATAACAATGAAAATGAGAACGATCCGAGAGAAGAAGAAAGAGAAGAGAGAGATGGTTCCATTCTAAATGACAAGCGATCCGAGAGAACGAAGAGAAAGTGGTTCCATTCTAAATCACGACAGAGAGAGAGAGAGAGAGAGAGAGAGAGAGAGATATTTTCCACCTCAATGTCCCTCCTCGGATCGTTTTCGAAACCACTTAAGGGTAAGAAATATCATGGAACGGTCCTTTCGACTTTCGACTGCTCCTCCTTCTCTCTCTCTCTCTCTTCTCTCTCTCTCTCTCTCTCTCTCAGCCATAAAACGAGGAGGAAAAATACTGCACTGAATTATCACCGCTCGACCTCAGATCAGCAGTTCCATCTGAGAAACGTTCCGCCTCCAGAGAGAGAGAGAGAGAGAGAGAGAGAGAGAGAGAGAGAGAGAGAAGAGAGAGAGAGAGAGACAGACAAGACAGACAGAGAGACTAGAGAGAGATTTTCATTTTTCCTTCTTATTTTAACGAATGGTATTATAATCTACCTGCATAGAATTGGCAGAGAGAGAGAGAGAGAGAGAGAGAGAGAGAGAGAGAGAGAGAGAGAGAGAGAGAGAGAGCACTACTGGCTAATGACGCCCGGCACCTGCAATCTTTTTCCGCCTCTCAAAAATATTGTCGACGAAATTTGCTGGAAACCTAAATTTGAAACTGGGCTGAATAAATCCCCACTACATTGTTTATATATATATATATATATATATATATATATATATATATATATATATATATATATATATATATATATATATATATATATATATATATATACACACACACACACATATTACTGTAAAAGTGTGCTATATAATAAAAAAAAAATCTTAAGTCATCTACACGAATCGACGCCACGTTCAACAAGCAACAAACTCCTCCTTCTGGAAGGGATATTGAACTTACAGTATCCATGAAGCTTTTCACCTGTGCCACACATACACACAAACACGGCATCGCAATCAAGGCTCACGAGTTACCTGGAAAAGAAATGAGAGAGGATATGTAAACAAAACTGAAAGAGATATGTTAAGACTAACACAAATACCAACAGAGGTTAAGCTACTCCAGTCAGGTTCTCTCTCTCTCTCTCTCTCTCTCTCTCTCTCTCTCTCTCTCTCTCTCTCTCTCTCTCTCTCTCTCGTAACCTGTTGTACAAAACTGTAAGGAAGTTACGATACTGGTCTGTTCTCTCTCATTGTGTGCACTATACCAAAGAACCTCTCTCGAAAAATATCTTTCTCTCATTACCTATACCACAAATATCTACAGTTTAAAATCCTTTATATATCTCTCTCATTCAATTCAATCTCTCTCTCTCTCTCTCTCTCTCTCTCTCTCTCTCTCTGAGGCCCCTACACACGCGCGCAAACACAGGCAAAAGAAGGCCTCTCTCTCTCAACAATATTCTCTTCTCTCTCTCTCTCTCTCTCTCTCTCTCTCTAAATTGCAGAAAGGCATTGTTAAATCATTCACACCAGCAATTCATCTCGCGAGTCAATAACCTCAGGCAGAGACTTACCCAGTGGCCGACCTTTGTGCTTCGGTACAATTACGAACAACAGAATTCACAATTTGTTTACTTATTTACCCGGTCCGAGTTACTGACGTGTTTACTGATATTACTTCGCTGTAAGTATAGACAGCTCTCTCGCAAGCTGGACTTTAGAGATATCCACCAAGAGAGAATTCCAATAATTTTTTTGGGGAGGGGGCTCTTATCCTTTGTTTCACTTATTAATAGCACAATGTTGAGGCGAGGTATTTGACCTCTGTTCAACGTTAAATTGACTCTCAGCTCATTTGACGTAAGGATGGAAGACCAAGATTAAGACTTTGAATTTTCGCCCAAATTGCTTCAAACTCCTCACTTGGGTTTTTAGATTACTTATACGATTCTTGAAACATTCCAAACTGAAATTTTACATAGGGTTACTTGAAATTCAGTACAGAATTTCTAATTTCTAATTAACAGTGATCAAACGAAGTTGACTGAATTTATAAAGTTACCAAGATTCCCTAAGCGAACTTTTATCAATTTTATCAAAATCAGACAAAATCCTTACTGCAATTTTTTCAAAATGACTACAGATTCCTCGCGTGAATCCGATCCATGACATTTCCAATTCCCTTGACGTAAGAAAGTGAAACAATTCCCTCAACAGATATAGAACCGAACTCAGATTCAGTAAGTATAAAGCTTGAGCTCTCCACAAAATGGAAGATGCCACAATTTCTACACACCGCGCCGGCGCGATTCTTTCACCCCTCAGAGTCTTGTAAGCCAAAGTTTTACGAGGAGACAACAATTTATGCATGTGTATGTGATGTGTTTATGTATGTGTATGTATATGCTCGTTAGGGAGATGTCCCACAAACGTGCTTGACTGATTTATGGCTACTAAAATTGGCGTCACTCCCACAAACATACACAGGCAAAATTTCAGTTTCCCAAAAGATACCGTGTAGAGGTATAGCTTCCGGATTGACGATGTTACGACCCACAAATGACAAGGACTGAGCTGTGGTTTCAGATTACCGTAATACTGTTAACTGAGTTCTCTTACAAATAAGCAACAAACAAGAGTCGCTCCGCTTTTTCTAAGAAAAAAAAGAAAGAAAGAAACAAACAAACAGTTGAGGGGGATCTCTCCATACTAACCTGGAAACGTGACGTCATCCCCCCACCCTTGTTCTCATTATATGCAATTGGGCTTATGCCAGTACGGGCTCCTGCTCCTGGTGGAACAGCAACAAACTCCTAATCATCCGCAGGGCTTTCGACACCCTCCTGTCCCCCCCCCCACACATTCCTCTATGAGGACCACTGCGACCAGAGGTCCTAAATTTGGCGAGTGTATACGTCAAAACACGAATTTGAGATTTCTTAGATGTTGGTAACTTCTTAATTGCGATTACAAAAATGAAGTTTTGCATAGGCCTGTTAATCTTGTTTTCAACTTGTGCCAGAGACTAATGATTTTTCATCGCTGTGCTTGCGCATGAAGCTGGCATAGATACCCTTAAGGCAAAACACTACCTGAATAAAAGTAAAGAATGAATTTAAAACTTGGCAGCGCACTGCATACATGTTCCCAAACGGGGAGTATCATCTAACGCAAACAGATCTAGGAAATGATAAGAAAATAAAAAAAAAGTATCAAAAGTAAAAAGGAACCAGTAAGGCAACGATGAAATAACAAAGAAAAAAATAAAGGAAAGACTACAAATACCGGAAAATAAAAATAATGATAATCAAAAATATACATGCAATTGGGCTGTAAAACGAGAAAACAAACATTAGGAAGAACAAAACGAAAAGAAATTTATTTACGGACAAGGTTCAAAAATAAAATGAACATTATACAAATGAAAATAACAACATAAAAAATAAAATAATCAAATAAAACGGTCTAAAACAAAATAAACATCTAAATAACCATTAACAGTACAAACACACAAAAAAAAACAAAAATCTGAAAGCAGCAAAACAAGTGAATAACGCTTGCTGGAAGAAAGCTTAAAACACACCAGGGAAAATAATATTAAACGTCAAAATAATGAACATTCAAAACATAATCAATACCCAGGAGAACTGCCTGGCGCTCAAAAATCGATGACAACAATCGAAACGACAACCATCCCGTCCTCAAGTGCTGACGTCCTCCTCCGGTACCGGCGCAAACCATCGCCCTCCAAGAAAAACGTACCGATTTTCTCCATCTAC
>NC_089789.1:41428605-41438605 GCF_040412425.1 Macrobrachium rosenbergii
AAACTAAATGAATAAATTAAGAGGTTCTTGCTTATACCAGAATGTAAAAGTAAAATATTTTACTGTTATGGATTTTAAGAGGAAGTGAGGTTCTGCAAAGTGACACCGGAGGAGCTCTGAAACTTTCGTTCTCCCCACTTGTTTTATTGTTGAGCCTTCTTATCTTCCTGAGTCACTGAGAACAGAAGAAGCAATGTGTCGCAACAGTAGTTTAATGGCGCTGAGTACATACCTATGCCAACAACTATTCAGACAGCGCCGAATTAATAGCGTAATGACCGTAGTGATACAGAGTACATACACCAAATTATATACATATGCATACACACACACACACATATATATATAGTATATATATATATTACATATGTGGAATGTACATACATATTTTTACATATATGCATAATATATATATATATATATATATATATATATATATATATATATATATATATATATGCACACATATATATAGTGTATGTACATATGTAGATGAAGGAACCCACAAGACGTATATATATCATCTGTCGCTTGTAAAATTACAGAGCCCAAACTTTTTTTTCCTAACTGAGAAATAACTCGAGTCAAATGCACCACAAATTTCAGTTAAATCAGAATCTAATGTCCTCATTTATCTGACACTTCCGGGGAATAACAGTTAACAACGTCTCCATGACCGCTCCAAATCTAATTCACGAAGACCAAACTACATGAGAGAGAGAGAGAGAGAGAGAGAGAGAGAGAGAGAGAGAGAGAGAGAGAGAGAGAGAGAGAGAGAGAGAGAGAGTTTGTCAAACTCAAAATAAAATTAAAATCTTTGTTTACATTTTACAAAGTTATTCTACATGAGAGAGAGAGAGAGAGAGAGAGAGAGAGAGAGAGAGAGAGAGAGAGAGAGAGAGAGAGAGAGAGAGAGAGAGAGAGAGAGTTCATTTCATACGCTTCTCCCAGAATTTTCCTTTATAAGTAGGCTATATGTTGTGTATTCAATAAAACAAAAAATATGGCAAAAGGAACAACTCCACGAATACTAGTCTTGTCTTATAAAACAGAACCTTTAAAAGGAAAAATACAGAAAGTATATTTCACTTCTATTACTCTAACAACTGAGGAAAAATTGTGGAAAATCTTCCATTCGATTCTACCACAAAGAAATAGAAAATAGGATAAAATTATTTTATACGCGAATTCAACGTTCTTTTTTTCAGAAACGGAAAAAAACAAAGAATAATAAATAGTTTGGTTCCGTGTCCATTCGTTTGAACCTCGACTTTCCCACGCATTCCTAATTAAAGGCTTCCCCTTTCTTTTCCCTTTATTTATTTGTTTATTTACCTATTTATCTTTTGGCAGCGTCATGAATAACGCAGCCTGCAATTATAGTTCTATCTTAACCTCCTTTAACACAAACATTAACATCTTCCAAATATTCTTAATTTTTGTACTGTCACTGAAGATGTGGCTACACGCTTATCTCTCTCTCTTTTTATTTTCTTTTATTATCTATCCCTCAACATCAGCTTTTATGTTCGTCCTTTCAAAATGGCACCAAAAATATAAACAGCTTTTATATCTCTACTATGTCTAGATTAAAGTATACAACTGCAAGCTATATGAATACTTCATATATGACATGGTCAAGGCTGGTTATGCTGTCAAAGTTATTGTCATTCAGCATAAGCGCAAAAACTCATAACGGTGAACGAGATCCCAAAGAATATGAAACCAAAAGAAAACATAATCGAGAACCATCTCCCACCCCCCAAAAAAATAAAAACAAAATAAAAACTCTTTGAGTTATCTCTGGACAAAGACACAAGCCCCAGCGGACTGGATAATACACACGTCCACCGGTTACTCTCTCTCCGCCGCCGTCGTTTACGAGAGAAATATGAAGCAGTAAATTTTCGAAAAGGGGAGCGCTTTACGAGAGGCAAGCAAGGAGGACATTGTTGTCCGGGAGAGGTAAATCTTGGCCGGAAGGCGTCACAAATCACCCGAGAGTTCGGCGATCCGTATCCGAAGGAGTTTGGTTCATAATCGAAATATGTCTACCCGAGTCCGAGGGGGAAGAACTAAGCAGTCGTTTTTCTGTTCATATTTTAATGCTCGTGAGACGGGAAACTCAGTGACCTAATATGGCATAAGTCAGAATTGGGAAAACAGGAGAGAGAGAGAGAGAGAGAGAGGAGAGAGAGAGAGTCTTAATTTCGCCCTTCGCCCCAAAAAAAAAATCCTGTATGCCTGCCTCTCAGGGAAAACACAAGCAGCGACAACGCTCTAAATCCTGTCAGTAGGCTAAGGAGAAAACGAACAAACAAACAAACATCAACATACGTCAAGTTAGTTAAATGTACGAAAAACAACCTCACCAATGCCTCTTCTTAAGAAAACATCAAGGCATTTAAAAAAAAAAAACATTCATTACCCATAAAAAAAGACATGCCGCATCTCGAATTGATCGGCAATACATAAAAAAAAAACTCTGAGAGAAATCCAGCAGTTTTAAGCCGAGCTCAAACAGCAATAAGACCCCTTTGCGATATCACCGTGACTTCGTTAGCTCTGTCTGGGACTGGATAGCCCCCAAGGATAGCACCTGGTGGAAGTGTGAGAAATGAGTCCGTTTCACTCTCTTGAGACGTTCCGCTTATTTCAGCGTGCATCCTGTTCCCCGCTGTGCCTTCTCGTCACCTTAAAGAAAACAGTTCCTTTATTGAGAGAGAGAGAGAGAGAGAGAGAGAGAGAGAGAGAGAGAGAGAGAGAGAGAGAGAGCTTGCGATGAGTATAAAGGGTTGTTGTTGTTGTTGCTACTGTCGTAATTTATCAGATTAAACATTCACAATTACACCCACCCATGTATATACACAAACATACACACACACATGTATATATATATACATATATATATATATATATATATATATATATGTAAGTATGTATAACTGAATCACGAATATATGGAACATGATGAATACATAAATAAATAAAAATCCACGAAGACTGCTGAGTAAGGAGAAGACAAGTCGAAAGGCCTTGCAGCACTCCATTGTTTCTTTCCTTCGTGGATTTTGTCTTTATTTTATATATATATATATATATATATATATATATATATATATATATATATATATATATATATATATATATATATATATATATATATATATATATATACTCCACACCTAATCCTTTTGGAGGAGGTAGCTATGCAAGACCCATGAGCCTCTCAACCCTCGCCTGCGTGCCATCACAGTCGACCGACTGCCATCTACATCACTCACTATTTAGATCTTCAGAAGAATACTGAGCAATAACGCCCCATTTCCGCATTGACCGTTAGGGCGCCAGACCACACAAGCAACCAATCACGTTCGTGTAATCTTTTCCCCTCTTCTACAACGTTATTCATTTCCTTCGCGTTTTCACTTCCCTCCTATTTCTTTTCGTTCTCTCATTTCTTTCCGATCTCCCTCACGTTATTCTGAATGTCCACTGTTCCCTCGCCATCCTTTCTTCATCTCATTCCGCGCTCTTATCAATTTGTCTTTTCCCCCTCTCTCTTTTCCATCTGCTTCCTTCTCTCTCTCTCTCTCTCTCTCTCTCTCTCTCTCTCTCTCTCTCCAATGCAATTCGTTATCCGTTCTCTTAATGTGTTTGCACTCCGAGGGTTTTCCAGAACGGCCATTCTGTAGCAGATACATAAAGGTTTTCTTCCTTGTTGAAAGGGAGTAATTTCAATTTCTCTCTCTCTCTCTCTCTCTCTCTCTCTCTCTCTCTCTCTCTCTCTCTCTCTCTCTCCAACACAAGACTTTTTTTCGCAAGGTATATTTCCATACCTATTAAACATAAAAAATAACATCAAGAAATAAATATAACCAAATCACGAGAGAGAGAGAGAGAGAGAGAGAGAGAGAGAGAGAGAGAGAGGGGAGAGAGAGCAAAGAGAGAGAGAGTGAAAGGCAACGGGAAGCAGTGACAGCTGTACACCAGGGTTGTTTGAATGCACTAAAATACTAAGGAGAGAGAGAGAGAGAGAGAGAGAGAGAGAGAGAGAGAGAAAAGAGAGAGAGAGAGAGAGAGAGAGAGAGAGAGAGAGAGAGAGAGAACAAAAATTTAAAAGGGATTTTTCTGAAATGGAAAAAAATAATAAAACACAGAAAGAAAATAACTGAGACAGAGAGAAAAGGGAATTTGGCTTTTCACAAAAAGTTTTAAGCTTCTAAGAAATGAAACACTGCAAAAAAAAAAAAAAAAAAATCCTTAGTCTCTTTGTATCTCCGTTAAAAAAGGCCATTATTTCCTGTCACTGATAAGGTTTTATATTTTTCCTCCCTTGCGGACGTCACTGGAAAATACGTCTTACCGGAAATGTCAGATGCAATTTGAGTTAGTTCAGATAACACACACACACACACACACAAAAAAAAAAATGAAATCCGTTTCCAAAGAGCTTACACTCGACGCGCATCGACATTTTTCCTCACTTGTGTGTCGCTAGAAAATAAGTCTTATCGACGTTGTCGTCAAATGCAATTTGAACCAGTTCACGAAGCACTAAGAAAAATATAGACACCATGAAAGATTACTGCACCTGCAAAGCTAGCACTCGAGATACATTGCTGAAACTCTCATAAAACTTGAGAAATGCTTTTATGAATACAAGCTTGAACTAGAGAGCAAAATTCCAATAAGAAAATAAAAAAAAAGTTGGGTAGCTCCTTTCGTCGAGTGTCAAAACAGAGATTAGGGATCAAAAGCCCTTCAAATTAAATTTTGGAGCTATTTCTGCCGAGCATAAACTTGACACAAAATACCGAACAAAATCTCACGAATCCTCCGTTACTTCTTATGTCAATAATTATAAAATGATGCATCCAAGAACAAGACACCGAAAAGAAAAACGTGGAATGAAACATTCTGATGATAATTCACGCTAGATAAATAATTTCAATTCGGTAAGTTCATAAAAACACTTACTGATATCCACGTGATTTACTTACTGAACCGACGTATGCAAAACTGTCAACCTACCACCTCTGCGCAAGATAAAAAGAAATGAGAGGAGGGGAGAATGGAGATTAAATGCAAAAAAATAAAAATAAAAAAGATACTTGATATGAAATGAATGAAAAGGAAGATTGGAGATGGACGGGGATAATCTAAACATCACACGAAGGGCGAGTTCTAATAACCAGAAAGAGAAGTGTGCCAAAAAAAAAAATTCCAGACGATTACGGAATAAGTGGAATTGGATGATGGAGAGGGTTAAATTTTAAATATCACAGGGAGGACGAGAGCTGGAAACTGGAATGGAACAAACAAAAAGTGCTGGAATAAAGGAGAAGTAAGCAAGAGGGGTTTCATTAAAGAGTGAAGTATGCACAGATGCAAATAATAAAAAAAAAAGATGAAAAAAAGGAATTAACGAACATGAAGGAGGAAGTGGGATAAAAAAAAATTATACATATTATGAATGTTATTTTTTATAAATTGGTGATTATTATTATTATCAACATAATTATTATTATTTATTGTATTTCATTTATTTTCTTAAGAAAGATTAGTGTTGTTTATATACTAACTGGCTGAAGATTCAGTCATCGAATGACTGGAAAGGTAAAAAAAAAAAATCACAAGCTTCAAGCAATAATGCTATATCTATTCTCATTCAGTATTTATTAGTGAATTCTCATATGAAGTTATTTCTCACAATAAAAGCTTGCAATAATACAGAATGAACGAACAAAAATACCAGGAAGAGAGTTACGCAACAAAAGCAAATGTCAATGACTGAAGCTGAAAGCGAAAAGCCCCCCCCACCAAAAAAAAAAAATCGGAATAAACAACACAAACAACGAATAATTAAAAATAAATAAAAATCTGAAAACAACAAGACGTTACGACGCCCAACAATTTTCCGTCACCTTCCCCGATTTCCTATTTCGGGAACTTTCGTCATTTCCTTCCCACTTCAAAGTCGAACGGGCAAAGAGAGAGAGAGAGAGAGAGAGAGAGAGAGAGAGAGAGAGAGAGAGAGAGGACAATTTCTTGTTTTGGTTTCCTCTTTAATAATCGCCAGGCAATTGAAGAGTCTAATTTATAAAGTCAGCGTTCGATTCCGTGCAAACGCGGCCTCGGTTTAGGAAGAAACATTCTGTTCGTGTTTTTTTTTTTTAGGTAGGGAGAGGGAGGGACGGGAGGGGGTGGGTGAGGGAGGGGAAAGGAGGGGTCAAAAATGAGAGTGTAACTTTCAGCTAGTATGGAGTCTTTCCGTCTATTCACTTTCGTCTCGACGAAGAACTTCAAGAGGACGAGTGGTCTCTGATAAATGGTCTCTTTTTTTTTTTTTTTTAATTCATTTAGGATACGTAGTCTTTCAATTAAAGAATTATCTTTCATGGTTCATTCATGTCACAGAAGACTGAACCTCCTTGAAATCTAGTATTTCAAATAACTAATTATTTTATATTATTCATTTTTTTTAATATAGCCTTTCAATTAACAAATTATCTTTTATGATTCATTCATGTCTGAGAACAAATGAACCATAATATTTAGCATTTCAAGTAACTAATTATTTTACATTATTCATTATTTGAAATATAGTCTCTCAATTGACAAATTATCTTGCACGATTCATTCATGTCTGAGAAGACTGACGTCCAAGTAACTAATGATTTTACATTGTATATTTTTTTAAATGTAATCTTTCAATTAAAAAAATTATTTTTCATGATTCAATCACGCCTGATAAAACTGAACCTCCGTGAAACGCAGTCTTTCAATCCACTGATTATTTTTCATCAATCATTTCTGCTTGAGACGAGAGATGACTCCCAGCTACTGTGGTCTGCGCAAATTCATTCGCTTTTGCCTCGGAAACTGGGACTTCAAAAAGATGTCCTCCGGTTAATTAACTTTTATCTCTCACCTTCCCCCTCGGTGAAAGGGAGCTTCAAGAAACACGGAGTCTCCCAATGGTCTCGTTTCTACCACCCCATTATCGACATGAATGGAATTTCAAAGTATTTCAAAGACTTTCGTGCTTCGGTTAATTAATTCTATTTATTCAGTCTGAACAGAAATGCAGTCTTTTGAGTGATGAATTATTTTCTTATTTTTAATTTTGCTCTGAAAAAAATGAACCCTCGTGAACGGACTATTTTTCATCATACGTGTACAGTCCTAGTAAGGTACGACTTCACGATCATTATTTTATATTATTCACTTTTTGAAATGCAGTCTTTTAATTAACACATTATTTTTCATGGTTCAGTATTGCCTGAGAAAAATAAACCTTCGTGAGATCTACGTGAATTACATAAATCATGATTCAACATCCACTAGTGTCAAAATAATGTAACTAGAACAGTTTAATCTATCCAATACCTGCATTATCCAAACTTCGAGAAATACAACCTTGAACCTTCAAAGTAATCTTAATATTTCATACCAAGAACAAGTGATTAACTGGCTGGACAATATTTCCCAGTACCAGATATAAATACAGTATAAAAATATTCCAGAATAATATTCATACGATCTTTGCTTGACTCAACAGACTGAAGAATCATTTACGATAATTTTTATATATATATATATATATATATATATATATATATATGATATATATATATGATTATTAATACTTTTATGTACGTGATTCATTTATCAGTACATTACTACAGGTGAAAAATAAGAAACAGAGGTTTAGTCCTGACCAGTTTGACTTTATTTCCAAACCATTGACAAGGACTGATACAGAGTGTGATAGTCACAAATATATATACTTCACAAGAACAGTACTGACGAACATACACAAATCCGTTAGAGCCTACAATCCCCACCTGTAATCGGTGTCGAGGCAGGGAGTGGCCTTTAAAACTCATTTGGCTAAAAATCACAATAGACTCTCAGGGACATTGCTGATAAATGACCATACCCACCTCAGATCCACACCTGGCAGGTGTCATGGAGGCAGGTTGGAACTCATTAACATTACTACCACTCGTACTGTGTTTCAAAATATGATAACTCTATTTCATACATCTCTACTGCCTACCTCAAAAGTTTCTTAAACAATTTACAAATTTCTTTTGATATTAAAGGACTCAAGATTTATAAGCATCCCATGATTGATATTCTGCATAATATGGTGGTTGTAACTTTCATTTATATAATATATATATATATATATATATATATATATATTATATACATATATATACATAAAATCAAAGCCAGAACTTGTAATAACAGAATGCAAAGCAATAGCACTAAAAGCCAGAAAGAGTATTCAAGCTATTCATGCTTAAATACACACACACACACACACACACACACATATATATATATATATATATATATATATATATATATAAGCGGACGCCCAGACGTGCGTATTCACGTCCGCAGCCCATTTCCCCAAATCACTGGTGGAACCTCACTGATCTCCAAACCCAAGTTTACATCTCACGGAAAAAAAAAAAAAAAACCGCCCTGATCGAGCAGACTGTCGGGATCTCCCTCCCTCACTTAAACATCCCGAGGAAAAAGACCGGCCGTTTCCATTTAGGGGGGGAAAGAGGGAACTCTCAAAGCTTTGAACGAATTCTTGAAGATGAGGCCATAACCTTCCCCTTTGATGAGCCCGAGAGAGAGAGAGAGAGAGAGAGAGAGAGAGAGAGAGAGAGAGAGAGAGAGAGAGAGAGAGAGAGAGAATACTCCTCTTCCAATCCCGGGATCTCAATCTCGTTTAATTAAGAGAATCGGAAGGGTTCAGGTTCATGAATAAACGGGACTCGTAAAATCCTGTGGAAGGGAGAGATATCTTGCTGTTCCACTATTCGGTACGACTGTGAATAATAAAAATAACAATATTTTAAAGTAATGTGTATTTTTTCTAGGAGACAAACATTACAAATTTCTGGAGTCATTTGAATTTTTCACAGGATGAAAACGAAAAAAAATTTTTTTTAAGTCATTTGTATTTTTAATAGGAAACAAACATTACCAATTTTTAAAGCAGTTTGTATTTTTCACACAAGACAAGACAACGTGAGGAAAATAATAATAAAATGAAGTAATTTTAATTTTTCACAGGATAATATCGCAAAAAAAAAATTTTTTTAGGCATTTGTATTTTCAATAGGAAACAAACATTACCAATTTTAAAAATAGTTTACATTTTTCACCCAAGACAACATGAAGAAAATAATAATAATAATAAAATGAATTGTCATAAAACCAATTAAATCACCTTAAATTGTTATATCTACAGTACATCAGATCCCAAGAGCACTGTATGAAGAGAAGGGGAGGTCACAACGAGGCATGTTACGAATTAACCGAATGCTGTGCCATCTTAGCGGTCTAATGGATTATAAATGAAGTTAAATTGTTATATTTAAATAAGATCCACAGAGTGCCGTGTGAGTGGCAGTGGGTCACAGTGACGCATGTTGAGGGCCAACCGAATGACGTTTACTCGTACCTTAGCTGTCAAGTGAAAGTGGTAATGAGACACATTGAGTCCCGTAGGCATATTCCTGAGATGTATGCTAGTACTGCACTAGCCCCGGTTTTTTTTTGCCATACCCCTAAGTTAGGCTAGGTTAGACTGGGTTAGGTTAGGTATATTTAACAATCCCTTGTTAATATGGGTGTGGGAAACATAAGATTATTTTCAAGAAAATTCTATGGTTAGTTTTTAAGATATGGCGTCCCGCTTCTTTCAGGGATAGGTCTCCTCACTCGGTTACATCTCGGGAAAATGAGTCCCGTGGCCATTTAATCCCAGTTCATTCCCGGGAATAATGAGGTCGAGGTTGACTCGGTCGAAACCAGCGCTGTGCTTCAGAAGAGAATTTATTTATACATCTCTCAAGCGGTTCGTTCTCAGCCACACGAGGAGTGACAAAGAATCTCCCTGAAGGGGGTGAACTCATTTGAGTCTCCGTTACTCCCATTCCCATTCTTATCCTATTAATACTTATTT
>NC_089789.1:41441105-41448605 GCF_040412425.1 Macrobrachium rosenbergii
AAATCATCCGGAAAAGCTTTTTAATACATCTATGCCAGCAGGACCTTCTCGGGCCTCCCGGGGCATCCTGTGAGAAATGTTGAAAACTCAAGGATGGGAGGCATCCTATGAATAGTTTCTGAAAGCTTAAGGATGACAGGGTGGGGTTGGGGGGTGGGGAGACGGACCCCTCCTCCAGGTGGGGTTGGGGTTTAGGAGCCTGACCCCGATACCTCTGGAGAGACAGGGAGT
The DNA here is from genome assembly GCF_040412425.1 of Macrobrachium rosenbergii. Taxonomy (NCBI): domain Eukaryota; kingdom Metazoa; phylum Arthropoda; class Malacostraca; order Decapoda; family Palaemonidae; genus Macrobrachium; species Macrobrachium rosenbergii. The sequence goes on from NC_089789.1 coordinate 41,441,337, forward strand.
CACAGACCATGACCCCTTAAGGAATCGTTGGGGTTTAGGGTAGACAGGGAATCCTAGGGACCACATCCCACCCACGAAAGTTACAGCGTGCAGGGACCTAACATCTACCCAGCTGAAGGGGGGGGGGGCACCTAACCTCAGCTCCCGCTACACGAATGCGACCAGACACAGCCCCTCCACCAAATCTAACCCCATCCCAATCCCCTCACAACCTCAAGCACTGGAGACCAAGAACCAAACCCCTTCCCTCAACCCCAGGGCGGAGGAGAAGTGTAGGAGGAGGAGGAGGAGGAGGCCGCCTTACAATGGCGTAACCTCAAACTTCGAAAACTAATGTTTCGGAGAGCTTCCTAGAACTCCTCACACGAGCACCGGCAAACGCAACATCTGGCCACTACTGACTGGCTGGCTTTCCTCTCTCTCTCTCTCTCTCTCTCTCTCTCTCACGCATTGCCCTCCGGAGTCTTTGGGGAGGGAAAATGAACTTTCACCCGGAAACGGATGCTGCTGAGACAGCATCATCCCGGGGAAGATCTCATCTGACGTCGCGAGACGTAGACGAGAGCTTCTACGAAAATTACTCGACAGCTTCACTCTCCATAATCAGACAATCAATTTACGTCGCAAACTGATTGACTGGTCTGATATTTCGAATCAACCAATCAATTTGCGTCCACGCGAGCAAGAGTAATGCAACGCTACTCTTTCTAAATAATTAATCAATTAATCTTTTTTACGCCCACAATAAAAAGTTACAATGTAACGTTCCCGGGCTTTTCCATCACTTGACTGATTGATTTCCCTTTTCTCAGCAATCAATCAATCTTTACGCAACACCAACGATAGAGGAAAATCACTGTATCGCATAGCATTCAAGTAAATTGCCAACTAATCTGTCAATCATTTGAATCCAACATGCATGTGACAGAAATAAACATTTGCATCTACAGCAGAAGCTTTTAATCAATCTGATTGATGGAATTCTAATCTTTACAATCAGTCCATCAATCAGTTAGTTTAAGCAAACACAAACGTAATAGAGAAGTGTCCCGGCAAGCACAAAGTTTCACGTAATTTGACTGACTAATTAAAATACAATTCCTTCGCGTCCACACAACTGAGAGAGATATTCAACGCTGCACCCGAGGTCTTTTTACGTACATTGGTTAACTGATATATACGCTTGTTACCAATCTCATTAATTTCAAACAATACATGAGTGTTGTACAATCCTCTATATATATATATATATATATATATATATATATATATATATATATATATATATATAATATATACATATATATATATATGTATATATAAACAAATATATATATGAATATATATATATATATATATATATATATATGTATATATAAATATAATATATATATGCAATATATATATATATATATATATATATATATATATATATATATATATATATATATATATATACATATATCTACATGTATATATTATATAAATATATATATACATACACATATATATACATATGTATATATATATATAGATACACATATACATTAAAATCACATCCGGCCCTCCTCATTCCGATACTCAAAAAAAAAAAAAAAAAAATATCCTCAATAATACATCCGGATACCACGAACGTTTGAACACGAAGCCAATCGGGCTCCACTTGAATAACACGGCTCCATTTAAATAACATGTTGGAAGTTGAAAGCTGATCTTGAATGGAAACAGAAGCGGGGGGAGGAAAAAGTCGGAATCGTATTCATTTTTGCCCCAAAGGATGGGAATAACTTTTTTTTTTTTTTTTTTTTTGCAGGTACTGTTACTATACGCGAAGCGAATGGATGGGAATAACATTTTTTTTTTTTTTTTTTTTTTTTTTGCAGATATTGTTACTATACGTAAAGGGAACATTCAGTTTTGTGGCGAAGGTAAAAATAAAAGAAATAGAAGGACCTTAGCATCGGTGAGTACATAGAGGGAGTCAAGCTATATCAGGAATAATAATAATAATAATAATAATAATAATAATAATAATAATAATAATAATAATAATAATAATAATAATAATAATTATTATTATTATTATTATTATTATTATTATTATTATTATTATTATTATAGACAGCTCAGGTAACACGACGAGATCCAGTGCTTGCTTCTCTCTCTCTCTCTCTCTCTCTCTCTCTCTCTCTCTCTCTCTCTCTCTCTCTCTCTCTTTCAGGCGTTAGGGTGCCAAACACCGACGAGACAAAGTGAGAGAGTGAGAGAGAGAGAGAGAGAGAGAGAGAGAGAGAGAGAGAGAGAGAGAGAGAGAGAACACTGGATATCATTAATATTATTACTATTATAATTATTTTTATTATCAGAGTGACCTGATTTCGACAACCTAACGCAAAGAATGTCGTCACATCACTGTGTTTCCATATTACCCTTGATCCAATGAAATCATCCAGGTAGATATTAGATTACGGGTACCTGTCAAAATCAAATTCGACACAATGCATGCCTCGCATTCATTAGAGATAATTAACGAGCAAGTCACGGCATATTAATTAGGGATAATTAGCAGCTGAGTCACGTCACCGTGAACTTCTCATACATAAGTAGGAGAGACAATGCGCAATGGCGTCTCACCCCTTGAATCATTCTTACCGGGTGCAATAAAATACCGAAGGTAGGACATGCAAGCCACGGACATGTATTAAATTAAGAACAGGACATTGCCAAAATTCCTTTCACTCCAGGCACGTAGAGCAAAGAAAAGGGTAATTCTAAGGGAGATACCGTTTACTAATGAAATTTTTTGACCGTGCAATGTATAAAAAAAGATGTATTACGTAATGCATTACAGGTGAGATAACTCGAAAATTTCATCGAAAAAATATGATAAATTTACCAATTTTTGTTTTGTTTTACGTCAATCCCCGAGGGTTGGTACTAAACATGGAGTCAAGCGGAGCTTTTTTGCATAAATACATAAACAAAAGACGGTAAATCTCTCACGTTATTTCGCCAATTTTTCAAGTTACCTCACCTGTACTGCATAATATCCCCTCTTCAATACTGTTCAGGCAAAAAATTTCATTAATAAACAATATCTCCATGCGGAGAAAAAGACAGTAAGAATATTCCTTTGCCATGAGAATCAAAATCAATAGTCACTAGGCTCTTTGGCTCTTTTTTTTTTATTTGACTGATTTGGTGAGTTCACACCATTAACGTCCGGAACTAAAACATTTAAATTTGTAGTATACTTCTCCTCTTATGATCAACATTTGAAGAGACACAGGATAACAGATGGTCTTCCCTACAATTCTGCCGATGCCTTGTCAGTTCAGTTCTTAAAGGTCCCAATATATACGGTATATAATAATAATATATATATATATATATATATATATATATATATATATATATATATATATATATATATATATATATATATATATATATAAACATTTTTAAACGAGAGGTACGTGACCTTCGTATGTAAAATCAAATGGCCAGAAAAAAAGGGGGAAGATTAAGCCCCTAATTTATAATAAAAAAAATCATGATACTTACAAAAATCTAACAGTCTAGAGCAAGCAGCAGGTTCCAAAAACGCCTGAAACCTACCAGCGTAATACAGTCCCTGATTTACAACAAAATAAAACTAATGAAACTTGCATTCAAAACTAACAGTCTAGTGCAAGTAGCAATTGGTTACAACAAGGCCCGAAATCTACTTGCACTGGGTTAAAACAAGGCCCGAAAGCTACTTGCAATGGGTTACAACGAGGCCCGAAAGCTACTTGCAATGGGGATACAACAAGGCCCGAAATCTACTTGCAATGGGTTACAACAAGGCCCGAAAGCTACCAGTTAGAATAAGCAGGCCCCTGACGAGAGGTCCTACTCAGCATCTTTGTATACCTCGTGAAAATCTCTCAACGGTGACAGAATGATAGCCTCGAATTGCAGTGCCAAAAAGGATCACTGACTATGTTTCCTCAGGTATTCAGGCTACCGGTTCATATAAGCTGTCGCTTGTTTCCTCTCCTTTCTCCTTCCTCCCTCCCTCCGCATCAGATTCCACATGACGATCTATCAACCACTCAAGGAGGCGGTTTGCACAATTCCCACTGTAAGGTCAAACCAATTTGTAATCTCGTAGGACGGGTGCGCGTGCACACACACACATTATATATATAAATATATATATATATATATATATATATATATATATATATATATATATGCTATCTTTCTCATAATATCACTGAAGCTCGAATCTATCATAGAAATCTACTCGTCTACCGAGTCTATCCGCTACAGCCTCTCCCATCCCGTTACCAACCTCGTTATCCCACCCATTGTGCAAACAGGTCTTAAATTCTACCATCCAGCCTTCTCCAACAACATCCACGACATAAACTCTCTCTATCTCTCTCTCTGTACAGGTAATAAACATCCAAGACACGGCGCCTCCCAAAACGGGGTGGATGTAAAACAAGGGATGCTAAATTCCAAAGAGAACAGGCAGTAGGCAGGCAGGCAGTCAGCCATCCGCCATGACGGCTGCCAGACGAGCCCCCCCCCTCCCCCCCCACCACCCCCTCCATCAATTAAAACTTCTGTCGAAACGAGAGAGAGAGAGAGAGAGAGAGAGAGAGAGAGAGAGAGAGAGAGAGAGAGAGAGAGAGAGTATAAACCATGAATTACGAAATTTCCTCTTAGAACTCGCCTGGCATCTACGTATCCCAATTCAATCGAGGTGAGAGAGAGAGAGAGAGAGAGAGAGAGAGAGAGAGAGAGAGAGAGAGAGAGAGAGAGAGCATAAACCATGAATTACGAAATTTCCTCTTAGAACTCGCGTGTATATACGTATCAGTTCAATCGAGGAGAGAGAGAGAGAGAGAGAGAGAGAGAGAGAGAGAGAGAGAGAGAGAGGAGAGAGAGAGAGAGAGAGAATTTGATGGCAGGAAGGGTTCCTCAGTATTGGGGTGGAGGGTGGGAGTGGGAGGGGGAGGGGGTTACTGGTTGAACTGCATCTACTAACAATAATAATGATCTTTCCCAGCTTGTTCCCATTTCTATATGGGGTCGCCGTCTAGCAATAATTCTCTCTCTCTCTCTCTCTCTCTCTCTCTCTCTCTCTCTCTCTCTCTCTCTCTCTCTCTCTCCCCTGGTACCTAGAAAGATACCTTTGCCCAACAGTAGATCTAAACGTGGAGATTGTTTCAAGACTCTTTTATTACCGTCATTTTTGACAGACTGGGTAAACACACATATATCAATAATAATAACAAAAAAAGTACTCAAAAACCTCATACGTTCCCTTAAACAAAAAAACAAAAACCAAAAATACTATGCCTCCTTGTTTATTATCCATACCAACCTCAACTCGCTTTTCCCATTTTACAAATGTTTCCTTCAAATTCATCAATGTCCTGTTTGAGAACACTTGTAGACAGATAGACAGACAGACACACGACAAGACATCCATCTCAGGCTATGGAACTCAATCCTATTATCTTTAACTAAATTATCTTTCAGGTGACGAATTCATCGCTTCCCTCATTATTTTATGCGTAACATGTGAATGTGCGATTCTGCCTTCTTTTTCATTTGTGATTCTCTCCTTCGTAATATGTGATTCTTTTGTTTTCTTCGTGTTAATTAATCCACTAGGACGCCGTTCGACGTGATTCCTGCATCTTGCCAAAGACCGCATTTATGGAGCCCAGCGGAGGGCACAGACCGCCTTCCAAAGTAGGACGCTGCGTCCAACATGGCCTTAGGTTAGGTTAGGACGGATTATACAAGTCTGCTTGCAACACTGAGCCTGGCGGTTTAATTAGTGGTTGACTTCAGTGGTTTTCGTTTGGAGTCATGCGTTCAGTGGGAGCTTACACTGCAGAAATAATAATAATAATAATAATAATAATAATAATAATAATAATAATAATAATAATAATAATAACAATAATAATAATAATAATATACATATAATAATAATAATAATAATAATAAATAATGACGCTTGAGGCTTGTAATTGCGTCCCAATTTCCAGGTCAGAAATCTGCAACTGTCCTCAGGAATCTAATGGTAGCTGCAGTAAGAGTGAATACAACGCCGTTCGACCATCAGTTAACTGAAGCATGTTGGGTCTTGTCAATGCTTGGACGGGTGACCACAAGAAATACCAAGCCTCCATGCAGCATAAAAGCCTTTTAAACGTCGGCATGGGCCTAGCAACCTCATCCCAAAATAATTACTGACAACCGATACCATAACCCCTTCAGGAGCTACCGGCTCAAAAGGCAAAAGGCGTGCAGATGAATAATAATAATAATAATAATAATAATAATAATAATAATAATAATAATAATAATAATAATAATAATAATAATAATAATATAATAATAATAATAGACAATTTCACGTGGAAATCCAAACAGTTTTATATGTTTAAACATAAGTATACTTATTCCCTAAGGGATAAATATAACTAATCCTTATTTATTCACGGGAATAAAAATATTTTATGGGTTTCATTCGCGTATTACTCATCAACCTACTACTACTACTACTACTACTACTACTACTACTAAACATAAGTATACTTATTCTAAGGGATAAATATAACTAATCCTTATTTATTCACGGGAATAAAAATATTTTTGAGTTTCATTCGCATGTAATTATCAACTAACTAATAATAATAACTAATAATAATAATAATAATAATAAAATAATAATAATAATAATAATAATAATAATAATAATAATAATAATAATTTCACATGAAATCAAACAGTTTTACATGTTTAAACATAAGTATACTTATTCCCTAAGGGATAAATATAACTAATCCTTATTTATTCACGAGAATAAAAATACGGGTTTCATGTTTAAATTCCTCACCCTAATAACTGCAGCAACATAAAAACAAAAACAATAAACTTCTAGCTAGCATACATCGACGAGGAAACGCGAGTACAGGAGACAACAATTTACAAAGCCGTCTCCTCAATACGCCGCCCACATGCTAATGCCGAGGCGGGCGTGCAAACAAAGGGAAACGCACAAAAGGAACGCCCACCAACACAGAACAATGCTTTTAGTCTAAGCTCAAGTGTAAATAAACACCAACTGCAGACAAATGATGATGGTGATATCAAGTTGAACAATATATGCGCCAATTATGATTGTGAACAATAATTCAAGTCGGCACTGAAATAATAATAATAATAATAATAATAATAATAATAATAATAATAATA
>NC_089789.1:41456105-41458605 GCF_040412425.1 Macrobrachium rosenbergii
ACCGTTCCACCCATCCATTACTTAACTTATGCGAGGTGGGTCTTGTCACTATTTGGCCGGGTGACCACACGAAATGCCAGACCTCCATCAAGCATATAATCCCCTTTAACGCCTCCAATGTAGGGCATGTGCCTAGTGACCTCATCCGGAAAATAACAAGCAAGGAGTGATGAGTCACAATGGGATTCGAAAGTCGATGCAGTTAGGTGTAATCTGGCCTCCTAAGGTGGAGTTTAATGCTTCCGCCTCGTAAAAAATATAAGTAAAAAGTGCCCGAAGTTTCTTCGGCGCAATCGACTTTTCTGTTCAGCGTATATGCTGTATGAAATTTTCAGCCGCAGCCCATGTAACTCAGTCACGGTCCGGTGGTGGCCTGTGTTGTTGGTACCTATATTGATGCCAGAAGTGCGATTATGGCTAACTTTAACCTTAAATAAAATCAAAACTACTGAAGTTAGAGGGTTGCAATCTGGTATGTTTGATGATTGGAGGAGGGATGATGAACAAACCAATTTGCAGCCCTCTACCCTCAGTAGTTTTTAAGATATGAGGGCGGACACAAAAAGTGCGGACGGACAGACAAAGCCGGCACAATAGTTTTCATTTACAGAAAACTAAAAACGCGTTACGGATGATACCGAGGCCCAAAATGAGTTAAGCGATGTCTTCCTAAACTGCTAAAAATATTAAAAGTTGAGGCGTAAGTTACTATCTTCCTTTCTATAAACCATAGCTTTACGAAGACATGCAACAAACCTTAGCAGTCTGGTGCAAGTGGCAACAGGAAATAACGAACCTTGAACATTACCGTATTCCTGTGCAGTTTTGCTAAATGGATAAGGGATCAAGAGAGAGCAGACGTTACCGGACCTTGCAACAAACCTCAGCCGTCAGTTGAAAGCAGTCAATGGTACAGACTAACTCGCTTTTCTGAGCCCTGCGCTAAATACCGCCGTTGCCTTAAGAAAGTCAAAAGCTCCTTCCCGTCTTTCCTTGATCATCACACACACATACCTGGAAGAGAAAACATCGCAATTAGGAATTACCACAAAGGCATGGCATTGCATACAGGGTGATTGCAAAATGAGTTCAGACAATGAGACAATAGCGCTGTACAAAGAGAGAGGAGAGAGAGAGAGAGAGAGAGAGAGAGAGAGAGAGAGAGAGAGAGAGAGTATGGATCAGTGGGGGGTAAGATCTTAATCAAGGAAATGCTAAATCACAACATGAGGTCCAATTTGCTCAATTTAAATGAGAAAAGTTTTGAGGAGATAATAAATAATATTTATAACTGGGTTGCTAATATCTCTCAAATTATTAGTTTTCATGAGATCATTAACAGCCCTCTACCAATACGAGTCACTTGAAATGCGAATGAAGAAAAGGAAACAGGAAAAACTATTCAATCTGTTGCTCGAATTAAAACCTCGATAAAAAAAATTACAATGAATATTACCTGTCAGAAACAGTAAATGAAAGTTACTTAGAATATCAATAAACGTAATGATGCTTACTCATACCAATGTTCCTAGTTGCAGAAAAAATAGAATATACTTTAAAATAAAAATCAATATATCTTTATTTTTCTTGTCCCTCAATGTCCTAATTTAAGAAAGACAGAAGGCATCTGACTTAAAAATAAGAAGAAATACATTATTACTTTAAAAATAAGAAGAAATACATTATTACTTTAAAAATAAGAAGAAATACATTATTACTTTAATAATAAAAAGAAATACATTATTACTTTAAAAATACAAAGAAATACACTATTACTGAAAGTAAAAAAAAATATTCCACTTAGGAGACATAGCTCCGCCCGATCCCCCCTCCACCCCCGCCCCCCAGGGGCTCCACAACAATCACTGACCGGACCGGAACCGTATAACCAAAGCAATCAATCTTAAAGAACAAATAATCCGCCGATGCCAAGACCATCCCGAAACGGCTCGTGCCTTTGAGGGTACGCCTCACGCGGCTGCTGAGCCGAGAGAGAGAGAGAGAGAGAGAGAGAGAGAGAGAGAGAGAGAGAGAGAAGCCTTCCTGCTGACGTTGCTGACGATGCTCTTCGTGAGAGACATTGAGAACGAAAAGATGCTTTTGATTTGTCAGGAGATATCAGGAGGAAATGGCCGATGGTTCCGCCTGGATGTTTCTCTCTTCCTTCCGGATGCTGAGCACGAAACGATGTTGTCTTCCGCAGCTACGTCTCTTCCTTCTACTGACGTTCGATTAATCCGCCTTCAGGAAGGCTTGTAATGCTGCCTCGTTTCTCTCTCTCTCTCTCTCTCTCTCTCTCTCTCTCTCTCTCTCTCTCTCTCTCTCTCTCTCTCTGCATATAACATGCATATAACATATCACATATATATATATATATATATATATATATATATATATATATATATATATAATAAAATTAAGCTGGCCTTCAAAGATAAGTAATGCTGACTCTCTCTCTCTCTCTCTCTCTCTCTCTCTCTCTCTCTTCTCTCTCTCTCTC
>NC_089789.1:41461105-41466105 GCF_040412425.1 Macrobrachium rosenbergii
TATGTGACTCAGGGCCATTCCTATCAAATTCGTTAATGTCTGCCGTACAATTCAGTAACGGTAACTGTGTATGATATTTCTTAATGACGATAAAAAATTAATTCTGAAAAAAGTTAAATTAATTTCACGCGTATTCGTGAAGACACTGCATACAAGACACTCACTAAACAAAAGCCTGTGCTGGAGCTCTCTCTCTCTCTCTCTCTCTCTCTCTCTCTCTCTCTCTCTCTCTCTCTCTCTCTCTCTCATGCGAATATACAATCTTCTCACGTATGCATAAGTATCAATAAAATAATAAATACAAAACAAGCAAGTATAAGAATTATTTGCTAACTCACACTGCAACCTAATGCGAATTCGTCGCCGTGGCGGGAATAGCAAGTTTTAAGACAAATTAAAACAAGGGCAAAAAAAAAGGGGGGGGGGATTTATAAAAAAATAAAAAAAATGTGCATTATCATGTTTAATGACACATTCCGTTCCCAATAATTCAAAGCCCCACGCCCATGCAATTGCACGGTCGAGCCGCACAGACCTCACATGACGAGAAGGGCGCCCCACCCAAACTCTGAGCGGAATTAAAAATGAAATTGAAAAAATAAATAAATAAAGATTCCTGTCCACGGAGGAGACAAGAGTCTAGCCCACGTATCAAGGTAAACCGCTTATTAGTTTCCTAATCGGTGGTGCATGAACACAAGGAACAAATAAGCGGAGAGAGCAATGTTGCGTTCGATTCCTTTATGGCAAATCATAATTTTCCTTCGTCGATAACCGGCGTCGCGTGACGCCAGTCTATAGAAGCCCATCAGTGAATCAATATGTCCTTTAGCCTAATTGGGAATGGGTGTTTACTTTTAACTTTTATGTATATAAATATATATATATATATATATATATATATATATATATATATATATATATATATATACATTTATATAAATATATATATATAGAGAGATATATAGAGAGAGAGAGATATATAGATATATATATATATAGAGAGAGAGAGAGAGAGAGAGAGAGAGAGAGAGAGAGAGAGAGAGAGAGAGAGAGAGAGAGTCTACAGGGTCACTTTACCAGATACATATGTCATTTTCATTGATCACAATTCCCGCTTAACTTCTCGATTTTTGCACATTTTGGAAATGAGTGTCACTACTAAGCCTAGATCCAAATCAAGAGGGAACTGAAGATATTCATATATATATATATATATATATATATATATATATATATATATATATATATATATATATATGTATATATGTATGTATATGTATATATATAATGATTGAAGAGACTATCAAAGAAACTAGACAAACAGCTGACACATTTAGACTGCACTACAGACCTGGTCACTGTACAGCAATTCGGTCCAAACTTAATTGCCAGCTACTTATCCAATTTATAAACCATATTCATATTATATCCCCTTCCCTATTATGTTACATTAGGACGACGTATTGAAGATCCAAAGAACCGAAAAGTCGGAAAAGGAAATAGAAACAAAAATCGAAGACAGTGACACAGACACTGGTTGAAACATAAAACCCCAGTTGTGGCTGGAAAGCAAGAAATTCTCTTCCTCCTCACTCAACATAAGAAGGAGGAGGAGGAGGAGGAGGAGGAGGAGGAGGAGGAGGAGGAGGAGGAAAGAGAGGAAGTGGGAGGCGAAACAGAGGGACCTGGGCTTTCCCAATACCTCCCAATGAAGGCAGATCTCGTAAAGTCTAAAAGTCGTCCATTGCGACTACAAATAGATCCAGTTCCGGGACGGGATGAATACTCCCCATAAAACACGGGCCAATGGCCAGTAAGGGCCCCTCCAACCCATAAAGCAAAGGTGGGGGGAGGATAGGGGAGGGGGAGGGCCAATAAGGAGCGTATTCTTTCCACACAAGTGAAACACGCCAATACAAAAGGGCCCCATTCTTTTCCTCCTTGCGTATATCGTCGGCCAATTTCATAGAGAGAGAGAGAGAGAGGGGGGGGGGGTTGTTACTGGGGGAGGAGGAAGGAGGGAAGAGGGATATTATTTCTGGCATCTTTTAACTCATGGTACGACTCGTGGTCGAATTAATGTCACCCAGACAACGGGGACCTCGACGCGTACAAACGGCCACAAAAGTCTCGCCAGAACCTCTGCACTCACTCTTTACAGCTGCTGGACTTCCCTGGTCCCACAGAAACCCACTGCCGCCCTCACCCGACTCCTCCTCCTAAGGCATGTTGCAAGTTGCAGTGACAAGCTTTTTAATTTATGAAGGGTCATAAGGCCTACAATCTCAACCATCATCGGTTAAATATTGAAGTGATATGCTGTGTATCAATTATTATCCTTTCATCTATCTGATTTCGTATTTTCTTATCGATAATCATTTATAATAATTCATAATTAAATTCTTTAACTGCATTTCTCTGGTCGCAAACTGATAAATCATATTCAAGTGGAACTTTACACACACACACACACATATATACATATATATATATATATATATATATATATATATATATATATATATATATATATACATACATATATATATATAATCACACAAGCAAAACTAAATTTTTAAAAAAATTTGTTATCAACGAAGCATTCTCATAAACCATGCAAACATATAAATTTATTCTTACAAATGATTCATAAAAAGATATAATATATATTAAACAATAACATGCTTATATTTACGAAAAACTAAGAAAAAATTACGAATACAGTAAAATAACGGAAAAATTCGGAATACAGGAACAAATCATAACAAACAAATACTCAGCTCTTAAAATAAACAAAAATTAAATAAATATAATAAACGTTAAAAATATTTATTCCATAAAAAAACTCTAATCAAATACGCCCAAATGGTTTCAGGTATCAAAAACAAATTTTTCCACGTTCTGCACTGACCAATAATTCTATACAGCTCACCGATTAAATACAGAATTTATATATATATATATATATATATATATATATATATATATATATATATATATATATATATATATATATATATATATGTATATATATATATATATACATATATATATTATATATATCTATATACATATATATATATATAGATGCACATTTTAAACATATAATCATACTGCTGACTTAAGAAGTAAGGTCCACAAGGATATTACCATAAATAAGAAATTATATACGAAACTATGAATTTGTCAATTAATAAAAGCTTGAAAGCCATTTTGAAACATTTTTTCAAATAAGTAATTCCGTATATCATCATGTTTTCTTATTATATATATATATATATATATATATATATATATATATATATATATATATATATATATATATTACAGCTTACCCAGAAAAGAATGGCTGCCACTTTGCAAGGAAAGCCGAAAATATCCGATATTTTTGGCTACTATGACAGCTACACAAAGGACGAAAAATTCCGGACTTTTCCTACACATAAGGCCTAAAAGAAAAACGCGAAAAATCGCTCAACCTTTTCTGCCGCTGCAGTTCGGAATATAAAACTTCAAACGCCACATGTGAAGACTTAAAGATGAATGGAAAAAATGAATATTCTCTTTTTTTTCCGTCTCTGTCCAGTATAAAAATACTTGATTATTTATATTGCATTTAAAGGGAATACACAAAAGAATAACATGCTCTCCTCTCTCTCTCTCTCTCTCTCTCTCTCTCTCTCTCTCTCTCTCTCTCTCTCTCTCTCTCTCTCTCTCTCTCTTATTACATACCATTGTAACTAACTCTGAGGTAATTATAATTACTGCATCTAAGTGCTGATGTGTATTTTCCGTGTCAAATTTCAAAACATTACATTCTCGAAACGGTCAGGTCACGTAATGGGAATGGGAGAAAACTGTTCGATGAAAAGCGTATTTAATTCCACAGTTCTGAGAGGAGGAAGAGGGCCTGGAAAATGCTATTCTGATTGAATGACAGAGCGAAGAGGCCTTAAAATAACTGAATGAAAGACGGAGGAAAAAATCCAAGTGTAAGCACAGGTGCGTCAACAGAAGCTTCTATGCAGGTGGAAGAAGGCGAAGTCATGTTGAAGCAATGGAAGCATAGTCAAGGGGATAAATTTATCAACAACGGTTGTCCTGTACTTTCCAGAAGCCACCCTATCTTACGGTAACTGGTTTCCGAAGGATGTATCATTGGCAAAACAAGACGAGAAAAAATATAAGACATTGAAATTTATACAAAACGCCAAATTTCCTTATCCAGAGTAATTAGTTTCCTTCATTCTTTCTCAAATTAACAAGATGGTATAAAAAAAATCTAATGTTCCATTTAAATAAAATAACGGAACTATTTAATCAGTAATACAAATGAAAAGCCGGTTGCATCATCAACCATATACAACAGTGCATTAATTTCCTGAGAAATTATATATTCACCTTCCGAACTTTTAACTCTCGGATGTTCCAAGTCTAAACAAATACATTTCTCAATTATCAGTAGACTACAATGCCACACGAAACGACAAAACTGGATGAACTCGCTAGCTCCACTCCTCATTCCACCGTAACAACGTCCCTCGGCAGTCAACTAACTACCCCTAGTGGATGATCAAATTAGTGCCTCGATACACATGACTATGTTGGAATATTATATATATATATATATATATATATATATATATATATATATATATATATATATATATATATATACATATATATATGTATGTATATATCACCATACCTGTGGATATATGTGATAAACGAATCACGTGTTAAAGTGATTATTAATATATATATATAATTATATATACATATGCATAAACACACACATACACACATATATATATACATATATATATATATATATATATATATATATATATATATATGTATATCTCTTCTCATACATAAACATACGAACACAAAACAGTTACCCGCATCAGCGAAGCCACCCAGACGCTTAAACAATAAAAAAAAGAAAAGAAAAACGACTATAAAGAAAAGATAAAAACTGGGTACTGCCTCTGGCC
>NC_089789.1:41481105-41483605 GCF_040412425.1 Macrobrachium rosenbergii
CCCGGCGTCAACTTCTTTCGGAAGTTGGATTTATAAGATGACCCTCAATTTAATCTCTTCAACTCACGCACATATTCATATACATACAAGAATCGAAAATGGAGAAAATAACTGCAAAATATAGATATATATATATATATATATATGCCATATATATATATATATATATATATGTGCGTAGAGAGAGAGAGAGAGAGAGAGAGAGATGAGATTAAAGTAGCTCTATAATAACAACATTTACAATCTTTCGGACATTATGAAACATTCCTAATTTCTATGACTTCTCTCTCTCTCTCTCTCTCTGCTCTCTCTTCCTAAAAGGTCTGAAAATAAAAGAAAGATACTTTTTCGCTGGATAAAATAATGCTGCTTCCCTTCAAGTACCAGAAATCCAAGGGAGCTTTTCCTGGATAATCTTAGTCCCTTTATGTGTTCCCACCTCTCTCTCTCTCTCTTTCTTTCTCTCTCTCTCTACTGTTTTCCTTGAGAATCAGATTTCTTTACAGTTCAGTTCTTGTCAAGAGACAGAGAGAGAGAGAGACTTTTATTTGTTAGTCAGCCCTGATTTTTGGAATTCTTTTTGTCTCTCGTCGTATAACCCATCGGAGGAATTTTGTAGCACCATACCTCAGAGAGAGAGAGAGAGAGAGAGAGAGAGAGAGAGAGAGAGAGAGAGAGAGAGAGAGAGAGAGAGAGAGAATTTTTTCCAAAGACTTCGACGAAAAGTTATGAGGTTCTGGGGTCGTAAACGCAGAAAGATTTGATTATATGACTTACATATGAGTGTGGGTATCCTACATTCGTGTGTGTAGGTGTATGTTTGTGTGTGTGTGAGCGTAGGTACATAGCTGATGTATGTATGGGTACTATACATGATTGTGTAAGTATAAAACTCCTCGAAAGTGAGATAATTTCTAACCGAGGACCTGAAAATGCCATGAAGGTGATTAGCGTTTTTGTTTCAAATCTGAAATGATCTTTTCAGCAAGCTGGAGTTCTGATACACAAAAAGAAACACAAACTCACATACATATACATATATCTATGAGTATATATATATATATATATATATATATATATATATATATATGTTTATACACATGTATATATATATATATGTGTATACACATACATCCATATACTGTATATATATATATATATATATATATATATATATATATAGTATATATATATATATATATATATATATATATATATATATTATATATATATATATATATATATATATATATATATATATATATATATATATTTATATTTGTATATATGAAGCTGAGAATATGTTAACAGCGATTTCTACGATCCGTTTATCTAAAGTAAAAACCTCACTCTCCCTCTCTCTCTCTCTCTCTCTCTCTCTCTCTCTCTATCTTCGAATTCCATCCGAAGGAAGACCAGCCTCAGCATCTGCATTAGAATTTAACTCAGATTACCTACATCGCGGGAGACCAACCGCACCGCCATCGGCTAGCTTCCATAAGTTTTTCTATCAGTCCCTTGTTTTTCTTTTTTACTTTTCCTTCCTCCCTCTCCCCCTCCCCTTCCCCCTCTCCTCCCACGACCGTCCCTTAGGGGGCCCCCCTCTTTCCATCCTCTCGAGGAAAAGACTCGAAGGAGGCACAAAAGTTTAAAAGGAAGCCACCCATGCCGACAAAACCTATTCTAAGGCTTTCCGCTCGGATATCAGGGATATAATGAGGACTTCCTTCCCTCCTCCTCCTCCCCCTCCTCTCTCCCTCCCCTCCCCCATTTACCTCCCCCTTAAAATGCTCACTACCTCTTAAGAGGTCATCCTCACAAAATGGAGACTCCCCTCCAATTACCCTTTAACGTCTAGCAGAGATTACTTTCCCCACCGTGTGAAACTTAACAAAATACAGAATCCCTATTCCTTCTCTTTCTCTCTCTCTCTCTCTCTCTCTCTCTCTCTCTCTTTACCCCATTTACCCCCTTAAAATGCTTACTACCTCTTAAGAGGTCATCCTCTCGAAATAAAAACTCCCATTCGACTCCCCCTTTAACGTCTTGCTAAGATCACTTTCCCAAACGTTTCCAACTTACAAAATACAGAATCCCCACTCTTTATATCTTTCAGTTTAAGTCCTTATAAAGACCACGCCCCCAAGGAAGGCATCATCACGAAGTGAAAAATCCCCTTCGATCCCCATTTAACCTCGTAAAAGACCACGTCCCCTAAAAAAAAAAAGGCTATCCTCTCTCTCAATATGAAGGACTCCTCTTCAATCTCACTTTTACCCTCGAGAGAGACCACTCCCCCTGAAAGGATACCCTAACATAATTAGGACTCTCCATCCTCCTTCTACAATTTATGTGACAATTCTACCGGATGAAAATAATACTCTTTCTCTTTTCACCCCTAAACTAAAAGCGCTACTACAGAAAATAATAATAATAATAATAATAATAATAATAATAATAATAATAATAATAATAATAATAATAATAATAACAAAAATAA
>NC_089789.1:41488605-41498605 GCF_040412425.1 Macrobrachium rosenbergii
ATATATATATATATATATATATATATATATATATATATAATAAGGAAGAACAATCTGTTGAGATGGCTTAGTAATAAACCTGATACTATTGATTTCTATAAATCCGCTATTCATTTCTTTCCCTGTGATGTTTGATATATAAAAGTTAAGTAATCAAATATGATCTTACACTCTATATATATATATATATATATATATATATATATATATATATATATATATATATATATATATATACTGTATATATATATATGTATGTATATATATATATATATATATATATATATATATATATACATATATATAAGTATACATGTATATACACGCATATAAGTGTGTACGTACGTACGTACGTATGTACAAAATCGACCGGAAGGACGACGGAAACTTTCACATAAAATCCCCCAACTACGAAGCAAGCCCAGAGACCGAAACGGACCTCAAAATTGAAAGTGTTTGCAAAGGGAATCTTTCCTTCCACAAAGCTAACTTTCCATCACGCACTCTGCCTCTTGAAACTGACCATACAATTCTTCACTTTTTTCCCTGAATTCAATTTTCTCTCTCTCTCTCTCTCTCTCTCTCTCTCTCTCTCTCTCTCTCTCTCTCTCTCTCTCTCTCTCTATCAAAGCGATTCAGTTATCCTACTCGTGCGGTATTGCACATTCGCATAAATGTAACCATTATAAATAAAAAAAATATATAATTTATACGAATATCTATCTTTCTATCTATACACACACACACACACATATATATATACACATACATATATTTTATATATATATATATATATATATATATATATATATATATAATTTGCTTTTACAAAATCTATAAAACATGAATAACTACACATGTCTGGGCCTACATACAGAGCAAAGACTTGGCATTCCATTCCCAAAAGTGAATAGGGCCTTATCAACGTCATAGCTCATTCACAAACAGTTATGAATGACTTTTGTGGTCACCCTTCCGCAAATCAAAGGCAAAGCTGGAACAAAAGCTCTATACAGTTTTTCTTGATTAAAATCATTTAGCCAAATTTCTATTATTCTTCCAAAGGAAGGAATAAATGGCCGACAGAGAGAGAGAGAGAGAGAGAGAGCTCACCGCAGTGACCGCTCCAATGGTTGCCAACTTTATTCGGACAAGTAAAAGAGCAGGCAGCGTGTCAGGTGTTACCCAACTACATCAGAATACACAAGCTACTTTTACTGTGAAATGTATTTGCTGCAGGGGCAATCATTTTATGGCAACAAGCAATTCACAAATCATCTTGTCAGAGGGTAATTGACGAATTACACAGAGAAAATACCAACGCAGATAAACTGAGGATAGAGGATAAAGACTGAGATTGGCAGAGAATAGCGAGGGGAAAAGACTGAGATAGACTGAGGATAGAGAAGGGAAAAACTGAGAAAGCCTGAAGATATAGAAGGAGAAAGATTTGGATAAGCTGAAAATAGGCAGGGTGAAGGTCTAAGATGGGTTGTGGATAGAGAGGGAGAAAGACTGAGACAGTCTAAGGACAGAGAGAGAGAGAAAAAAGACTGAGATAGTCTGAGGAAAGAGAGGGAGAAAGTCTTAGACAGGCTGAGGATAGAGAGGGTGAAAGTCTAAGAAAAGTTGAGGATCGGGAGGGAGAAAGTCTGAGATAGGTTGAGGATAGACAGTCTACGATAGGTTGCAGATAGAGAGGGAGAAAAACTGAGACAGTCTGAGGACAGAGAGGCAGAAAGACTGAGATACGCTGAGGATAGAGGGAGAAATACTGAGAGAGGCTACGGATACAGCTCAGTCCTACGGATACAGAGTGAGAAAGACTGACAGGTTGAGGATATAGGGGGAGAAAGTCTGAGATAAGCTAGGGATACAGAGGGAGAAAGGCTTTCAGTCATCACGGCTATGCTGCGCAAAGAAATGAACTACTATCGAACCAAGCTGTGGCCAGACAGTTAAGGACTCTAGCAACTGGGATAGGCGACGGATAGATGGATAAAAGGGATAAGCCAGACAAAGTAGGATAGAGACTAACAAGCAAACGGAGGGATAAGCCATGGATAAGAAGACCATCACGCATCAGGGACAGAAACCACCTGGCGTCAGATCTTGGCTCTGGACAGAGAGGGGTGAACGACCATCCAAGAGCAGGGATAAACTGTCAATAGGCGTAGACAGGAGGGGAAGGGGGCCATCCAGGCTATCATGGTGGAGGGGGATTGGAGGAGTAGGGGTAGGAGGGGAAGGGGGAGGGGTTAAGTCAGTGGGTGACTGAGTGAGCGCGGTCTGTGGTCAGCAGCGATGAGTTACTCAATAGAGCCCCGTTTCAAATGACATCTTTTAACCAGTTGTGCTTGTCTGACAGGTCGGCCAAAAAAAAAAAAAAATGCTTATTTTTTTCAAAGGATGTTTGAGACCTTATGTATGTATATTTTTCATTTACTTCTATCTACTCTTTTATTTGTACATGTAATGTAGGACCTTTACTTTTCCTCTCATTTTTCTTGTCAACTTCGGACTGCCCTGATTAAAGGGCACTGAAATACTGAACATTATACGCATACACACATATAAATATACACATTATATATATATATAGTATATATACATGCATGCATACATACATACATACACACAGACATATACATTATATATATATACACGCACAGTATATGCATGCATGCATACATACATACACACACACACAGACATATTATATATACATATATATATAACATTTATACCCATATACCACCAACTTTCATTAATAACAACAAAAACGACCCAGATAATCGACGCAATATCAACAAATGTCCCCGTTAAGATACATGAACGAGCCAGATTTATTTTTCTTTTTTATCAACTTGACAAATAACGCAACTCTTTCGCGCCTTTTTACTTTCATTTCGAGGCAATTATATCGCATAAAAAAAAAATCTGGCTTCCGCTATATATAAAGCAATGAACAAATATTTTTCCCTTTTGTTCCGCGGAAAAAAAAATGTTCTCACGATGAAAATATATGTCATTCGTGATAATTTCCTTCATTTCTATTTTTATTTTACGACTGAGTGTTTTTTTTTCTGTGCCATCATCTGGAAAGTGGTGGGGAAATGGACGGTTTTAAAAACGACGAAATATTAAAGAGGTGAACCTTTCCAATTTAGGGTCATGAATATATGTACGAGTGGTATCTAAATACTCATGAGGGTCTAGGGCCCGGGAGAGAGAGAGAGAGAGAGAGAGAGAGAGAGAGAGAGAGAGAGAGAGAGAGAGAGAGAAACTACACTATGTCTGGATCAGAAAACCAGATATAAAATCGAACGCGAGCATGAGACTAACGCCTCCATCTTGTGAAAAGAAAAAAAAGGGAAGCGACTATTTATAAAACTTGCAACAGGCCGTACTGAAGGTCTGCTGCAAGCGGCTGTGGGTTGCAACGTGGATTGAGAGCCAATGGGGTGGGTAAATGGGTTAGTTTTCAAGCCTCTTCTACCTTCAGGAGGAAAATCACTCATTACTTTAAAAATTATATATATATATATATATATATATATATATATATATATATATATATATATATATATATATACAGTATAATATATATTTTGCTGTAGTATGGTAACACCAGACGCGCTGCCTGCTCTTTTACTTGTCTGAATGAAGTTGGCAACCACTGGAGTGGTCAATGCAGTGAGCACTTTCTCTCTCTCTCTCTCTCTCTCTCTCTCTCTCTCTGGGTTATAATTAAAACACTCCACCAGGCCCCAGTTCATTCTGATATACGATCGTCGTGAATACGAAAATAAGTGGTGTATGAAGGTGTATTCACAGCAAAACCACAAGTCCGAATACAATCCAAATGGCAGTATTAATTACACACGCGGTACTCGACGTATGAATGAAGATATGGCTGAAGTTTCAGACATTTTCAGAATCATTAAACTGAAGCCTCTGAATTTCCATTTTTCCCGGCGACAATAAAGATGAGATGCGACAAGAAACGACAGGAATCATTCTCTCTCTCTCTCTCTCTCTCTCTCTCTCTCTCTCTCTCTTCTCTCCAAACGATTCCATGCATCATAAAGCAAGACGCCTTCGTGCTAATAAACTCTGATTTTTATAGGAAACAAATGAGACCCTGTTGTTTACTGAATTGCATCATTAAAAAAAAATGCATATTTATTACATTGAGCTTTTTAAACCTTTTAAAATGAGAGAGTGGTTAGCCTTGTTTTAAATGTTAGTAGTATATCAAATCATTTAATATACTACTAATGTACCTCTAAATAAACTGAATTTTAAATGTTAAAAAAATCGATTTTGTAGGAGAGGAGGTAAATCTTTAGTTTACTTTTTTATTTTTTTTTTTACATAAATGAGCTGGCTTCCTGCAAACAACGCCTCTTGATTCCACGAGCAGTCTATAATATCAAACAACAAACAGGTACCAAAACGACAACAATATCGCAGCTATAATATTAAACAAAAAACAGATACCAAAGCGACAAATGCTGTTGGAACAAGGAAAAACACGGATAAAACTCATATGTCAACAAGAGACAATCGCTTTTTGTCTTTTACGATATGCATTTGTGAGTGTAACATCTATATTTTTCTTGTAGGTGTTACTTTAATCAACGTTACTTTATTCTCTGTTTTCCTCTGTTATTCGAATCATTTATTCTGAAACCTAGCTACCCTGTTCTGGGTTTCGTCTCTGTTGGCTGTAAAGAGTCCGACGGTCCACACCTAGCCACCTTACCATACCTATGGACCGCCATAGGGCAACGGCCCGTGCTGGCATATGGACAGCTTTATTCTGAGAGAAAAAGTAGTTTTGCAGAAACTTATTGTTCGAGTTATGGAATGTAAGTTCATAAGAATATTTGCGTATATATAATATATTAAAAAAAATAAAAGGCGAAGAAAAATATGATCATTGTATAAAAAGAGCCAACCATTCCCCGCCCCCCTCTCTCTCTCTCTCTCTCTCTCTCTCTCTCTCTCTCTCTCTCTCTACACAAGCTAAGTCAAGCTATGCCATAACATTACGCTATTACGCTGCCCCCAAATCTCCCTCACCATCTCTTCCCTAAAGGAAATAAACTTCCTTTCCCGTGGCACTCTCAATTTTCATCTGAACGGCCTAGTCCTCTCGCCAGGTAAACCATCTCGCCTGGGGACGCCATTCCATCTACTCTACTCACTTCCGGTTTTGCTTATAGCCCACTGACCAGACCAGACCGTTACGGTTCGTTGCAAGTTTGAGAAACGCTTCGCTCTTTGAAGTACTCATAGCGAGATTCATACGGGGTGACTGACTGGCTCTTAAAAGTAATAACATGTTAAAGAGTTAAGGAGTCTGGTACAGCCCTCTGAACTCTAACCAACCAACTTAGACGAACCATACGTACAACAGATCTTTTTCTTTTCTTACCTAAGCTTATCACGCCCCAAGTTCTGAAAATGACACATCGTCGATGGCTGTTACACAGATATTCATGTAACTTTGTAAACAATTCAAACATCCTACTGGTTAGATTCGGATTTCTATTTAACCTTCCGTTTTTCACCAACGCTTAAATCTTTATTCCGTAAGTTCACAAGGGTACCGCTTCTTCCGTCCTCCTCATTTTCATTTCCCAAAAAATTTGTGAAGTAAATAAGGGGACACGTGGTTCATTTCAAAATTGTATAAAGTAAGGGACACGGTTCATTTCCATACAAGTCGTGAAGTAAATAAGGGAAACATGGTTCATTTCCTATACAAATTGTGGAGTAATAAGGGACACGTGGTTCATTTCCTATAAAAATTGTGAAGTAAATAAGGGGACACGTGGTTCATTTCCTATAAAAATTGTGAAGTAAATAAGGGGACACGTGGTTCATTTCCTATACAAATTGTGGAGTAAATAAGGGGACACGTGGTTCATTTCCTATAAAAATTGTGAAGTAAATAAGGGGACACGTGGTTCATTTCCTATACAAATTGTGGAGTAAATAAGGGGACACGTGGTTCATTTCCTATACAAATTGTGAAGTAAATAACGGGGCACGTGGGTCATTTCCTATAAAACTTGTGAAGTAAATAAGGGAACACGTTGGCTTCGCATTGAAAAGAACAGTTGGAGTCGGAGTTGACATTAAACATCCCAATACGATCTTCGAACTGGAGTCGACTGCGTTATCCAGCGACGGCGCTGGAGTACAACCTCCAAGGCTTTACCAAAGGTCTCCTTTAGTGACCTGACATTTGCGTCTTCGTTGATCAACGAGGGAATATTCTTTCCTTTTCTTCTTCTTCTTCTTTCTCTCTCTCTCACAATCAACCTGCTCTGAAGAAAATTTCAATTCCTATTTTCTTTAACTCATACGTAACTGAAGATATAATCAATAATAAATTCCTTCTAATCCAACGCTCGACGCATGGTAATGAAAATCCTAATTATAATATGTACAAAATGTACAATACCACAATTAATTATATGCACAAAATGTAACATATGTACAAAATCGAGGTTTCATCCCAATTACAACTAAATATTGAACTCAAATTTACTTATTATCAAATTCTCTTTCCGATGTTCACCTCCTATGCTGTGCCACAAACAATACGCTCATATCCCAAGCATTATTGATATCACTATCAACACTATAACTTGATAGCCTCACAATCTGAGTGCTATCAACATCATTTTAATCAATCTATATCCCTGC
This sequence comes from Macrobrachium rosenbergii, assembly GCF_040412425.1. NCBI lineage: Eukaryota > Metazoa > Arthropoda > Malacostraca > Decapoda > Palaemonidae > Macrobrachium > Macrobrachium rosenbergii. The sequence goes on from NC_089789.1 coordinate 41,495,329, forward strand.
TGCTGGCAACATCACCATCTAGTCGCCTCATGCTCAAGGTACTATCAGTCCTATCATCGAGCCAATTCATATCCTGAGTGTTATAAATGATTAAGTTTATTTATCTCATGCCTTTGAGTGGTGTCATCGTCTCATGTCTAATGCTATCTAATAACGTAACTTGGTCACCTCATGCAAGGTCAATGCACTGTCCACCAGCATTTTTATCAAAAGATACTTCACAATGATCTGCCGAAGTACCAAGTTACCATACATTGCGATTGCTGTCAGAGCCAATAACCAGTAAACACTACCCCACCTTTACAAGACAGCTTGAGAAAGGGTGTTTTAGCACCAACAGCCACAGGCAGCAGAAGGAAAAGAAAGGGCAAGCAGCTGTGTCACAGCCGTCCGCTTTAAACCATGACGGATTGAACAGCACAAACAGGATAAACACAAACACGTGAGCACAAGCAGACAACATACGTGCGCCTTCGTGTCCTCGTCTCATTGAGAGCAATTCATTTCGAGTTTCTCTTCTGGCAGGAGAGAGAGAGAGAGAGAGAGAGAGAGAGAGAGAGAGAGAGAGAGAGAGAGAGAGAGAGAGAGAGAGAGAGAAATTCACTCGAGTTTCTTCTGCAGAGAGAGAGAGAGAGAGAGAGAGAGAGAGAGAGAGAGAGAGAGAGAGAGAGGAGAGAGAGAGAGAGAGAGGATTAAAAAATGGCTGAATAAGAAGAAAAGCTCTCCTCAATATATTTTTACCTAAAATCAATAATTACTTCAACAAAATACCAAGGCAAAACAAAAAATAAATATGATGCTGTTTTACTTGTAGAGACGCAAATAAATACTGTGTAGTCATGAACAGAAATATATGTACAAATCTCTAAAATCACCCTACAACAAACATAAACACGGAGAGGCAACTTTATTGGTCTCAGGAATAGAGTTGAAGGCAGAGTTAATGCTATGCCAGGTTAAAATAAATAAATAAATAAATATAAATGTCACAAAAAAACGTATTCATGAAGCTCTAAAAATTCTTGGGAGTCTGCTCAGGCAACAGTGAGTCACAATAATGGCCGAGAGGCCAAGAGTGATTAATAAATAAATAAAATAAATAAATAAATAAATAAATAAATAAAACCCTTAATTACCTATCCTTCTCCTTACAGCATTTTGACTGACAGAAACGGAATGATAAATCTTTTGACAGTCATTCTATCTGATAATCAGACAAGGCCACTAAGGTCTGTTGCAAGTTCCTAAGCATTGACTCTTGAGGTGAGGTTGTAGGCTCCATGCCCTACCCTCACAGATGATTATGGGAATTTAAGGGCCGACAGCGTCTGACATTCACTGGTGGTCACCGATTTAAATAATGACCAAACCCAACGTTATTTCTTCAATCAGCTGGATATACATACATATATACTATATATATATATGTGTGTGTGTGTGTGTGTTTAGCCTATATAATGGGTGTGTATCACTTCTACACACGTGACTATACGTACACCCAAGTGAGTTATGACTGGTGAGTGCTTCATCCCAGGCAGGATTCGAACCACTGCCTGGTTTAGAAACAAGGACAGAGAGGGACTTTGACCACCCGGCTATCAAGATTACACACTCACACACACATATGTATATATATATATATATATATATGTATATATGTATATATATATATATATATATATATATATATATATATATATATATATATATATATACACTCAATAGCATTTCTTAATTAAAAGACTCCACTTTTCAAGAAAGCTTCCGGGAAAACGAGCCAAACTTCGGCGAAACACGCCGAATCGATGTCACGAGCTACCTAGGGCGTGTGTGTGTGTGTGTGTGTGTGTGTGTGTGTGTGTGTGTGTGTGTGTGTGTGAGAGAGAGAGAGAGAGAGAGAGAGAGAGAGAGAGAGAGAGAGAATCGATACGCATACTCACGAAGCCCTCAAGGAAAAACGTAGCGGGAGAGAGAGAGAGAGAGAGAGAGAGAGAGAGAGAGAGAGAGAGAGAGAGAGAGAGAGAGAGAGAGAGAGAGACCAAAAGACCTCCCTACATCAAAGGAGATTATAATGGCTCCGATACAGATATTGGGGAGTTTTTCACTGCAGGCAGCTCCGCCTCGGAAGACTAAACCGGAAGACTTTACGGAATTATTATTATTATTATTATTATTATTATTATTATTATTATTATTCTCAAATGAGACATTTTTGTTTTCATCATTATTATTATTAAATGAAACATATTTTTGTCTCCAGCATTATTATTATTATTATTATTATTATTATTAATATTATTATTATTATTATGAGCTTGTCAGCGAGCGCTACATGCGCTGGAACCCGGCGCTGCTGTCTCCCCCTACCCTCCCGACCCCATACCTAACCCGCCCCCACCTTGGGCGGACAAACAGGTTTGCAGCAAGAAGGTGGATATCTCCCCTACCCTCCCGTTCCCCTACCTACCCGTCCCCACCCTGGGCGGACAAACGGCTTGCAGGGGGGGGGGGTGTCTGTGTCATGTCTCCCCTACTGTCACCCATGGGAGGACACACAAGATCCACTGGATTATTATTATTATTATTATTATTATTATTATTATTATTATTATTATTATTCACACTAAAATGCACAACTCAAAAAGCGCCAATCAACAGCCTGTCATTATTATTATTATTATTATTATTATTATTATTATTATTATTTACACTAAAATGCACAACTCAGAAAGAGCCAATCAACAGCCTGTCATTATTATTATTATTATTATTATTATTATTATTATTATTATTATTACCATCCTCCACACCAAACTTCCACAGAACAGAGAGAATATCTTATGAGCAGGTGTACCCGAGTGGAATGGGGATTACCTCGTCGAGCCCTAAGAAAATACAGCTTTTGGAAAATGTCTATCGGTCCTCGTTGTGTCCAATAATTTAGATGGGATTAGGATTCATCTCTTCTTCCTTTACCTTTATTTTTTTTTATATTTACCTTTAGACTTAATAACGGCAGCGCTTTGCCTGCCCATGACCCTTTATAATCCTCTATATAAATCTAGCTGAAATTAAACAGCAACGATAAGAAAAGCAGTCTTACTTCACTGATCAGGATGTATTTAGATCAAACTTACCAACGCAAACATTAATAAATTATTATATGAAAAGAAGGACGAGATGCGCATCAGTATTCCCATCCATTTCAAAATCTAATCAGCTGTTCGTTTTCTCATCCCCAACCCTCCGCGAGGCTTAATTGAAGCCTGTCAATAAT
>NC_089789.1:41506105-41516105 GCF_040412425.1 Macrobrachium rosenbergii
GAGAGAGAGCCATCTTCTGGGGGTTGCGGAGAGCGTCGAATTCCTCAGGCTGTATTTTCTTGCCGGCCGCGAGTGTCGAGGGAAATCACGAACAGGATATTGAGGACAAAGGGCGCCTCCGACTCGCGGATTTCCGGAGAAGGAAGAAGACAGGTCAGGGTCCCGAAAATAAGGCATCGACAAGATTATCCCGAGGAGGATGACCTCATGAATTATCTCGAAAGTTCTCAGAGTGACCTCACAGGTGATTTTTCTCAAATGGCCTCTACAGTTTGTGTCGCCAATAATTTCTAAGATATTTAGATTGAAATTATCTAATGGGAATGAATTAGTATGTAATGATCACATGCCGTTATTCGAATATAAAAAATCTGAAATATTAGAATATAAAAATAATTAAAATATAAAAAATAAAGTTTAAGAATAAATTTCTGCAATACTAACTTGTCTGTCTTGGGCTGACTTGAATCTGGGTTTTCCCTGATATAATCAGTATCTTTCATTTTCATAGCGAAAGCTTTGCTCTGGCATAATGAAAATGTTGCATTGCTTTTGGAAAATTCAAACCTGATCTATTCATTATTTCTATTTGTTTAAAAAAATCCCCTTGATATATTGAAGATTTTACCACGATCTGGTGAAAAGTTTTGATAATCTCGCTTTAAATTTTTCCATAATTAAAAATTCTTCCTTCTTTTACAAAATTCTGGTTAATAAACTGCTAGAAACAGATTGTACTGTATTTAAACAGGAGACTGACTGAAACAGATTGTACTGTATTTAAACAGGAGACTGACTACTAAACCAACTATTACCCTTAAAAATTTCAACATATTTTGCAAAATTATGTTAATTAACTGCTAGAAACTGATTGCATTTAAATCGGGAATTTACTCCGTTCAAGTTGATTTCTACATCCACTCTCTTGCCCTTACATCGTATTAATACCTGCATACCTAACCGCGCATGAATGAAGAGACAGAGAGATAGAGAACTAATAACAAACGAGATATATACATACTCAAACTCACAACACACACACACACACATATTCATACAAACATGCAAAGCAAATACAGGAGAGGAGGGCAATCCGATACACATTTTTCGGCACAAACAGGAATACAAACAACCGCAGCGTTATTGACTAGTCACAGAGCGTCGGATATTTTCTAGTCCGTATAAATCCATTGCTATCGACGGACACACACCCTGGTTATACCGAAGAGATATATTGATCTTGATTCCAATACATAACTAAGGGCTTAACTGAGAGATGCAGAGCTTGGCTAGAAGATTAAAATTTTAAAAAATGACTGAAATACTAAACTCAACTTGAAGAGAAAGAGTTACACCGAAAGATAAGGCGGTTGACTGAAAGATGACAAACCTGACTGAAATTTGAAGACCTTCACTGAAAGATCCAGTTGAACTTTGATAAAAAGAAAATGACTTCACAGTGGAACCTGACTGAAAGGTGCAGAGTTTGATTGAAAAAAAAAAAATATATATATATATATATATATATATATATATATATATATATATATATATATATATATATATATATATATATATATATATATATATATATATATATATATATATATGAAAGAACTGTACAGTACTTGACTGACAGGTGTAGATCTTGCCATAAAAGCACAGATCTGAATGAAAAACTTAAAGTTTGACTGAGAGATATTAAGACTTTACCGAGAAAGATCCTTTTCGGCCCAAGACAAAAGATCTCTCGGGGGCTTCACGTAAAAGATTTAGCAGAGACTGGATTGGCAGCGGACGTCTGCTAAAGAAGGATGGATCCAAATTAAGATTTTTCATTTTCTATTTTTTTCTCTCTTGCATTCACGCTCTCGAGAGACGTGTCATATGAGTTTTCTTCTTTCTTCTTCTTTCTCTTCTCTCTCTCTCTCTCTGTTTAGCTATCTCAATCTATCTATCTCTTATCTATATATATACATATATATATATATATATATATATATATATATATATATATATATATATAGAGAGAGAGAGAGAGAGAGAGAGAGAGAGAGAGAGAGAGAGAGAGAGAGAGAGAGAGGAGAGAGAGAGAGAGAGAGATGCAAAAACATCCACTGCCCAATCAAACCAGTTCTCACTTAATTCTCAATCAACGAAATTTACGAAACTCCCACTTCAGATTCATGCGACCCATAATTACTTACAATCTGTCAAGCTCGGAAAGGCCTACTTTAAAAAAAAAAAATTTGTTTGGGATAAAGAGGCCGAGACGAGCAATGCTGCCCAAAACAAGCACAGTGAATTGAAGTGAATCCAGACACACCTCTTAAAAATAAACAGGTTAGTGCTTTAGGAAACATTAAAGAAGCTTGAAAATTAATGAAACTTAGGCATCAAGGTAGCCTTTATTCCCTAGGGACAGGCCACTGCCCTTATACAGAACAGGCTGGAAGAAAACAAGCAATAGGACAGTGTTACGAAAACATCAGAACGAATAACATACATGCAATTTTATCATTTCTCTTCCACTGCCCACTGTCTTTCCCCTTCCCCTAAAAAAAAAAAAAAAAAAAAAAAAAGTATATTCTGAACACGAAAACTCTTCCCTTTACAAGGCCAGTTAAAAAAATACGGCCACCTTCGCACTGAGATTGCGAATTAACGAAAGACTTTAGATTTCGTTATAAATAATGTAGCGTTTTAATGCTCAATGTGTTTTCAGCATTTACGACCATGCTCGTTGCAACGCCGGTCGAGATAATTGGACTTTTAAATCAACCCCACGAGAATAAAAGCACTGTACGGGTTCTCTTGTCCCTGGTTACAAAGAGGCATTTGGGTACACGCCTGGTCTGTCTCTCAATGTAAAAACAATTTCCACAAACACACAATACGTGTCAGCAAGAAGCGTACTACCTGTTCCTTTCTCTTTTATTATTATTTTTTTTTCCAATCAACAAGGACACAAGGCACACTTTACAACGAGAAATACGTGATAGCAATGACTCTTCTTGCATTGAGTTTCAGCGTCTCAAGAACACAACTTTCACACGAAAACATAACAGGTTTCAGCGAAGGCGTGAGGACATGGTTGCAAGCAGACCAGGATGGCTAACCCACTGATGGGTAACATTAGAGCTTCTTGAAGGATAACTTTTAACTAGGAGAGAGAGAGAGAGAGAGAGAGAGAGAGAGAGAGAGAGAGAGAGAGAGAGAGAGAGAGAGAGAGAGAGAGATCTGAATGCTAACCCATTTAATGGGTAACATTAGCACTTGAAGGCAAACTTTCAACTGAGAGAGAGAGAGAGAGAGAGAGAGAGAGAGAGAGAGAGAGAGAGAGAGAGAGAGAGAGAGAGAGAGAGAGGATCCGAATGCTAACCCATTTAATGGGTAACATTAGCACTTCTTGAAGGCAAACTTTCAACTGAGAGAGAGAGAGAGAGAGAGAGAGAGAGAGAGAGAGAGAGAGAGAGAGAGAGGATCCGAATGCTAACCCATTTAATGGGTAACATTAGCACTTCTTGAAGGCGAACTTTTAACTGTGTGTATGAGAGAGAGAGAGAGAGAGAGAGAGAGAGAGAGAGAGAGAGAGAGAGAGAGAGAGAGAGAGAGAGAGAGAGACCTGAATGCTAACACATTAATGGGTAACATTAGCGCATCTTGAAGGATAACTTTTAACTGAGAGAGAGAGAGAGAGAGAGAGAGAGAGAGAGAGAGAGAGAGAGAGAGAGAGAGAGAGACCCCAATCCTAACCCATTACTGGGTAACATTAGCACTTCTTGAAGGCAAACTTTTAATTGAGAGAGAGAGACCTTACAGACCTTACAGACCTTACACCTGTTCGTTGCCCCAGGTCCTCAGTGTGAGGCGCCTTGATGTCTACTAGAGAGTTGCTAACGCATCTTCCGGTATATTTTGCATCTTTCCAGTCTTGGATGGTCTGGGATGCATCTTAGATATTTGTCGAGCTTATTCTTAAACACATCTACGCTCACTTCCTGTTATGTTCCTCAGATGAGCTGGTAGCGCATTGAATAGACGCTGCATTATCGATGCTGGTGCGTGGTGGATTAATGTCCTGTGTGCTTTCCTTAATTTTCCTGGTATAGTTTTTGGCACTATTAATCTACCTCTGCTTGCTCTTTTTGATAATTTTAGTTCCATGATATTTTCGGTAATTCTTTCATCTGTTTCCATGCTTGAATTACTATGTAGCATTCTCTTCTCCTTTCAAGACTATATAAATTTAAGAATTGTAGTCTTTCCCAGTAGTCAAGGTCCTTAACTTCTTCTATTCTAGCTGTAATGACCTTTGTACACTCTTCTATTTGTGCAATATCCTTTTGGTAGTGTGGGTACCATATTATATTGCAATATTCAAGTGGACTACGTACGTACGTTTTATAAAGCATAATCATGTGTTCAGCTTTTCTTGTTTTGAAGTGCCGGAACAACATTCCCATTTTTGCTTTGGTACTTTGCCAATAGAATTGCTATTTGATCATTGCATAACATATTCCTTATTCAACATCACACCAAGGTCTTTAACTGCTTCCTGTTTGTGATTGTCTCATTATTAGGTCCTTTATATGCATATAGCATTCCTACTTTATCACCATAGTTCATTGATTCAAATTTATCAGAGTTAAATACCATCCTATTTATCTCTGCCCATTTATATATTTTATTTAGGTCTCTTTGTAGCGAGTTCCTATCTTCATCACAAGCAATTTCTCTACTTATTCTTGTGTCATCTGTAAACTTACTACTGAGTCCTTAACATTACTGTCTATGTCTGCAATCATAATCACAAACAGCAATGCAGCTAACACCGTACCCTGTGGTACACCGGATATTACTCGTGAGCTTCATCCGATTTCATCGTTTGCAATCACTATCTGTTTTCTGTTTTGCAAAAATTCTTTATCCATCTTCCTACTTTGTCAACAATGTTATGTTTTCTAATTTTTTCGCTAATATATTATGATCTACCTTGTCAAAAGCTTTATGCAAAGTCTAGGTAAACCACATCTGTATCTTTTTCATTTATCATATTTTATATATGTTTTCATGGTGGACTAACAGTTGGGTTTGTACTTTTCCGGTACAAAACCATGTTGTCCTATATTGAACAATCTATTTTTCATTAAATGTTTCATTATATTTTTTTTATTACTCTTTCATATACTTTCATAATATGAGATGTCAGACTCACAGGCCTATAATTACTTGCCTCTAGTCTTGAACCACTTTTGAAAGCAGGGAGTAATATATGCTAATTTATGCTCGCCAAAATCTTGCCTGTATCTATACTTTGTCTTAATAATATTGCTAGCGGCTTTTGCGATTGAATGAACCACTTTCTTTAACAATATGACAGGTACTCCATCTGGTCCTGCTGCTGATCCATTTTAATTTCATTAATAGCCTGCACAATATCATCTTCTGTAATATCTATATCTGATAAGTATTCAGTATTTTCATCTCTTATTTCTGTATCATTATCTTCATTTTCAATTTAGGTGTAAATTCACTTTTTATACCTTTTCTGCTAATATGTTACATATTTCCTTTTTCATTCGTTAATCGCCTCTTCAATTGTAGAGGGCCTATTTTCTACTCTTATTTTATTCATCTTTTTGCACAAGGAATAAAAAATTTTAGGGTTTTGCTTTGATATTTTGTAGTGTCATTTCTTCTAGGTTCTCTTTTTCATTTTTGATTGTATAATCTTTTGTTCTGCATTTTCATCTTACTTTTAGTTCCATCACTTTCCATGCATTCTTTTCTTTTGCAAGAGCTTTTTTCCACTTTCTAATTTTCTGGAACAAGATCCTTCTGTCTCTGGAATTCGTGACTGATGATTACTTTTTTCTTCGTATATATTTTTCCACTATTTCCTCTAATATTTTATATAATATATCGGTATTTACCTGTATATCATCACTTACAAATATATTTTTCCCATTCTTTGTTTAATTCTTCATTTATTTTTGACCAATTTATATTCTTACTATAGAAATTGTATTTTCCATATCCTTCCCATTTTTTCGTTTCTTGCTTTTCTCTCTTTTCATATATGTTCTGGAACGGACTGTTAGTTCTATGACATTATGGTCCGAAATAATCGTGTTATATACTATTATTTCTTTAACATAGTTCACCTCGTTCACAAATACTAGATCTAAAATATTATCCTTTCTTGTTGGTAGGTGATTTATTTGCTGAATGTTATGTTCTAGTAGCATATCTAATAGCTTTTCAAATTGCCTCTATCTTCTGCACTACTATTGCTCTCTTTTTTTATATGTATAAATACAACCACAGTCTCCTATTCGTTCTTTCCATTCTACAAAAGGAAAGTTAAAGTCTCGGTTAGGAGTATAGTCCAATCCTTGTGATTTCTACATATTTCATCCAATTTTTCAATTATTATGTCAAACTCTTTAGTATTAGGGGTCTATATATTACAATGTTCACTAATTTTTTCATATTCAAATTCTACCGCTATTAATTCACATTCTGTGTTACTATATTTCTCACAGATTTTTCCTTGATTGGCATCTCTCCCATATCGCGGTTCCCCTTGATTTCTATTTTTCTATCTGATCTATAAGTTTGGAAACCTTTATCTGGTCATCATTACCAGTCTCTTGGGAATACAAGGTTTCACTTATATTCATTATTTCTATTTTTCATTTTGGGTTAGTTCTTCTAAGGACTCTATCTTTCTTTTTGAGTTACTCGAAACTAAACCCTGCGCGTTCATCACTATGAGAGAGAGAGAGAGAGAGAGAGAGAGAGAGAGAGAGAGAGAGAGAGAGAGAGAGATGTTGCAGAGGAAGATTTCTTTTTCTTCTACAGTTCCGCCCCACTTCAGAATAAAGGGAGAGTTAAAAAACACGACTTCCGAATCTATCCTTCTCTCTCTCTCTCTCTCTCTCTCTCTCTCTCTCTCTCTCTCTCTCTCCTTCGCCTTTTTATCCAGTCCCTTCCGAGTTTTATCGCTTCCCCTATTCTAAATCCTTGTGTTTTCCCCTGTCGTGCCTCGCAGTCTCTCTCAGTACCTCTCTTTTAATTTTCTTTTTCTATTTCCTTTAGTCGGTCAGTTCTACAGAAGTCTTCAAGGGCCTACTACTACTACTACTACTAATAGTACTACTACTGCTACTAATAATTTGTAATAGTCAAGGAACTTTCTTTTTTTATTATTGAAGTTTGCAAAGAAACTTCATGTGACAGCTACGTATATCTCAAAAGGCCTTAAAATTATTAAAAGTTCTGGAATTGCCTAAAGCCAGGTTCTGTACTACAATGAAATCCTTGTTTCCAGACTACCAGCACAGTCTCTTGGGGTAAATCTGTTAGTGAGGTAATTTTTAAAATGTTGTCCTTTTAATCACTAAAACTTCATTAAGCTATAACCTAATGTGGTGTAATTTTAATCTCGCTTGACTTGAAACTCCATCGTACTATAACCTAATGTGGTGTCATTTTAATCTCCTTTGACTCGCACATATTTTTCTGTCGACAGGACGATACTTCATCCATTAGAGAATAATCACCCATTTCAAAAAACTTTTAAATAAATGTGGACGCATTAAAATGACAGAGAGCGTAATATCAAAGGATACATTACCATTACAAAATACATGCTGAAATACTGCTGGACACATTAAAATGACAGCAGGATAACTTTTAACTGAAACGTACCTGATACTTAATAGCATATCAATCACAAAAGCATTGACAGAGGATACGCTCAAATGACACCAATAACGTTATGAAATGATCGAGGATACATCAACATGAATTCATTCATTTCATCAAAAAACCGATGCATGAAAATGGCAAAATTCTTTTGAGAAATAAAACGGAGTGATATGGGACAAATTCGTGGTACTTTTTTCTCGCGATGGCAACGAGATGAAGACATTCCTTCCACTCAAAAATTAAGAATTTACAAAAAAAAAAAATTGCATTACTTCATACATTTTTTATTTCCCAAATGTACACTTATTCTCAAAATACTTGAGTTATACGAAAGACCACGCCCTACCATAAAAAAATAAATATGTTAAAATTTTTAAAAAATTCCCAAGGCTTACATTTATGTAAGCACCATAAATAAAAGAAATATGCTTCATAATCGTTCATTATACATTCCTTTAATTATACATATACATGCACATACACACACACACACACACACACACAATCACACATATATATATATATATATATATATATATATATATATATATATATATATATATATATATATAATGATATATGTGTACATAATGAGTGTGTACATAAAAAAAAAAAGTTTGTTTCCATACTATATCTCCTTTCCTTTAAGCATAAAGCTTTATAAAGCTTTCAATGTTGAAGCAGTTGAGATGAATGGTTTGCGTGATGCATGCATAGTAAAAAGAACTGAATGTGTGAGAAATATTTATCAGCGCAGATATGTAAAAGTTTAGCTTAGGTGAAAGGATGGACCACACCACTGAGACATGGTTCGGTCATGTCGTGTGGATGGAGAACAAACAGCTGGGTCAAAAGGCTGCATATTTCGGAAGCGGTAGGACGGAAGAAGAAAAGAAGAGTTAAAAGGCACTGGACGATGGGCTGGAAGTATACATATAGAGTAAGAAAATAATGATAATAATAAAAACAATAATAATAATAATATTGAATGAAATTGCTGCATCAGCTGCATTTAATTTGTATAGTCTTCTCTATTTTTCTATACATATTAAATGCAGTTGATGCAGCAATTTCATTCAACATTACTTGCTTAAAAGAGGGTTTTCTCACAATAATAATAATAATAATAACAGTAATTTATCTGCCACTCTTGCCCTCATGCCCTACAAAACGCGCCCATATAACACGTTCAACCCCATCCACAAAAACGTAATAAAAAGACGTACAACCCGATTTCTCTAAATATTCCTTCCATTGCCATTCAAATTCCTCATTGCCTGCTACTTACGTTGCGAGGAGAGAAGAAGTACCGCGCAGTAAAACCTCACCCCCAAAAAAATGACAAGTGGACCCACGATACCCCACGCTCGCGGAGATTGCAGGTGAGCCGCCCAAGGTCCCGGGCCGGACGACGTACCTGTCGAAAAAAGAAAAAAAACAAACATCGTTAAGAGGGACAAACCTTTTTCGAGCGACAATGTACCCGGGCTTGGGTTGCTCCAGGAAAATGTTTCCCCTTTTGGTTTTCAATAACGCGGAGCAGGCACGCAGGGCTCTCTCTCTCTCTCTCTCTCTCTCTCTCTCTCTCTCTCTCTATGCACTGATATTTATTTTTAAGGGGAGGGGGTTGAAAAATACGTAGAGCATAGCAAAGGGAAGTGAGGATATGTGGTAGCAAGCACTTCCTCTCTGTTTGGTTGAAAAATATGCTTTCTACCATAAAATGAAGAGAGGTGGAAGAAAACTTATTGGAACACATATTACACACACATACACACACACACACACACACACACACACACATACAACATACATACATACATACATACATAAACACACACGCCTGCACACACACACACACACACACACACATATATATATATATATATATATATATATATATATATATATATATATATATATATACAAATATACAGAATATCTTTTATAATATATACCGTACATATATATTAAAATTTATCAGAAAAAAAAGAAGTATTAATTCTCCAATAAGAACACAAATAAAGACAGAGGGAATTCCAGAACGCAAACATAAACATAAACAAAAAGAAAAAGAAAAAGAAAAACAAAATGAAACAGAAGATAAAAAAGAACAACAGTTCAACCATACAGGGCTGATGACTACGGCCATGTACCTACAGAATAGCCCATTCTCCAAGGGTGAAAAGATTTTGGCTTACCATTATTTTCTAAAATAACTTCTATTTGGCACTAACCCCCGCTGATCGGGGTCTCAGCCAGCTTAATAATAGTTCGCCTGAAG
>NC_089789.1:41521105-41528605 GCF_040412425.1 Macrobrachium rosenbergii
TCTTATGCCGGGAAAATAAACTCCGTAGCAATATCAGTTCTTTCTTAAAAGGGTTTCGTATTTTTTTGCCCCTATTCTGGCTGAGAGAAGGCCTTTTCCTTTACCAAGAATTTTTTTTTTTCTTTTTTAGCTTTTTTTTATTTATTTTTTTTTTTTTGCTGGTGGGGGCGGGGGCAAGGAGGCTTTCGCTTATTAAGGCCACCCAGGCATTTTTGGCTACGTGTGGGCCCCGTTCGTTCCCTTACCCTACCTGCTCCTGGGTAAGGATAGTGGGAGGGTTACTTTTCGATTATACATAGCCACCTACCGCGTACTTCTGGGTCGAGTGGTGGTGATAGTGTTTCAATCCTCCCAGAAATCTATTTTTGGTTGATAAAAGCGGATTTTCCACTAATTAAGCAACCACTCCTTCCAAATGTCCTTTTGGGTTAAGAAGAACTGGCTTTTATTTAGTCTCCAATCTATGGCTGGTGGAAGGATCTGTCATTCATTAGAATCCAGCTCCCAACGCCATCTAGTTTTCGTTAGGAGAATCAATCTCTTATTTCTCAATCACATAACCACTCCCTCAACCCTCCCGTTGTTGTGGAGGTTGTTGGGGGATGGGGGGTAGGGGCAAAGGGCGAGCACCATTCGGTTATCACGGTAGTTACGGCAAGCGAAATTGCATAGGCGTGGATTTCCCACAGGGATTACCCACGGGGATTTCCACACCTTTGTTTATGTCCGTTCATTAAGGAGGTTAGTGCTAAGTGAGCCCAGAGGTTAAACCAGTCGCTGAAATGGAGGTTGGGGGTTATCGCCACCGTTGAATATGGATGTTTATGTTTGTTCGGTATTAAGCGCCCGGGATATACACTGGCCAAACACGGTTATATTCGGTCTGATGGTGCGGCCTTTAAAGCCAGCTAGCTAGCTAGCTAGCCGCCTGCTGCCTGCTCTGTGGAGGTATTTTCCTCCAGTGTGACAACAAAAACAACAACAAGTATTTTCTTCCAGTGTGACAGGAAAAGGTATTTTCTTCCAGTGTGGCAATCAAAATTTTTTTTCCAATGTGACAAAATTTTTTTTTTCTAGTGTGACAGTCAAAAGCTTTCACTCCAGTGTGACAAGAGAAAGTATTTTCCTCCAGTGTGACAGTAAAAGTATTTTCCTCCAGTGTGACAGTAAAAAGTATTTTCTTCCAGCGTGACACTAAAAATTTTTTTCCAGTGTGGCAATAAATTTTTTTTTTCCAGTGTGACAGTCAAAAGCTTTCAATCCAGTGTGACAAGAAAAAGTATTTTCTTCCAGCGTGACAATAAAAAAAGTATTTCTTCCCACGTGACAATAAAAAAGTATCTTCATCCAGTGTGAAAGTAAAAAGTATTTTCCTCCAGCGTGACCCACCAAAAAAGTATTTTCTTCCAGTGTGACATTAAAAATATTTTTTTTTTCCATTGTGAAGGTCAAAAACTTTGACTCCAGTGTGACACTATAAAAGTATTTTCCTCCAGTGTGACAATAAATAAGTATTTTCTTCCAGTGTGACAGTTAAAGTATTTTCCTCCAGTGCGACAATAAAAAGTCTTTTCTAGTGTGACAATAAATTATATATCTATGTATATATATAATTTTATAAATAAATATATATATATATATATATATATATATATATATATATATATATATATATATATATATATATATATATATATATATATATATATATATATATATATATAAACAGTACAAGCCGGAAAAACTAAGGCAATGGAGAATATAATAAAATGAAGTAATAATGCACATGATTACAAAACTCACAATGCCACGAAAAAAAAGCAGATACAATGGCAAACGTAGAGAGAGAGAGAGAGAGAGAGAGAGAGAGAGAGAGAGAGAGAGAGAGAGAGAGAGAGGGTGGTATGAAAAAATTTGTATAAGAGCAACTGAATATGGAGAGAAAGATTTCATAAATGAATCAACGAAGAGAGAGAGAGAGAGAGAGAGAGAGAGAGAGAGAGAGAGAGATGTGTCTGAGTTTTCCAGACCTGAAGCCGGAGATGATGGCGAATGTTTCATTGCTGTTATTATTGCTGTTGTTGCTGTCCTTATTGCTGCTGTTGTCTACGCTGTTTGTGTGTTGCTGTCTTGTCCTGTCAGTGTGTTCCGGGCGGAGAACAGCAGCGACAAACGCGTCATAAACACGGCTTCAACCATCCGCCGGACAGCATAATATTATTACGGTGCAATTTCTCGCCATCTTTCACGTCAAGGCGCATGGGTCTGCCCATTAGGCTTATACTTTATGCTTATTGGATGCTTAAGGTCTCTCTCTCTCTCTCTCTCTCTCTCTCTCTCTCTTCATCAATTCATTCCTGGGATGGATTCTTCTTTTCTCTCTCTCTCTCTCTCTCTCTCTCTCTCTCTCTCTCTCATTCATTCATGGGATTTCTATCCATGTTGAATTCTGTTCTAAAATCTTAAAATTTCTCTCTCTCTCTCTCTCTCTCTCTCTCTCTCTCTCTCTCTCTCTCTCTCTCTTCATTCATTAATGGGATTTCTATCCATACTGAATTCTGCTCTAAAATCTTAAAATTTATCTCTTCTCTCTCTCTCTCTCTCTCTCTCTCTCTCTCTCTCTCTCTCTCTCTCTCTCTCTCTCTCTTTCTCAATTTATTCATGGGATTTCTATCCATACTAAGATTCTTTCTACAATCTTAAAATCTCTCTCTCTCTCTCTCTCTCTCTCTCTCTCTCCTCTCTCTCTCTCTCTCTCTCTCTCTCTCTCTCTCTCTCTCGTAATGTATCAATGTACGGTTGTCATTTGAATATAAGCGATGCTGCTTTCAAAGAGAGGCTGTGAGTTTTCTTTGCATTTTCATATCAAATCTGCATGGTGAACTATATTTGTGTTTTGTGTTTAAAACTCATATCGTTCCTTAATTTTTATTGTCATTTCTTTACTCTATATTTCTCTTATATCTAAATAATGTTTACCTTATTACTTTCGTTTGATACCGTCCTCGTATCTTTAATTATGCTTCATTATGAATTCGTCATTTTAATTTTAATATCTGACTTCAACCAGGAATCGTTATGTTTGTTTCAAATGATGGTTACAATGAATGAGAGTCTTCCTAACGTATGCACAACGTAGTATGTTCCATCTCTAAATACGATGACAAAATAAGAAAAAAAACTTTGAAACAGATGCACGGCACGATAGATAAAGATAAAACTTTGAAACACATGACAATATGGTTAACTGAGATTATCTACAAAAAATTTTTTTTAAAAAGCCAGGCTTATAAATACCTATCAAAAAAATTTTCAAAAATCACTGACAAAACAGAACCAGATAAAATTACTTCAAAATATGCTGTTGTATATAATCTTCCAAACATGCAAGAGATCATCAAGATAATTAAAAAAATATATGAAAAAAATAATCGGTGTCATAAAACGTGCAAATTAGGATTATAAAAAAAATAATTTTTTTAAATCTTTCAAAAAAAAAAAAAAAAACAGCCTCTCTTTCCAGGGCATCTCACAGCAATCACAACCTTGCCTTTTAAGTCTTCCGAAGATGGAAACAGTCTGGAGAAAGACTCCGGAGGAATTAAATGAGATTTAAAGTCTTGCAAGTTTGAGTAAGAAAGCCTTTGAATCCACTTACCTGCCTCTAAACCCCAATTGCAATCCCCGAGCTATTAAAGACTAACTTTGAAAGAAAAGATGAGAGGAAAGAGATGGAAAGCATAACAAAAATTAATGTAAAAAGGAGGGAGACATCAAAAAGAAGAAAAAGTGCATGAAACGAGAGGGAAATAAATATAAACAAAACAAAACGAAAAATAGATAAAATAAAATGGAGAGGAAAAATAAGAAAACACTGAAAGGGGAATAAAAAAGAAACGAAAAAATATGGAGGGGAAACAATAAAAACGGAATAAAATGGAAGAGAAACAGAATAAATATATAAATCTTTTTCTCTTATAATTCAAGCGTACATTTCAAGTGATAAAAATAAGAAGACTGGGAAAAAGTTTCTCTACCCGTAGCAACCCCCCCTCTCTCTCTCTCTCTCTCTCTCTCTCTCTCTCTCTCTCTCTCTCTCTCTCTCTCTCTCTCTCTCTCTCTCTCTCATATATATATATATATATATATATATACATATATATATATATATATATATATATATATATACATATATATATATATACATGCATACATATACATACATATTTTGCATATATATTTATACATATAACATACATACATACACATACAACATATATACATACATATTTCTCTTATCATAACAAATACTGCATAAAACACGAGGCATCATTTATCATCAATGGGTCATCATCATCATCTTCGCAGACAATACAGCCTGTGGACACCATATATATATATATATATATATATATATATATATATATATATATATATATATATATATATATATATATATATATATATATACACACATACACACACACACACAACACAAGAGGGAGATAAGACCTCCTCCAAAGGAAGCCTTCACACAGCAGAAAGAAACTGAAGTTTATCTCAATATTTACGACAGTCGTCGAAAAAAAAGAAGAAAAGAGTAAAATAGGTTGTCGATAGGTCACTATTTCTAAAAGGTTGAGGACGTACAGGGAGGTACCGAAGGGGGAATCAACTGCTGTAGTACATCTCGTACTGGGGAATGAAGGGGAATGCTACAGAGAACGTGGGGAAAGGGGGAAGGAGGAGGATTAAGGAGAAAGGAGGGAAGAGGAAGCACACACCAGAGGATGGAGGGAAGAGAAAATATACTAACGATAAAGGGGGGGGATAAGAGGAGAGGAGAGAAGGACTGTAATGAGGATGTGAGAGAGAGAGAGAGAGGGAAGTGGGTGCTATGCTTTAAGAGGGAGAGGGGATTAAGGGAAAAGAATAATTCTAGGGGTAATGGGAAGAGATTGGGGGTGAGAAGATGACAGGAAATGGTAGGAGTGAGGAAGAAAATAAGAAGGAGGAAGAAAATGTCGAGTCGATGGAATGAAACAGAAAACAGAGGGTGAAACTAATTACTTCCGCCAGTTTCTGAGTTATTCAAGCCTCAAATCCTTCCGTGAAACCTTCTAAATGAAAGCAATTCTTGCCTTGAGGAATGAGAGGAGCAAATAGCAACTTCAATCCAACTTCAAATGGAGAAATATTCAAATTGGAACTTCAGTCCAACTTCAAATGAATAAATATTTGCGGTATCCAAAAAAGGACTGGACTGAAAAACCCAAAATAAATCCCCTTTTAGTAAGAGAACAATTTATCAAGCCCATTATCACAAAACATGAAGAATGGACAGGTGAGTGATACCGCCAGTGACTTCCCGCTGCGACGGTCTCAAGTTCAACCCCCTCTCAGGGCTTGATAGATTTTCCACTCAACACTACCTTGTCGTCTCCGTGATCTAGGGATGTGGGGTACCACAAGTCTACCTGCTGAGTTATCATCAACCGATTGCCTGGTTCTCCTAGGTCCCACGTGGGTGGAGAGAGGATATGTATGTTCAGTCTCCATGGTATTGTCAAAAGCTTCTATGAATCACTACCGATCATGACCATGCATAAGTAATGCGCTTAATATTTAAAACTGTGTGGAGAAGAAAATACAACAAAACAACAGTTTATCAAATAAAACCACATGAAAATGAGCCTAGAAGGTCTGGATTTCCATAAGGACTATAAACCCGCTACTCATAAAAAAAAAAAAGGAATAACCTGAGTTTACTCTTTTCAAAAACCACAATCAACCAAAGGAGAGACTAAATTAACAAAAATTAAACAAAAACCAATCCAACCATTTCCACTGGCTAAAATGCAACTGCAAAAAGTAAATAATCCGGTAAAAGGCAGTAATTAATTAATTAAAATAAAATCAAGTAAAACCAAAAGAGAGCCATAGTCTTCAAAGCTTTCACTTCAACTCAACGGCCCCTGAAGACTTGTTCCATATAAACAGAGTTTATCTTCTGAATAATGATAATAATAGTAATTCTAATTACCTGAATAACCAACAAAAAGGATAAAAAGGAATAACGCGTAATCAAGAAAAGAACAAAAAAAAATGGGGAAGTAGGTTTAATTGATGGGGGGATACTCTGAGGATACTGCCTTCAGACTCGGAGGCACACCAGCCCCTCTGGCAAAATGAGCAAGGGCAGAGAGCTGTCCTAAAAAGAAGAAAAAAAAAAAAAAATGACATTCCCGAATGGCAAACTTTCACAGAGTGGGGAAATTTGTTTTGAAATGTGACGAAAAAATAAAGTTTGCGACTCTAAAGCAAACTTTATCATTAAAGCTCCTATTTGGCTGCGCACGAAGTTGGAAATCCGTTAGGACAAGTAAAGGTTATCTAGCGAGGACACACACACACACACACATGCAACACTTCCCTAAACAAAACTGGGATCCGACACACGACATCATACAGGTAAAATACCCCAAGCAAGAGGAAAATAGTTCTCTCTCTCTCTCTCTCTCTAACACGTCCCCCTCACAAAAAATGGGACCCCCAAGCAAGAGGCAAACAGCAGTAGCTGAAGGTGAAGATAAGAAAACAGAATCAGAAAATGCTCTCAAAGGAGACAATGAACAATGTAGATAGGAAGTGTGGCCGAGTTCCCCAATATACGCAAAATGTGGCCTGACCCTTATTTCTCAACGTCTACCGCCTGACACCCCAAGAATGGCTGATGCATGGAAAAGAACGAAGAATGTGTGCGGAGCAGGACAGGGTGCAGAGAGAGAGAGAGAGAGAAATCTAAGTTACATTTATTCAGTAACAAGAGAGTGACATGTTCTTAAGCACTGGTCTCTTTAAATATTTCCATTTCAAAAACTGAGTAAGGCAAATCAACTGCCTATTAGTGTAAGTCATTTTCACTTATTTACTATGTTGTAAGTCCTCGAAACATGGCAGTCTAATCTACAGTATCATTTAAAAGTCGTGAATTACACAAACATTTCTAATAAATACCGCGAATTTGAACAAGAACCATTGGCATTTAAATACGCGTATAAATATTTTCCAATAGTTCGCCCATTTCTCTGTATACAGACACAAGCACACCCACATATATGTATGTATATACACATATATATATACACACACACACATTCAACAATAAGCCGTGGCTCCCGAGGAAGAGCAACAGAATGGTCACTGCTATACTCATGCTTCGACTGACACATCGTACATTCCACTTTATAATTCCTTCACTAGCTTCTGCAATTTCTCTCCACTATCCTTATTCCACACGCACCACATCCTCTTATCCTACACATTAGCACCTCCACCTACTGTCCTTTCCTTTGACTTCTACGATCGCTCCATCCATCCATCAAGATTTTTACATCCAGAGAGTAGTAGCGCACGCTTGCCTCAGACCAACTTTTACACCAATCCAGTCACTCCTGTCTACGTATATTAGCGCACCCAACGTTCTCCTTGCACGGACAC
>NC_089789.1:41533605-41538605 GCF_040412425.1 Macrobrachium rosenbergii
AACATAAAACCATCACAGAAACATAACAAAAAAATGTATAGTATGCAATCTAAAATTCTGTAGTTACCTCATCATCTCTCTCTCTCTCTCTCTCTCTCTCTCTCTCTCTCTCTCTCTCTCACAAAAACCCAAAGGCAGTTGCGGCCATTTGGATCCCTAAGCGGGTAAATTGCACTTTAATATTGATATATGATGAGTTGATCCTGCATAACGACTGCAATGGAAGCAGACCCAGTTCATTTCCGTTCTCCCGACAAGCCGGCTGCCGTACGTACAGTGTGTACAGCTCTCGGTGTGATATGGGGGGCAGAGGCCACTTTGTTCGGAGCAGTTACAGTTTAATTTTATTTGCAAACACGCGCGCCTGCTGCAATGTATATAACGGATAGAATGAGTTCATTATGCCAGATGCGAGCGCACCCGTGTTATCAGTATATAAATATTGCTGTATTAAATAACAATTTAAAGTTCGGCGGAAATTATTGCCTGACATTTCTGACGTGCGCGTTGGAAATCAATGCCGGGTCATATTCATTAACATAAGCACCTACACAAACACACACATCGCATTATACATACCCACACACACACACACATATATATGTATGTATATATATATATATATATATATATATATATATATATATATATATATATATATATATATATATATATATATATATATATATATATATATATATATATACACACAAACACATACATATATATAGGGTGTTTATATATACATATAGATATATAGAGGTATAGATATATAGACTGATAGATATATAGATGATAGACAGATAGATACAGACATACAGACAGATATAGATATATGCATATAGGCAGATGGATAAATTCGCAATAACCGTAAACAAAACAATATAACTATCAGCGGCTAGATTTCTTTGTTTGGTGCAGATTACTGTACAGTTCTTTAAGCTTCATTTTAAGGCCGCCCCCCCCACAAAAAAAAAACTAAATGAATAATTAATAAAGAGGAGAAAAGCATAACCCTTGTCACCAACAGAAAACACCATGGGGAGCTGGAGCGATTGGTAACTCGTTCTTTGTAACATTACGGAAAGTTACCGCATTCCTGAAGCTGTCCTGTGCAATAAGGGTATTCAAGTTGAGAAAAATGCAAGAGGCGAAGTTGAATTTATGGCACCCCCACCTAAAAGTATGCATATTGATACGCACAAGAAAAAATAAAACTAGAATAGTAAATTACAGGAAAAATATAAAAGGAGAATAATTTAAATAATACTCAAAAAGCGAGAAATAGTTTTAGGTTACGTAAATAGAAACCAAAAAGAGAGAGTAACGTAAGAACGCGAGAAAAAGCAGAAAATCAAAAAGAATTCCGAGTTCGGTGAAATAAAAAAAGAAGAAATATTCATTTTGAGAGCGACTCAGCGGGAAGGAGAACGAAGTAATGGCATTACGATCTGATGCTTTCGATGCAAAGTTCCCGAGCAGACGAGAGAGAGAGAGAGAGAGAGAGAGAGAGAGAGAGAGATGCCTGATTGACGAGCCGTGGAAGGAAAAGTTTCCAAAATCCCGTTATCTTCCACTTCCTTGTAAAAGCCAAGGGTTATTTACCACTTCTTTGTAAAAGCCAAGGGTTATCTACCACTTCCTAGTACAAGCCAAAGGTTCTCTCAACTTGCCCCAAACTTTCTCCGTCTAGCACAAGCGGCAACAGGCCAGAACGAGGCCTGCGAGTGCCGCAAGAGCGGTGACTTGGACGGGCCAACCGGAGAACCCTCTCCAGCTGTCATATCTCGCAACCCGACGTCTGGACTCGCTTTTGCACGTGACGCATCATTTGGCGATGATGCATCACCTTGCCGGACATCCTATTTCGCTCAGGATGCATCTCCTGAATAGCACGATGCCAATACCACACACACACACACACACACACACACACACACACACACATTTCTAGACGGGCGAGACGTGACCTGGCTTATGCATGAAGGGCGGAAAGCTGATGCTGATGCCCTGGGTTACATATCAAGAGGAATATCTTTTTCTTCCTCCGCCTCCTCCTCCTCCTCCTCCTCCTCCTCCTCCTCCCTCTTATTCCTCATGCCGCAGGTGCGTTCCCGACCATCTTCATACACTTTAGGAGCTCGTTTCCTTCGTCAGCAGGCAGAAGAAGAAGGAGGGCGGCTTCTTCGGCGATCAGTTTCACGAAGCAAAACCTACGACCGAAAAAATTCTCGGCCCATTTCGCGAGTGAAAATAAAAAAAGGAAAGGAACCAAATTCAACTTAGTGGAAGTGAAACATGATAAGAAGCTAAACGTGGGGAGGGTTTGGCGATCAGGACAAGAAGTAATGCTGAAGAAAGAACTTAAAACTGGTTTTACTCCGCTTGGCGGTTGAGAAATTAAACATTATGAGAATGCTGGAACCGGAATATAAAATTCAGGCAAAAGATCAAGCGCAGGGACCTACGAGGTCATTCAGCGCTGAAAATAATGTTGAGACAATTGTTAGGAGAGGGTGCAAAGCAAGGTGGAAGAAAGAGAATATGAGCGGAGGTATAGTAAAAAGAATGAAAGGGGTTGCAGCTAGGGGCCGAAGGGATGCTGCAAAGGACCTGAAGTAATGCCTACAGTGCACGGCGTGAGGTGAACTGACAACAAATTGAGCCTCCAATCACTTTGACGAAAAATCTGAGAACGGGGAACAACATTTTTCCCCTTCACTACTTTATAAACACGAAAAAGAAAATTAATTAATAAAAATAAAAAAAGACAAAAAATGCGAACACGCAACGGATTTGGGGATTGGGCAATTAGTTCAAGAAACAAAATCAGTGGAAATAAAAACAAATTAAATGATCTTAATTGCAGCTGAGAGTTCATGCACAAGAAAAGTGAACCTAATTAATTCAAAGCAAATTAACTCACTAAACAGATCATATTTTTACAGGCTGGGGTTAATTACATTCAAGATATTTAATAAATCCATATACTGTGTATTACTACACAAAGGGTACCGAGATTTCCGTTCTTTTATAACCTTGCAACGACCGTCATCGTTTTCTGATAAATTTATATATATATTGTATTATAATATATATATATATATATATATATATATATATATATACACACATAGATGTATATATATATATATATATATATATATATATATATATATATATATATATATATATACATATATATATATATATATATATATAAAATAATATATATATATATATATATATAATGATTAACATAATACATATATATGATCTATCTATAAAAGCTTGTCCTGAATACAGGATCTTCAAAACTCGAGTCATGCTATTTTCCAAAGCGAAAATGTTGGAATCTTCCTTTTTCATTCATTTCAGCTAAAAATGCCTCTACTAAACGACTACCTTGGACACTTTGAACAACAACAAAAACAACTCCCGAGCACAGAACACTGTCCTGAGACGATATAATTATAACATGAAACTCCACCTTTCCCGCAAACAGAATTCGAAGGAATCCAGGGAAGCTTTTCCATTATCGGCAGATGAGATTACCGAAACACGTTTGCCATCGCTTCCGTCATAATTACACAGCCGGGTAATTTTAGGAGGAGAGCTTCTTCACGAGTGATATCCTTCACTGACGAGCAGGATTCATCGTTCCTCGAGGAAACGACTTAATCCGGCAGGATCATTAATGTCCTCCTCTCTCCCTGTGTCACTTGTGATGAAAGATGGAGAACTGCCTCATTAATCACCATTATTCATCCGCATAAACTAGATCCAAAAGTAATTAGGAAGTTTAATATATCGCCTGTTGGTTAAAGGATGGTTTATAATGTCTATTTATAAAGTGGCTTTGTTTCACCGCATCGCTGACGATATTCTGTTCTCTTTACTGTGGCACTTTGGGGCGTGAAATTGCCCAATTTTTTTATTTTCGTTGACGATATTCTGTTCTCTTTTTAACCTTGGGGGCGTGAAAAATTGCCCAATTTTTTTTTTTAACATAAAGACCTAACTGACACCATCAAATTGGTCACATCTATAAAAGTACGAAAATAAGTTTATTCTATTACTAAGGTATATGAATGAAAGGAGGAAAACTGTACTATTTATTCTTTAAAAAATCGAAAAAACCTAATATGATATCTTCTATCAATCGCTTCAAGGGAAAAAAATTGGACTTCCTTCAATGTAGGCATGTTTATATGGAACAAACTACGCTAAATCAAAAGGAGAGTGAAAAAGAAAACAAACTGTTCTACACGCAAACAGGGAAAAAACTAGACCACTCGTTAAAAAAAAATATACTCTTCGAAGCTAAACATGTTTACAAGGAAAAACGAAACAAATTCATAATAAAAGAAAGAACAAAAGGCTATACACGCAAACAGAAAAAATTTTAAAAACGGGAAAAATGATCACACCGAAAAAATTTTAAAATGCACTCATATACTTTTCAATGTCAAACATATTTACAAGGAAAAAAAAAAACAAAGCTAAAGAAAGAAGGACGGAAAGAGAGAAAGACATCTAGAGAAAAACCGCCCATAATTACCCGAGGACCCAATTCCCATCAGTCCTCTTTACCCACAAGCCGAGCGGAAAAGGGGCACAGGGCCATAGACCAAAGTTCTGCCGGCACTGGAGGTGTGAGCTGTAGAGGGTTCAGTCAAAACTTTGGCTTCTCATTTCCATATGCAAGAGAAACGCATTGATAAAGCTCCATAAAACGTAACGAGGCCCCAAAAGTCGTCACCCTCTCTCTCTCTCTCTCTCTCTCTCTCTCTCTCTCTCTCTCTCCAGCAACTGCGAGACCCGAAGCTTAACTATGTGACATAAATTTTGGAGGTGATAAATATGACGAGGTATGTGCAAACTGCCTTATAACTTTTCATAATTGCCGTTTAAAAAACTGCAGTACATTTTCAAACCTGCAATGAGCAATAACGTTTGCGCGCGCGCGCGCGCGCACACACATACACATGGGTTCATTT
>NC_089789.1:41543605-41546105 GCF_040412425.1 Macrobrachium rosenbergii
ATTTTTTCGGAAAAGTCTGAATCTAGGTTAGTAAATCTCGGCAGCACTTATTAATTTTAAAAAAATTTATTTATTTATCCACGTCAATCCAACACATTGTTGCAACGCAGTGTGCAACAAACGGAAGGATTATACATTTTACTCCGACCTGCTTTTTCTCACCGAGCACAAACGTCACAGAATATATTTGCGCAAAGTATCTTAAAGTGCTGCATCGTATTCTATTAACTTTATAGCAAAGTTATAATGTCAAACGGCTTTTACATTTCTGGACAGAATATTCTGACATTATCTAACCTGTCTTACGCAAAACGCGTTAAAGACTATATATATATATTTTTTTATGGCAGAGCGTATATGTATATATATATATATATATATATATATATATATATATATATATATATATATATATATATATATATATATATATATATATATATATATATATACATATATATATATATACATATATATATATATATAAATATAAATTTTCGCAATCATTCAGACAATATTTTATACCTACAAAACTAAAAAGGATTTACGCAAACGCATTAAAGTTTTTTTTTTTATTCTTTTCAACAGAAGAGCGTATATATAAAATTCTCCTAATCATATTCAGAAAGAATTAAATCTATGAAACGAAACAGGATTTACCCAATGCGAATTAACCTGGTGGTTCCCTTCCTACCCTAATCGAATCTCTGAACAGCTCTCCGTGGTTCCAATAATCCTTCTCCAAATCCTGTATAAACTTCAGGTTATTTATTTACTTATTTATTTTATCTTTTTTTTTTTTTTTGTCGGGAACAAACCACGACAATTCGCAGAAATGTTTTTAACAGAATTCCACCTAAAAAGAAAGGTTTCAGAAAATACTCTACTAAGAGAGAAAGAGAGAGACGAGAGAGAATTTTTTTTACGAAGCTTTAAAAGAGAGAGAGAGAGAGAGAGAGAGAGAGAGAGAGAGAGAGAGAGAGAGAAGAATTTATTTCTACAAAGTTTCAACGGAAACTTTTAATACTTAACTCTATTGAGAGAGAGAGAGAGAGAATTTATTTCTACAAAGCATCACCAGAAACTCATTTTAATACTTGCTCTACTGAGAGAGAGAGAGAGAGAGAGAGAGAGAGAGAGAGAATTTATACCTACAAAGCATCACCAGAAACTCTTTTTAATACTTGCTCTACTGAGAGAGAGAGAGAGAGAGAGAGAGAGAGAGAGAGAGAGAGAGAGAGAGAGCTATCATCATCAAAAAGCCTGGATCAGCCCCTTTAAATGCTTCTCCAGCTGTATCCTCCCATGAACCTTTCATGAAGGTCAGGGAAATAATTCAAGTCAGGGCTCGTAAAAAAAGAAAAGAAAAGATACCCTAGAAAATATTTTAAATTCAGTAACTTGTCAAAGGGATGTTGATTATCTCATGTATAGCCTATATATATAAATGTATATATATATATATATATATATATATATATATATATATATATATATATATATATATATATATATATATATATATATATATATATATATATATATATATGTGTGTGTGTGTGTGTGTGTGTATGTATTATATTTTATCACCAACCCAATTATTCTGTGCAATAATGAAATTAATAACAGGACCTCATTTAAATAGGATGGTATTTATCGGAGATATCTATTTAGAAAAAGCTACAAGCTGTCCGGGACGAACTTTCCCCATCGTCTGGTAGCCGTAAAAATTTTTACGGTTACCGGACAATGAAGACAGTTAGTCCTGGAAAGCGCGTAGCGTTTCTTAATAACTATCTCTGCTAAATACCAACCTCTTGAAATCAGGTCCCGTTATATATATATATATATATATATATATATATATATATATATACATATGTGTATATATATACATACACACATATCAGACAATGACGACAACTTTCTTTCCACACACACACACACACACACACAAGCACGCAAACACGAGCCGTCTCCATCTGAAAAGCAAAATATAAATGATCATAAATTCTTCTGTCGCTGTCATTCAATTACGGACATCATCCAACTGATGAATTCCCATTATGGCCATTTATCAGTCTGGAAGAGGCAGTCAGGTATCAGCGGGAGAGTTAACAGCATTTTTGTTGATAGAAACGGAGAGCTAAGAACGCTGTTTTTACAGCAAAAGAGAAGAGAGAGAGAGAGAGAGAGAGAGAGAGAGAGAGAGAGAGAGAGAGAGAGAGAGAGACTTTCAACAAATGAATCTGCCCCAACAGCTCAGTAACAGAGAGAGAGCGAGAGAGAGAGAGAGAGAGAGAGATCCTTTCAACATACGAATTTGCTCCAACGGCTCAGTAACAGCGAGAGAGAGAGAGAGAGAGAGAGAGAGAGAGAGAGAGAGAGAGATCCTTTCAACATACGAATTTGCTCCGACGGCTCAGTAACAGAGAGAGAGAGAGAGAGAGAGAGAGAGAGAGAGAGAGAGAGAGAGAGAGAGAGAGAGACTAAGCTCTCC
>NC_089789.1:41551105-41576105 GCF_040412425.1 Macrobrachium rosenbergii
ATCCATTATACGCTTTACGCAAAACTGGACAACGGGAGCCTCCAGCTGGGAGAAGCCGACACCAAAATGGAATATGGGCACCCTACCACCATTAAAGAAAGATGAGTGAATAACTGATAATACATCCTCTCTCTCTCTCTCTCTCTCTCTCTCTCTCTCTCTCTCTCTCTCTCTCTCTCTCTCTCTCTCTCTCTCTCCCCTAATCCCACCGCTGTACACTCCAGTATTTTCCTCGGCTGGTTAATTCCATTGTGAAAATTGAGTTCCAATTAACCTTCATGCACAATCCCATTTTCTTCTGAGGCGATCTTTTGTCTAGTCCTTCTGATCCCATTCTCCTGGCCGGAGAAGAGCGCAACTTTATTACAAGGCTGCCTGGAAAGTCTCTCTCTCTCTCTCTCTCTCTCTCTCTCTCTCTCTCTCTCTCTCTCTCTCTCTCTCTCTCCTTTATTCGCAGTTTATAAATAAGTTATTCATCAGGGTTGGCTAGTATGTTCTTTACCACGTAAGGGACAGCTAATCTGTTTAGAGCGCCGTTCGCGGCCAAGGGGATATTTCCTTTCTCTCTCTCTCTCTCTCTCTCTCTCTCTCTCTCTCTCTCTCTCTCTCTAAGTCGATGGAGAGCTAATAAATATATTTTTTTCTCTTTCTTTCTCTCTTTCGTATTTTTACTGTCGACGGAGAGACAACTTGCATTCTCTCTCTCTCTCTCTCTCTCTCTCTCTCTCTCTCTCTCTCTCTCAGGATAGCGAACTTGTAACCAGACCCCCTTCTTCACCCCCCAACCCCTTACCCACTCCTTTCTCGTTCTGTTTTTATTACTGTTGTCGCGGTAGAACGGGAGCTTGAAATTCTCTCTCTCTCTCTCTCTCTCTCTCTCTCTCTCTCTCTGTTTTTATTACTGTTGTCGAGGGAGAACGGGAGCTTGTTCAGCCTGGGCGGCGAAGCGGCTTGAGGCCACGGGCGTAATTCAATTCTGGAGAGGGGCCGTCGCCCTCGCGTGTCATGCCCAATATGTTACGTCACAGTGCTGCTGCTACTGTTACTGCCTCCGTACTACTCGATATATTGAGAGAGAGAGAGAGAGAGAGAGAGAGAGAGAGAGAGAGTTAAGCATACATAGAGAGTTGTGTGAGAGAGAGAGAGATAGAGAGAAAAGAGTTAAGTATACTTGTGTTGTGTGTGTGTGTGTGTGTGTGTGTGTGTGAAGAGAGAGAGAGAGAGAGAGAGAGAGAGAGAGAGAGAGTGTGTGAGAGAGTTAAGATACTTGTGTGTGTGTGTGTGTGTGTGTGAGAGAGAGAGAGTTAAGCATACTTGTGTGTGTGTGTGTGTGAGAGAGAGAGAGAGAGAGATACTTGAGAGAGAGAGAGAGAGAGAGAGAGAGAGTTAAGCATTCTTGTGCTGTGTGTTTGTGTTTGTGTGTGTGTGTGTGTGTGTGAGAGAGAGAGAGAGAGAGAGAGAGAGAGAGAGAGAGAGAGAGAGAGAATTATTAGTCGTTTTTTTAATCACAGCAAGTTACATTTTGTCCGCGTAACAATCCAAGAACAAACACAAACATACACCCAAAATGTACTTCCCTGCACCCTGAAGGGGACTAGAGCTATCCATGTCTTTACGACATAACAAAACCAGAACAACTTCTTATTTCGCACCTCAAGACATAAGAAGCCGTCTGGGACAAGTTTCGAGGTACAAATTTGTTTCAGCACTCAAGAGGAGCAAACGACTTTATATTCTTTTTTTCAAGTGCAGCGGAGGATACGAACTTATCCAAGTGCCGTGAATGCAAACTTGAGAAGTTTTGGGGAGATGAACTTACAAAAGTGCCGAAGAAAGATGAGTTTTATTTTTTAATTCGTTTAAGGAATAAGGAGACATATTTCAGATATAAAAACGCATTTCAGTACTGAAGGAAGGATGAACTTATTTCAGTAAGCATACTAAGGAGATAACGAACTTTATTGAAGCATCGGGAATACAAAATTTTCTAAGTACGGGGGAGGGGGAAACTATTTAAGTATCTTCGGGAAGAAGAACTTATCTAAGCACCGAGGATGAGACAAACTTACAAAAGTACTGAAGAGAAAAGAAAATAATTGCTTCCAAAAAGTAGCGAATGAAATGTAATCCGGATAACGTATATTGAAGAAGCAATTACATTTTTTTTAATGAATTTCCTGAATATTTCAACTCACTGCACGTCTGGGTGCTTCCTTAACACGCTGGTGGACATTGTGGCAAGGAGAAGTTCTTACTTTCAATAATAATAATAATAATAATAATAATAATAATAATAATAATAATAATAATAATAATAATAATAATAATAATAATAATAATAATATTTTGTTAAAAATAATGGCAGCATCAGAGGAACTGATTTTATATAAGGTCTTTCCAATTCTTCTTCAGGGCTGATATTCGCCAAGAACTGGATTCTGAAACCTGAAACTCTACGGCTATCACACGCCATGTTTTACTTATAGGGACAATTAAAATCACTTTATTCAGAACAATTGCTTCCTTATTCCAAGGATTGTGTACATCGGCCACCTCTTAGCAAATATCAGTCCCGAAGAAAAGAGAATAATAAGAAGAATTCTAAAGACCTTATATAAAATAAATTCCACTGGTGCTGGCATTCTTTTTAACAAATGCTTGAAAGAGGGTCTTCTACCCTCAAATAATAATATAATAATAATAATAATAATAATAATAGCAAGACCAAGGTTATAATAATAATAATAATAATAATAATAATAATAATAATAATAATAATAATAACAGAGAAACAAATCCACAGCTGCGTATATGTAAATTACATATATTTAAAGATAAAACTGTACAGATAGCTTTTGGCAATGTTCGGTTCCCCTTTTCAATAATAATAATAATAATAATAATAATAATAATAATAATAATAATAATAATAATAATAATAATAATAATAATAATAATAATAATAAGACAAAATACCGCCTAGGGAAATACCAATTAATTCGGATTTCCCATTTCATTTCCCCCGTCCAAAAACGGCATGACAACAACTTCTCCAATCTCTCGATCTCATTCCGTCATTCTTCTTCTTTCCCCGTATCCTGATATTCTATCCCCTCCCCACCAAGACTTCTATCTCAGTGACGCTATCTGACCGCTGGCCCAATCCAGCGAATTAAAAGCTAATATAAAGAGGCTGATGCAACAGAGGTCTCTTCACGTCGTTCAAATTGAGGAGGTTTTAAGAAATGGACTACTGAGACACACACAGATATATATATATATGTATACTGTATATATATATATATATATATATATATATATATATATATATATATATATATATATATATATATATATATATACAGAGAGAGAGAGAGAGAGAGAACAGTTAATGTTGTAGAATTTTCCTTCACAAAGGATTCTTTTCTGATTTATCACTCAAAAGGGCAGCAACTCTTTCATGTTCAATGCACGCACGCACACACACACATATGTAAAATAAATATATTAATATATATACATATGTATACATATGTGTGTTGTGTGTATGTACAAATAATACATATATATGTAAAGTATTATATATATATATATATATATATATATATATATATATATATATATATATATATATATATATATATATATATATGAGAGAGAGAGAGAGAGAGAGAGAGAGAGAGAGAGAGAGAGATGACACCCCGGCACAAAGCAGACAAAACACAATCTAATCTACGGCACCGTCGTTCTCGAAAGAGCGCCTTCCATCACCTGCAGCCTCGCATAGAAGATCGGAGATCGTAAAGCAGGTCGGAATTCAAAACAGCAGCGATCCCTTTTTCTCACCGAGAGAGAGAGAGAGAGAGAGAGAGAGAGAGAGAGAGAGAGAGAGAGAGAGAGAGAGGTATTTGAAATGCAAATGAGATTGGAGGGAATTAGAAAATCATTAAAGGCGGTCTCTGGCACTGGCACTCACTCAGTGACCCCTCAGACACCAGTGTCATTCGTGGCCGAAGAGGTCAACATGACAAGTTTTCACAGGGAGCCTTCTCTTGTCAAGTACTATAACAAGAAAGATAAAATAACCCTGTGTATGTACATATATATATATATATATATATATATATATATATATATATATATATATATATATATATATATATATATATATATATATATATATTATATATATAATATAATATCTTCTTCCACAATTAACAACTACAAATAACAACCGTGTACGACAAAACCAACAACCTCAGTAACAATTAATAATGCGCGCGAAGGAAATAATAATTTGGACAACCTACTTTTGACTAAATATGACAGCAATACCTATAACAAGAAGAATATACACGAATGAGAGAGAGAGAGAGAGAGAGAGAGAGAGAGAGAGAGAGAGAGAGAGAGAGAGAGAGAGAGAGAGAGAGTTCCGGGACCTTTCATCGCGCGAGTGCTCTTTATAACAATCTGGCGGTTGTTATGATGCAGACGGTTTATAACCAACAGGGGCTCTTGCCCTAACAACGCTGCTGTGGACCTCCCGACTCCTCCTACCAACCGATGCCTCTCCACAGCAAAATAAGGAACGCGTTACACCACGGAACATGGAACAATTTTTGCTGATCGGGTGCAAGCGGCAACAAATCATTATGAGGTTCCCAAAAAAAAAAAAAAAATTGAGCAGAGACTTAAATGGTAATTGAAATATAATGATGACTCTGTAGGACTAGGAATATGATGAACCGGTTACAGTATTTGCTGTTCATTAATAATAATGTAAATAAATATCAATCCCAATATTTTCGAATGGCGACGTACGAGACCTTCGCCAATTTGTTCGCTCGACCTGGGAGACAGAAAACTTGAGTTCGTTTTATTGTCATTATTATGATTACTATCATTACACTATGCACACATTCTTTCCTCATTTGAATCTAGGCTTAGTAGTGAAAAGCGTTTCTAAAGCGTAAAGAAATCGAGCAGTTCAGAGGGCACTGTGACTGTTAAAATTTACATAGTATGTATCTGGTAAAAAGTGACCAGGAAATTCTACAGAAAATAAATTAAGTATCTGGTAAAAAGTGACCAGGAAATTCTACAGAAAATAAATTAAGTATCTGGTAAAATGTGACCAGGAAATTCTACAGAAAATAAATTAAATATCTGGTAAAAAGTGACCAGGAAATTCTACAGAAAATAAATAAAGTATCTGGTAAAAAGTGACCAGGAAATTCTACAGAATATAAATTAAGTATCTGGTAAAATGTGACCAGGTAATTCTACAGAAAATAAATTATGTATCTGGTAAAAAGTGACCAGGAAATTCTGCAGAAAATAAATTAAGTATCTGGTAAAAAGTGACCAGGAAACTCTACAGAAAATAAACTAAGTATCTGTCTGGTAAAATGTGACCAGGAAATTCTACAGAAAATAAATGTCAGGACATATAATGCCAAAACTGGACAATATAGCACCGACAATAATACAAACACATACTGTGAAGCCAAATGCGCCACACAGGTCAATACACTCACAAACAACATTACGTCATGTGGAAAAGGGAACGAACCATTTCGCTATTTCGAAACACCCACTCCCCGAAGGCTAAGTTAAGCCTTCTTCTTCTTCATAAAGAGAAGAGAGAGAGAGAGAGAGAGAGAGAGAGAGAGAGAGAGAGAGAGAGAGAGAGAGAGAACTGTCAAGCTTCGGTGGGCAGCAGATTTTACTCTTCATTGATTCGCCCTTGGAGTTCACCATAGTATCACAAATGCTTTATCGGAAATTTACGATAGATAAAAAAAAATTTAAAAATATTTATCAAAACGTTTCCAGCCCTCCACCTCCTCGGTGAAGGCGACCTGCCGGAGGCGCTGATGCGCCCCCCCTTCCCGCCCAAAACAAAAAACCCCCACCCTAAAATGGGGACAATAAAGAGACCCGTCTCTTTGATACGCTTTATTTTTCATTTGTTTTCCATCCCATTTGTTCATTCGCTCCTTTTAAAATGCATTGCTTTTTGCGTGGACTTTTCATTACTGTTATTTGTTATCTTTTGTTATTTTCTTTTTAGGATATGGGGTGGCTGATGGGGAGGTGAGGAGGGGGATGGGGGGAAGGGGAGGAGGGTAAGGTACAAGCATGGGAAAATTAAAAGAGTTTTCACGGAATAAAACAAAGCTAAAATAATAACGTTGTATTTTTTTTTATCTTGTGATATATCCGTTAAAGCGCCAAATAAAAACGAAACTATGCAATTTTCGGCAAATAAACTGGATCCTAGACCCACGTGGAACGCTCTGTGTGTCACAGAAAAAAAAATGAGAGCAATCAAAATACTGTAGCACAGCGGAATAAATTCATATATTTGCTTCAAAATCATTCGGGTGAAAAAAAAAAATTATAAGGTTGAACATCTTCACTCTTCAGACACAACAATGATGTTGTTTGGTCAGAAAATAAATAAACGTATGACTCCATCGAGAATTATTACTCATGTCGTGCGCTTAAAAACTCTCCTTCATATCTTCACGGAATCACCTTGGGACCTTCACCACAGAAACTTGAGATATTCACTAATCTGCAGTGAAATCTCTACTAAACGATCTTGATATCTTCCCCGTAGGGGGGTAGCGCCGTCAGTGCACCTCACGGGGTGCGCTGTAGGCATTACTAACGGTCCTTTGCAGCGTCCCTTCGGCCCCTAGCTGCAACCCCTTTCATTCCTTTTACTGTACCTCCATTCATATTATCTTTCTTCCGCCTTGCAATCCACCCTCTCCTAACAATTACGTCGTAGTGCAACTGAGAGGTTTTCCTCCTGTTACACCTTTCAGACCTACCTATCCTCAATTCCTTTCCAGCGCTGAATGACCTCATAGATCCCAGCTTGATCTTTGGCCTAGGCTCTATATTTAAATCAACAGCATATCTCAATATCTTCAACTAAATACAAAGTAAATCTCTGAGATAACACAAAATATCAGAGAGGGGTCCTTGAGATCTACCGGCTATCTCGAGAGTTGTGAGGACTAACAACAATAGAGCATTTTAATACAGTCTCGTTCGACTGAGTTACACAAAAATCTTCCTTATGGAGAGAGAGAGAGAGAGAGAGAGAGAGAGAGAGAGAGAGAGAGAGAGAGAGAGAGAGAGAGAGAGAGAGATCTTGACTGCTTTGTATATTCAATACAAACATGAAGAAAATATGTGACTGAATATCTTCGACTTTTGAGAGAGAGAGAGAGAGAGAGAGAGAGAGAGAGAGAGAGAGAGAGAGAGAGAGAGAGAGAGAGAGAGAAAGAAAGAGAATCTTTACTGCTTTGTATATTCAATAAAAACAAGAAGAAAAAATGTGACAATATCTTAGCACAACATACATGAAAGCAAGCAAAAACCTACATCTGAAGAATGAAATTCAGTTAATTGTTATGTATTTGTATAACATCTCATCAAAATAGATTAAAGACCAACAAACTCGCAAGAATTATTCTATCTGAAAAGTTTTCGCCCCAACATCTTGGCATTCTTACGAATGAAATCACCAATATCCGAACTAATTACCGGTAAATCTCTTTAGTAAATCCGGGGATTAGTTGGTCCGATGACCCAATTATTCCAAAAACTTCTGAAATCTCTTTGTCCTGATTTTCTAATTCCTTTATCTCTCTCTCTCTGTCGTCGTTCTTTTTATTTTTTCTTTCCTTTCCTTGCCATTATGTGTATTGGGTAGTTCCGTCGAGCTGCCCTGAGCATGTTCAGAGATAATAATAATAATAATAATAATAATAATAATAATAATAATAATAATAATAATAATAATAATAATAATAATAATAATAATAATGAAAGAATATTCACCACTTATTGGTTCCTTTTTTGAGAGATTAATTCAGCCAGCTTTATGTATTACGCCATCTTAACGGGCGAAGGTATTGAGAGAAAACACTGAATAAATTCATTAAAGAATAGAAAGAGGACAAAAAGATAAATATATTGAATAATAAGACAGAGAGAGAGAGAGAGAGAGAGAGAGAGAGAGAGAGAGAGAGAGAGAGAGAGAGAGAGCACATCATCGTCACACATACAAAGACACAAACTGTTTTGAATGTCATCTATCGACTTGAATTGCATGGACACACACACTAGAGAGAGAGAGAGAGAGAGAGAGAGAGAGAGAGAGAGAGATCATCATCACCACGCACCCCACGACACAAACCCTGCTTTGAAAGTCCTCTATAACTCGAACTGCATGGAGAGAGAGAGAGAGAGAGAGAGAGAGAGAGAGAGAGAGATGTATAACGCCGCGAGCTGAACTGATGAGAAATCTGGTGTGGTCTCACGAAAGGCCTGATGATTCTCTATTGATGCCCCGTCGCCTGGAAATGGCCCCTGCAATGACATCAAATTAGAATCCAACTGCCGAACGCACATTCCAATTTTTCCCCCCATTTTTGAGGGAGGGGGAGGGAAAGAGAGGGAGAAGGAGAGGGAGGGGAAATTTGATGATGCAATCTGCGTAAACCTCCTGGTCGCTCTGAACTTTGTATAAGCCGAAAATACATTTAAATTTCCCCTCCCCGCCATTTTCCCCCCTTCAGGGGGGAGGGGAGGGGGAGGTGAACGGGTGAATTGAATTACGCAATCCGCCTAAGCCTCCTATTCGCTCTTAACTTTGTGTATAGAACCATAAAGGTTAATTGATGTTTTCAATTGCTTTTGACAAAGTGCGTAGCATTATAAGATTAATAGCATTTCAATCCGTTTTAATTCACCTTCATACAATAAATACGATTTTCAGTCGTTTGCTTTAATTCTCCCATTTTTTAAAATTTTCTTAACTCTCACTTGCTACTAGAATGGATTTTTATAATACGCTTAATTAACATCTTCATATTAACGTCTTAATGCTACTTTAACTGGAGGTAGTGTCATAAACGTTAATCACACTTTTCAAACCTCTATAACGTACAGAGTATGTAACTATAAAAGTTAATTGTTTTTCAGACTACTTTAATCTGGGGTACTGTATATAATAATGAAGGTTCGTTTCTGTTTTCCAACACTTTTGAATTGGCGTATCACGGAATTATTCATTGTTTTGAAAAGCCCCCTCATTACTAACAGCAAAACTTCAAAAATAATCGAAATCAGTACAAAACATGACGACACTATTATATGCTACAAATTCTACAGGGACTGTATAGCGTAGTTTTAAACTGTATTAAAGGAGAAAGATACATGACACTACATGACCAAACGTGCCTCCAAATATATTGGTGATTACCTTCATTTAAAAATCTGATGAAAGTTGATGGCATTTATCATTTTATTCCCTTTTACGTAAATCATTCATTAAATCTATTGAAAATTTTGGTGAACAATAAACACATCATACGTATATACCGTATATCTATGTATATATATGTATGTATATATATATATATATATATATATATATATATATATATATATATATATATATATATATATATATATATATATATATATATATATATATATATATATATATATATATAAATATATATATATATATATATATATATATATATATATATATATATATATAATATATATAATGTTCATTCATCTCCCGCCCCCTTGGTACTCAGGCCTCACTGTAACCACTACAACTCGCACCTGAAAGGCGTGCTGCAAGTTTCATCAAATAAACAAAGGAATCCAGTACTTAGCAGATTTCTGAAATTCTTAAGGATTTTATATTCTCTGTTTGCATAATTCATTGGGAAGATTTCAAAGCGGTGAGGGCAGGGTCAAAGGTGAACGCAGCAATCCGTAGGGATTTGGTGCAAGTTTCAATGAGTTACAGAGGGACCCGAAAGCCAATGATTTTAGTTTGGAAAATATTTTGACGTCTAAATAACATCGCGTAAGCAATTTTTCTTTAAATAAATACTAGGAGCGCTTGCACGGATCTTTTTCACTCACTTCGGAAGCTTTCTTGGTATACTCACTGGAACCCACCACCACCGCCGCCCCCTGCACCAGACCAACAAGGTCTTGTTTAAGATTGAGTGCGTTCAACATCGGCCGCCAATCCATCGGGCTGCCTTTGCATTTCCTTTCTTTTTCTGGGGGGAGGGGGAGGGGGCTGACCTTCGACTTAACAAAGCATTGCTTGACTCCACTGATAAGAGAAGAATAAAGCCGAGATAACATTTCCCTTCCATTTAAAAGCAGGAAAAGAAACTTAAAGCGTGGCAAAAGAGAAAGCTAAAATAACAGCAAAACCGTTTACCTTACCTTTGATGATAAAACGCAACAAAACCGACGCCCTTCAGCCTCCCACGAGCAAGGTCGAGATTCGGCGACGCAATTACTTCTTCAAAGTAGACTTCGCATCTTTGTTGGACTGTACCCGAATGTGCCCGGCATATTATCCTCAAAGAGGACTCTCTCTGAAAAGGCGCTCGATTCGCTGTAATAATCGACTTGACGACATCAAACGGAAGGGATTCTTGCTTTGCAGCGGAATGACGAGATGTTATATGTGAGTAAGATACATCCTCTTGTATGTGTGTGTATATATATACATATATATGTATGTAAGGTTTCTTGCTTTACAGAATGACGATGTTATATATAAGTAAGATATATCTCATATATATATATATATATATATATATATATATATATATATATATATATATATATATATATATATATATATATAAATATACATTTACATATATGTATGAAAGGATTCTTGCTTTAGAGCGAAATGTCAGATGTTATATATAAGTAAGATACATTCTCATATATATGTGTATATATATACTTATATATATGTATATATATAATATATATATATATATATACATATATATATGTATGTATGTATATACATATACACAAATAAATATACAGATAGGCAAAGTAGCCCATACAATATACCACCACCAAAATACCTCATACTTCATACAGGACACGTTTCAACTTCTACAAAAACCTCACTATCACTCTGATGCTTAAAAATAAAGATAACATCCTAAATCCTCCACAGAGCACAGGTCACGACAAAAGCCAACACATGCCACAGCTCTGACATGTATTCACATCTGTAATAACCTTTGCAACAAGAATCACGCACAGTATTTTATTTCAATCCTTTAGGTGGGAAGAGAGAACGTCCAGAGAACACAGGAATCCTGTGCTAGAAGAGAGAGAGAGAGAGAGAGAGAGAGAGAGAGAGAGAGAGAGAGAGAGAGAGAGAG
Source organism: Macrobrachium rosenbergii (assembly GCF_040412425.1). Taxonomy (NCBI): domain Eukaryota; kingdom Metazoa; phylum Arthropoda; class Malacostraca; order Decapoda; family Palaemonidae; genus Macrobrachium; species Macrobrachium rosenbergii. The sequence goes on from NC_089789.1 coordinate 41,562,361, forward strand.
AGAGAGCGCACATCTAAAGATACATACACACAAAGAACGCACAATGTTTTGTCGTAATTGAAGGAGCGAACAAAGTCCAGAGAATACAAGAATCCTGTAGCCCAGAGGAGAGAGAGAGAAAGAAAGAGAGAGAGACAGAGAGAGAGAGAGAGAGAGAGAGTATATATAAAAGAAAAGAAACGAGAGAAACAGAACTGAGAGAGAAACAAAGAGAGAGAGAGAGAGAGAGAGAGAGAGAGAGTAGAAATAAGCAACTAAATATTAACAGACAAGAGAGAGAGAGAGAGAGAGAGAGAGAGAGAGAGAGAGAGAGAGAGAGAGAGTAGAAATAAGCAACTAATATAAACAGACAAAAGAGAGAGAGAGAGAGAGAGAGAGAGAGAGAGAGAGAAGAAATAAACACCGAACGACAAAGACAAAGACAAAAACTAAAAAGAGACAACCATCCGCGCACGCAAACAGCGACATAAGCGACAAAACGTGAGGCAGCGGTCCGCGTCGCTTTAAAGCAGTATCACAGGACACCTCTCAAAGCACCGTACGTCCCGAAAATACATAAAACTTGCGCCGACAAACCATCGGAAAATAATTCGTTCTCCAATACAACGGGCGGGAGGTGTTGGGGGTGGGGTGGGGAGCCAAAGAGGGCGGGGTGAGGGGAGGGGGGAGAAATGGAAAGCAGAAGGAGAGAGGGAGGAAGAGAGAGGATAAGGCGATGGAAGAGGGGAAAGGGAGGATAAGGTGATAAACGATATGGAAGAGGGAAAAGATGGAAGAGGGGAGGGAGAGGGTAAGGTGATGGTAAAGGGAAAAGGAGGGGATAAAAAGATGGAAAAGGGAAAGAGGGACAAAGGAGATGGAAGAGGGGAAAGGGAGGATAAGGAGTTGGAAGACGGGAAATGGAAGATAAGGAGATGGAAAATGGGAAAGGGAGGATAAGCAAATGGAAGAAGGGAAATGGGGGAGAAGGAGATGGAAGAGGGGAAAAAGAGGACAAAGGAGATGGAAGAGGGCAAAGGGAGGATAGCCTAAGGAGATGGAAAAGGTGACAGGGAGAATGAAGGAAATGGAAGCTAGTTGAGTGAGGAAAAGGTGAGGGGTGTAAGGAGAATGAGGAGGGGGCGGAGAGGACAAGTGGAGAGATGGGGAAGAAGAAATAAAGGAGGAGGAGGAGGAGGAGGAGGAGGAGGAGGAGGAGGAGGAGGAGGAGGAGATGGACTCAGGGAGAGGAGAAGGGAAGGAGGAAGGAGATGGAATCATGGAATCAGGGAGAGGAAAGATAAAGGGAGAAGAAGGAGGAGGAGGAGGTGGAGGAGGAGGAGGAGGAGGAGGAGGAGATGATATCATGAAGAGAAGAAGGGAGGAGGAAGAGGAGATGGAATCAGGGAGAGGAGAGATAAAGGGTGGAGGAGGAGGATGAGGAGGAGGGAGATGGAATCAGGGAGAGGTGAGATAAAGGGAGACGAGGAAGAGGGGGAAGAAGATGGAATGAGGGAGAGGAGAGATAAAGGGTGGAGGAGGAGGATGAGGAGGAGGAGATGGAGGAGAGGTGAGATAAAGGGAGACGAGGAAGAGGGGGAAGATGGAATGAGGAGAGGAGGAGGAGGAGGAGGAGGATGAGGAGGAGGAGGAGTGGAGGAAATGGAATCAGGAGGAATGATAAAGGGAGGGAGGAGGAGGAGGAGGAGATGGAATCAGGGAGAGGAAAGCTAAAGGGAGAGGAGAGGGGGAGGGGGGCAGCAACAAGGAAGAGGCAGGGGAGCAAAGCCGAGCCATTAACTCACGTGATGCCATGTGTGTGTGTGTGTGTGTGTCATCATCGAGACGTCGCCACTGGAACGAACATCCTTTGGCAAATGAGCGGCCCCGGGAGATCCTTTATCTCTGGCAGTTTGAGGCCACTGGATTCTCCACATTTTCTCGTGGAGGAAGCACACACGCGCACACATGATGCAACCGCTGGGGAAATTCGCGGAATGGAAGAGCATTGACTGCTTGCCAATGGATGGGGTTGAAAAGCAGATTGCGTCACCGATTGCTCGGTCCCCAAGATGCTGATGAGCAGTTCGGAAGAAAATATACTGAGCAAATAGTCTAGCCTTTTTTTTTTTTTATTTCAAAGGAATGTTCCATGGAATGCAGAAATAAACAAAAAAATGGACTCGGTTTAATTTGAAAAAGGGACGCGCTACCTGAGAGACAAACTATGCAACAATCTCACTCGAAGAGAATGAAACCATTAGGAAAAAAATTAAAATTTCAAATTCTCAGGAAAAATGTTGTCATAATTGCAACCGAAATATGGTCTTCTTCCTCCAGAAAAATTTACTATTATAATTCCGAAGAAATTACCTCCACCCCAAAAAATTAATCATAATTCCAGATACAATTTAGAGCATCACTTGCAGAGAAATTGCACAGATATATCAATAAAAAATAAAAGACTGATAAATCTCAATTCCTCAAAAGAGTTTATTATTATTATTATTATTATTATTATTATTATTATTATTATTATTATTATTATTATTATTATTATTCATACGGAACAACGCATATAAACCGTTACAAGGCAATATTTCACTGAACAGAATAATTAAATGTGGAATAAGACTACCCAAATATCAAAGGAGTACAATATGATAATGACTTATTTACACATTTCATGAAAATGAAACGGTTTTTCCTGGCTACCATGGCACGTGTTCGGTCAATTCCCAATACCCCTGGTATCAAATGCCAAATCTCAATACCCATCTCCTGACTAAACAAAGCCACGGTGTGATGATAAGGCCAATGAAAGAGTATTTGTTTATTAATTATCGGTGAAAACAAAGCATAAAATATATATATATTTTTCGTGAAGTTAAAACGGCTGTTATCAGTGAAGAGCAATTTGATGTTATCTCGTTAAAATAACAGTAATTAAATTCATATGAAAATAAACTGGCTGTTAACCTTATGGGGGGGGAGGTCTGGCTACCCACATTTTTGTGAAAACAAAATCACTATTATTCGCCTCTAAATTTCCATTGGCAAACAACATGGTCGCTACTGTAAAGGAATAAAACGATTGTTAATCTTTCATAAAAACCAAATGAGTTTTAATTTTGTGAAATCAAAATGGCCGCTAAATTTCTGTGAAAAAACGGTTATTAATTTCTAACTATACATATGACAGCAAGGAGAATATTAAATATCTCTAAAAGCAAAATGAATATCCAAATTTTTTGTGAAAAAAACCATGTGAACAATTCTCCAACAGGAACCATACAAGATGAAAACTTGAGAAAATTAAGGAGATTTCTGTACATGTAAACAATCCGCAGAATTCCTACATCCCTCCGGGAATGATGGATTATGAGAGAGAGAGAGAGAGAGAGAGAGAGAGAGAGAGAGAGAGAGAGAGAGAGAGAGCTGACCCTGTTGACATCAAGTTCACTCCGAAAAAAATAACATAAAAAAACTTCGTTTGCATAAATTTCATTTGAAAAAAAACCTCTCTCCGTAATACATTTTTGTAAAATCACCAATCACAGCACAAACTCCACTATAACAGGCATCTAAATACATGAATACTAAATGAAAAAAAAAAAATTTATGCGTAATTCCAATACCGCACGAACTTCGCAAGAAAAACCCTGTGCCGCATAGATCTCGCATGAAAAAAAAATACCACTGGGCAAATTCCACTTGAAAAACACCTCCATTAAAAAAAACTACACCCTCGCTGTCAGAACCTGAATGGGGGGAAATACACGGCGTCAAATGGCTGACGGACAGCCTCGATTGCCGTGATGTTATCGGTTATAGTGTTCTGGAACGTTGCTATATTGTAAACGGTTGAGGTGGGGGAGGGGGCAGGGGATGAGGTGTAGGGGGAGATGTTTGGAGGAAGGAGGTTAGGGAAAGAGAAAAAGGGTGGGAGGGGGGGACGGGGAGAGAAAAGGGAAGAAGGGTTGGGGGAGGGGAAAAAAAGGAAGGGCGTTGGAAAGAAAAAGGGTGGGGAGGGGAAGGGGAAAGGGGAAGGTGGGGAGGGAGAGAAGGAAAGGGAAGAAGAGGAGGATAAAGAGAAGGGTGGGGATGGGAAGGGGGCCAAGAAGGTCAGGGGAGGGAGGGAGGGAGGGGAAAGAGAAAGGGTGGCGGAGGTGGAAGGGCATGAAGGGAAAGCTTTGGTGGGGAGGGGGAGGAGGAAAGGGAAAGAGAAAGGGTGAGGAGGGGAAGGGGAAAGGGAAGAAGGGTGGGGAGGGAGAGGAGGATGGGAGAGAAAAAGGGTGGGGAGGGGAAGTAAGGAGAAGGTCAGGAAGGGGAAGAAAAGGTGGGGAGGGGAAGGGGGTTGGGAAGTTAAAGGCTGGGAGGGAGGGAAGGGAAAAAAGGGTGGGGGAAGGGAAAAAAAAGAAAGGGTGGGGAGGGGACAGGAGGGCTTTATATCAAACGTTTGAGGGAGGGGAGGGTATGAGACAGACAGAGATGCTTGGAAGAAGGAGGGGCGAGGTAGGGGGGGAGGGTCAGGTTAAGAGGAAAGGGAATGGGGGGAGAGGGAGGAGAGGAGTCTCCATACTAAACGTCACTCGCCAGTTTCCGAAGTGTTTTTTACGATACGACCCCGACCGAAAGCTCGTCGAAACGGGCGGGCACGGGGTGGCAGGAGGACCGCCTTGGTCGTTATCTCTTTGTTTATGCTTGCGCTGCATGATGATTCAGGTCATACGATGACAGCGGCCCCCGATGAAAGTCGAACTGGGAGTGTTTATCGCTCCGACGAGCCTGATGATGTTTACGAGAGCTGAAATTATTTCTCGAAAACGTATAGGAGGGGAAAAACTGTTACACACTTTAGGCTTCAAATGTTCCCCCCCCCCCTCCCCACCTCCTCCCTCTCTCTCTCTCTCTCTCTCTCTCTCTCTCTCTCTCTCTCTCTCTCTCTGTATGTATGTATGTATCAGTTAATGGCACAGAATATGTACGTGTGTTTGAATGTATGTGTCAGTTAATTGCACAGTATATGTATGTATGTATGTATGTATGTATGTATCAGTTAATGGTACCGAATATGTATGTATGTATGTACATACGTATCAGTTAAAGACACAGACATTCTTCAAAAGCAAACGACAAAGTGCCAGATAATTTCGTGTATTCTAATCATCTTCAGGGAACAAACAGTGCCAAGAATATGTGTAAAATCCATGAAAGCCCTTGGCACTCGGTTGTATCCTTAAAAATTCCCTGTGGCTTCAGCCGAATATCAAGTCACGTGCGTGTTTGTGATTTTCAAGCATTTATATATATATATATATATATATATATATATATATATATATATATATATATATATATATATATATATATATATATATATATATATATAATGTATGTATGGAGTTGTTCTAGTTTTATATATTTATTATATATATATATATATATATATATATATATATATATATATATATATATATATATATATATACAGTGTCTAAAAATAATATTTTAAAAATAATATTTAAAAAAATACAACTCCATTCATACATAACATAAGACGTGCCATATGACAAAAATCACAAGTTCCATCTCTTATTCTCCTCGGAATACCAATGCAAACCCACAACAATAACACTGTTCATGACTGGGTATACAAAATATTAAACCTCTACGTGCGCAAGATGCTATTACTCGAAAGAGCCAACTGCACCTAGATTTCCTCATAAGCTAAGGGACTTACCTTTCAGATAACTGGGGGCTTTAACACCTTAGTTGACTGAGAAACATATTCTTAAAAGTCGGAATCTAATCGTCACCCTTACCTGCAAAAGACAAAATGAATATCTATTAATTAACGAGAAACCCTCCATTAAGTACTGTCTTGAAAATTGCAAGTACAACTGAAGTGAATTTCAAGAAACACGATTATTTAGAATAAACTTAATTTTCTACCCGAACAAATTAGCAAACCAGCATACGATGGGTGGAACTGAAGCCCTCAAAACAAAGAACACCAAATTGTTAATCACTAGTACACAAATATATACCACTTGTGGAAAAAATCAGATAAATAGAAGGGGAAAAAGGCCTCTCTTATCCTCAAAAGTATCAATATCCATGACACTGCCCAGAGGACTCTCATTCCTTCACTGGAAAGATCCTTCACTTGGTTAGAATCTTCACTGGAAAGAGCCTGCAATGGAGAGATCCTTCACTGGAACGAGTCTTCACTGAAAAGATCCTTCACTGATAAGAATCTTCACTGGAAAGATCCTCCACTGGAAAGATCCTGCGCTAGTAAGATCCTTCAGTGGTAAGAATCTTCACTGGAAAGATCATCACTGGAATGATCCTTCGCTGGTAAGAACCTTCTCTGAAAAGATCCTTCACTGGTAAGAATCTTCACTGGAAAGATCCTTCAGTGGAAAGATCCTTCAATGGAAAGAATCTTCACTGGGAAGATCCTTCGCTGGGAAGATCCTTCACTGATAAAATCCTTCACTAGTAAGATTCGCATGATAAACTAAACAGCTGTGGGCTACTAAGATGACGCATGACAAAATAACTCCCAACGGATGCGGCGGTAAATTAAGAGAGAGAGAGAGAGAGAGAGAGAGAGAGAGAGGCATGTGAAGATTGACTGACAAATTATGGTAAGTTAACTACTCCGTCGGGCTGAATAAAAAGAATGGGCTAAGACGGATTATCACTTTCGAGTGAAAAATGAAACGTGAAAGTCATTCAGCACCAAAGAGAAACGGTAGCTCTCTTTTGAAACGAATGCTGCTATTATTATTATTATTATTATTATTTGGCAGCTTGAATTTTTGGCTTATTTGTTATTATTATTATTATTATTATTATTATTATTATTATTATTATTATTATTATTATTATTATTATTATTATTATTCGGCAGCTTGAATTTCTAGTCAATGGTCCTTGCAGGCTTGTTGCTTATGAATCGGGTGCATCTTCTTCTTATTATTATTATTATTATTATTACTATTATTATTATTATTATTATTATTATTATTATTATTATTAATGACTCGCTTATTCTTTCGAAAATTTATTTTGGCTTAGTGAAGTTTTTAGATAATGGTGACATACTGTATAACCGTCTTCATTGCTTTTATTAAAGTATTCCTATTTATTTATTTGTTAATTTTACAGCCGTTATTTCCCTTTCTCTAGTGATAAAGCCGTTTCTAAGTTCTTAAAGGGAAACAATATGGATGGGAACATTTTATTTATATAAGGTTTCTTTTTCAATTTTATGCATCAAGTTTTATTTCTTGCGACGTGTTCTTTGCTATGTCCTTCTGTACATTATGCGCAAAATGAATAAATAATAATAATAATAATAATAATAATAATAATAATAATAATAATAATAATAATAATAATAATAACCTAACACTGATATCAATGTGAATATATATTTAAAAATATATATTTAAATATATAGTTTCCATATACGGAGGAATTGTAGTATTGGTAGTAGTAGTAACAGAGAGAGAGAGAGAGAGAGAGAGAGAGAGAGAGAGAGAGAGAGAGAGAGAGAGAGAGATCATCCACAGGCCAAATGTTGTGAGCGATGGAGGTAATATTAAAATGAGGGCCAGCATCTGTCTTCATTACCGTCTCCCTCCCGTATATTTGAAAGAAGACGGTGAGGGGAACTCCAGGATGGCCCCACCCCACCCCCTCCCCCTCCTCCCTCTCCCGAAATGTATGAACTCCACCAGAACACTCATACATGCCAGGACAGTCCTAAGGCTGGATAAAGGATGAGATTTTTTTTTAGTGTTAAGGTTTCTGAGAGAGAGAGAGAGAGAGAGAGAGAGAGAGAGAGAGAGAGAGGTTTTCTATTACTAAAAACTTACTAAAAATCGCATTTTTTCTATTACTAACATCAGACATCAGAGAGAGAGAGAGAGAAAAGAGGGTTTATATTACTAAAAATTTAATGCTGATTCTCCGTCAATCCTAAAAATTTAATGTTCTGGTTCGAGAGAGAGAGAGAGAGAGAGAGAGAGAGAGAGAGAGAGAAACGGAACAATCCTTAGGGTTCTAATGCAAGCTGTAATGGCTCATGATGGGTTCAGATAAAAGAGGAGACTTGATGGCAATGTTTACGGGTCCTTACTTTTGAGAGAAATAAAAAAAAAAGGTTCTGAAATTTGCAGCAACCCTTAGCGTTCTGTTGTGAGTAGCAATGGGTCATTGAATAAGAGAGATGAGACGAGGGTTGACTACCATGCGATAAGGTTAAAAAAAAAAAAAAAAAAAAAAAAGCGTGGCTGAAAATTACAACAATCCTAAGCGTTTTGTTGCGTGAAGGCAATGGGTTATAGAAACACCAAGACCAGATATATCCCAGTTAATGTTTATTTTTTAGAAAGATACAGAGACAGAACAAAGCCAGTTTCCCAGACGATTACAGCAGGGTAAGCAATCTAAAAATAATAATAATAATAATAATAATAATAATAATAATAATAATAATAATAATAATAATAATAATAATGCCAGCTTTTCCTTACAATTTCGAACCAATGAATGTCCAAAAAATTCCTCAACGACATTCCGGAAAAAAAAAATCCCCCAACAGAATTTAATCCTTCATCCTACTCGCTGGCATAGGATGTGGAAAAGGGCCACCCTATGGCCTTCGTCTAGGGGTCCGCCAGGGCCACTTAACATGGCGGACTACCCAATGACGGATGAGCTTTGATCGAGGGCCATCTTGCACGGAACACCTATCACCCCCGTCGTCATCATCATTATCTCATTTAACTGGACCCTCCTCTCCCCCCACTCCTCTCTCTCTCTCTCTCTCTCTCTCTCTCTCGTTAACATCCAACATTAATGTAAGTCCGTATTAGGTGAGAGGTAAAACAGAAAATCTGATGAATGTGTTACCTGTGGGAGGAGAATTACCTTTCTCCTTCTCTCTCCACTTACCTACTTACCTCTCTTTCTGTCTACACCTAGAGACTTGACTCTCTCTCTCTCTCTCTCTCTCTCTCTCTCTCTCTCTCTCTCTCTCTCTCTTTCTCTCTCTCTCTCTCTCTTCTTTCTACCTACACCCAAATACTTGACTGACTCTCTCTTCTCTCTCTTTTCTCATATCTTTCCCTCTCTCTCTCTTCTACTAAGTACCTGCTTACATTTTTTCATATCTTTCCACTTACCTGCTTACCTCCTTTCTACCTACACCCAAATACTTGACTCTCTCTCTCTCTCTCTCTCTCTCTCTCTCTCTCTCTCTCTCTCTCTCTCTCTCCTACCTACGTACCTCCTTGTGTTTTTTTTATATCTTTCCACTTACCTGCTTACCTCTCTTTCTACCTACTGAGCACCCAAATACTTGACTCTCTCTCTCTCTCTCTCCCCTGCTATATTCCTCAAATTCAAATCGACCACCTCTGACTTCCTCTGTACCAAAAAGATTAATAGCAGACCCCGACAAATCCATCCATCAATTCTATTCATCAATGCACCCGAGGCTGAAAAAAGGGGGCCTTTCACGGCCCTTTTCCCCCATCAGGAAGAGAGAGAGAGAGAGAGAGAGAGAGAGAGAGAGAGAGAGAGAGAGAGAGAGAGAGCTCAGCCAACAAAATTGATGGACGTCGAGGTCTCGCCAAAGGCTTAATCAAGGTCCATCTGTGGCCCCTTGAGTCTGATGAAGACATGACATAAGTCCGGTCTATGATTTCAATCGAAGGCGCAGGCATCTACAGTATATCCCCCTTTCTCACTTTTTTTTTTTTTTATCCAGCTTTTAAAGGTTACCCCCCTTTATACTCTCCGCCTTTCAAAGACTGTGTCTAAAGATGATCTAATTTTAAACTCTCTCTTTTGAAGGCCCTCCGTTATGTCTTTTGTTCTTCTAATACTGCCTCCTGTTATATCTTTTGTCCTTCAAATACTGCCTCCCGTTATAGCTTTTGTCCTTCAAATACTGCCTCCCTTTATATCTTCTGTCCTTCAAATACTGCCTCCCGTTATAGCTTTTGTCCTTCAGATATTGCCTCCCTTTATAGCTTTTGTCCTTCAAATACTGCCTCCCTTTATATCTTTTGTCCTTCAAATACTGTCTCCCTTTATATCTTTTGTCCTTCAAATACTGCCTCCCTTTATATCTTTTGTCCTTCAAATACTGCCTCCCTTTATACGAGTATCTTTTGTCCTTCAAATACTGCCTCCCTTTATATCTTTTGTCCTTCAAATAATGCCTCCCTTTATATCTTTTGTCCTTCAAATACTTCCTCCTGTTATATCTTTTGTCCTTCAAATACTGCCTCCTTTATACTATCTTTTGTCCTTCAAATAACCTTATATCTTTTGTCCTTCAAATACTGCCTCCCTTTATATCTTTTGTCCTTCAAATACTGCCTCCCTTTATATCTTTTGTCCTTCAAATACTGCCTCCCTTTAAATCTTTTGTCCTTCAAATACTGCCTCCTTTATATCTTTTGTCCTTCAAATACTGCCTCCCTTTATATCTTTTGTCCTTCAAATACTGCCTCCTTATATCTTTTGTCCTTCAAATACCTGCTTCCTGTTATACTTTTGTCATTCAAATCCCTCTTTATATCTTTTGTCCTTCAAATACTGCCTCCTTTAAATCTTTTGTCCTTCAAATACTGCCTCCTGTTATATCTTTTGTCCTTCAAATACTGCCTCCTGTTATATCTTTTGTCCTTCACATACTGCCTCCCTTTATATCTTTTGTCCTTCAAATACTGCCTCCCTTTATATCTTTTGTCCTTCAAATACTGCCTCCCTTTATATCTTTTGTCCTTCAAATACTGCCTCCTGTTATATCTTTTGTCCTTCAAATACTGCCTCCCTTTATATCTTTTGTCCTTCAAATACTGCTCCTTATATCTTTTGTCCTTCAAATACTGCCTCCTTATATCTTTTGTCCTTCAAATACTGCCTCCCTTTATATCTTTTTGTCCTTCAAATACTGCCTCCTTTATATCTTTTGCCCTTCAAATATGCCTTATCTTTTGTCAAAATACTGCCTCCCCTTATATCTTTTGTCCTTCAAATACTGCCTCCTATATATCTTTTGTCCTTCAAATACTGCCTCCCTTTATATCTTTTGTCCTTCAAATACTGCCTCCTTTATATCTTTTGTCCTTCAAATACTGCCTCCTTTATATCTTTTGTCCTTCAAATACTGCCTCCTTTATATCTTTTGTCCTTCAAATACTGCCTCCATTTATATCTTTTGTCCTTCAAATACTGCCTCCTTTATATCTTTTGTCCTTCAAATACTGCCTCCATTTATATCTTTTGTCCTTCAAATACTGCCTCCTTTATATCTTTTGTCCTTCAAATACTGCCTCCATTTATATCTTTTGTCCTTCAAATACTGCCTCCTGTTATATCTTTTGTCCTTCAAATACTGCCTCCTGTTACATCTTTTGTCCTTCAAATACTGTCTCCTGTTATATCTTTTGTCCTTCAAATACTGCCTCCTGTTCTATCTTTTGTCCTTCAAATACTGCCTCCTGTTCTATCTTTTGTCCTTCAAATACTGCCTCCTGTTATATCTTTTGTTCTTCAAATACTGTCTCCTGTTATAGCTTTTGTCCTTCAAATACTGCCTCCCCTCGTACATTCTGCCTCTGAAAAAGTAACCCCCTTTTATATCATCTGTCTTTCATTGCATAACTCCTTCACATCAACTGCCTTTAAAAATTACCTCTTTTAATAACCTAAGCTTTTCTCCCTCTATATCCTCTGCCTTTAATTTTAAAGCCTGCTTCTAATACCTTTATATCCTCTGACCTTTAAAGATTACTTTTTGTAACCTCTGCCTTTTTAAAATCTAACTCCCTCTATACCCTCAGCGGTTTCAAGTCTACTTTTAATACATTTTTAAAAAGCTAATTCCCTTTATAACCTCACACCTTAAAAGATAACTTATTATAACCTCAGTCTTTTTATAAATCCAACTTTGTATCGTCTGCATTTTAAAAGGTACTTTTCTTACCATTCTATTCTACCCTGTGCCTTTTCAAGACTATCACCCTCTATATCTTCTACTTAACAAAAGAATTTCTCGTTTATGTTTTAAACAAGTTAATACTGAAAACGAAGTTACAAACCACATAAGTAATTGAAATGATTTCCCTTTTCATACCCAGCTTCCCAAATAAGCTTTCCATTTTCGGACAAACCCACATGCCTCTAGTAGGTTTGTCCGAAAATTAAAAGCTTATTTGGAAAGCTGTGTCTGAAAAGGGAAATGATTTCAATTGCTTATGTGATGAAACAAATACAGGAATTCTTCCATTCAAGGGCACAAACTGTATCTGCTACATTGTTCAGAAGTGCTCTCCCAGTCTGAAAATGTACTGGTTTTTTATTGGAGAAAAGAAGACCCTTGGACTTCTTGGTTATTCCCCTGTCAAAATTAATAATTATCATTCATTAAGGGGTTTAAGTGTATTTCTAACAATATACCAAAGCTTAACTCGCATGAACAGGGTCTTGTTTTATCTTCATCTTTGGAGAAGATGACTGTTCTTTATAGTTGTTACTAATAATAAAAAATGCTACTACTACTACTACTACTACTACTACTACTACTACTACTACTACTAATAATAATAATAATAATAATAATAATAATAATAATAATAATAATAAATCAGTTTCTTTTCGTACTTGGCTACTTTCCCTATTCGCTTTTACATAATAATAATAATAATAATAATAATAATAATAATAATAATAATAATAATAATAATAATAATAATAACAAATCAGCTTCGTTCAACTAACTGGGCTGCTTTCCCTACATGGGTCCTATGACTTGTAGCATTCTGTTTTCCCATAATAATAATAATAATAATAATAATAATAATAATAATAATAATAATAATAATAATAATAATGACGCCAATAGCTCAAATTAATAAACCTCAATAAGTAAATAAATTCTGCAAAGCAAACAACGCAACCTCAACTGGGACAAATCGAAGAAGAAGAAGAAGAAATCTTCCCAGCAGACCCGAAGTAAGTCTGCAGACACAACCACCTTTATCCAATTTGCTTTAAGTGCAGCGGCGCTCGACGAAAGAAACCTTTCTGTTCCTAAGTTAACAAGCTAATCCGAATTTCATCCTCTCGACCGCGTGTGACAGAGAGAGAGAGAGAGAGAGAGAGTTATACTGGAATATAACAAATACAGTAGGATGTCACTGACATTCGCTCGCTTCGAAATCTGTGTTGGCGCGTGCACGAGAGAGACACTGGAGTAGGGATGTGACATTCATCCTTCGAAATCTGTGTTGGCGCGTGCAGAGAGAGAGAGAGAGAGAGAGAGAGAGAGAGAGAGATACTATTTCTTAATAATAAATACTTTTTAAATATGGCCATTGGTCTTTCCCAGCCATTTGAGAGAGAGAGAGAGAGAGAGAGAGAGAGAGAGAGAGAGAAGATTTTTAAATGGCCCGTTCCAGCCGTTTGAGTGAGATAAAATTTTCACGTTATGAAAAAATCGTTTGTTCTAAATTTAAATGAGAGAGAGAGAGAGAGAGAGAGAGAAAACGATTAAAACGATTCGACGACAATGCTTCGACGTGGCTATCATCGATTGAGGAAGTGGCCCCAATTCCTGCATAAATTCTTGTCACCACTCGAGAAATGGGAACAGAGAGAGAGAGAGAGAGAGAGAGAGCATCGTCGCCACATATCCATGACACAAACTTTGTTTTGGATCTTCTCTATAACTG
>NC_089789.1:41581105-41586105 GCF_040412425.1 Macrobrachium rosenbergii
CAATTTCCCAAGAAATTAGCCACGCACCAATTTCGACAATTTAGGCCTTTTTCTTAGCGTTGTCGAAAAGTAGATTGACTCTCTCTCTCTCTCTCTCTCTCTCTGTAACATGTGTACAGTTCTATCATTCAGCAAGGTATGTGAGTTGCAGTGACTGAAATTAGCACACGTCATATAAGCAAATATACTATGCATTAAAAAAAAGTCAGAACACTGACGTGAAACCAAGCGACCTTTCAACCCTCATAAAAGGTACCTTGAAAGAATGGATTAAAATCTGAAATCCCTCCGCTAAAACATCAAGAAAATCCTCGGATTACATCCTAGCATAAGTCAGGTTAAAACACTCCCCCCCAAAAAAAAAATGGGAATAAATCCTGAGAAAAAAGCAGCTCCCAAAACCACTCAAAAAAAAAAAAAAAAAAAAAGCCTGGGAATAAATACCCCCAAAAAAACTCCGTTAAAACATCACAGAATTCTCGGATTAAACCCCAGAATCACTCCGGTAAAACAAGACCGAAACCGCAGCATTAAATGCTAGAGTCACTCCATCACAGAATTCTCGGATTAAATCCTAAAACCACTCCGTTAAACTCACGAAAACCCCATCCGTTTTTGCTGATCAAAGCCGCGTTCGGTCCTCCCCGAAGTTTGCCGGGCAGAAGCGCCGTCGGCAATAAGCGCCATGACGAAAGATCAATACCAGCCATTCTACCGGAATATCATTAGGCAACTTTTCGACACTGATTTACGCTGGCAAACGAAGCAAGCCCCAGAATACCTGGTCCTCCTTCTTTGCAACGGAAGTGTCATCATTTTTTGAAAATTTCTTAGACCTCCTCCTTTAAGACGTAGGAATTACAATTTTTTATAAGAATTTCTGGGCCTCCTCCTTTGCAAGATTAGTGTCATCATTTTTTTTTTTAAAGAATTCCGGTTCTCCTCCTTTACAACATAAGAATTATAATCTTTTACAAGAATTCCTGGTTCTCCATCTTTACAACATAAATGTCACCATTTTACAGCGTAGGTCACAATTTTTTATAAAACAGGAATTCATTTTATAATTTTTCTTTAGAATTCTTGGTCCTCCTTCCTTACAAAATAAGAATTATAATTTTCCTTTAGAATTCTTGGTCCTCCTTCCTTACAAAATAGGAATTACAATTTTCTTTAGGTACAAAATAAAATTATAATTTTCCTTTAGAATCACAAAATTTTTTTCCTTTAAAACAAAATAAAATTATAATTTTCCTTTAGTCCCTCCTTCCTAAAATTACAATTTTTCTTTAGAATTCTTGGTCCTCCTTCATACAAAAAATAAATTATAATTTTAATCTTTTACAAAATAGAATCAATTTTCTGGTTCTTGGTCCATCTTCCTTACAAAACATAATAATTTCCTTTAGAATTCTTGGTCCTCACCATTTTTTTTCCTTTAAATTCTTGGTCCTTCTTTAAAATAAAATTATAATTTTCCTTTAGCTTGGTCCAATCACAAAATAGTTTTTAAATTCTTGGTCCACCTTCCCTTACAAAATAAGAAT
This sequence comes from Macrobrachium rosenbergii, assembly GCF_040412425.1. Classification (NCBI taxonomy): domain Eukaryota; kingdom Metazoa; phylum Arthropoda; class Malacostraca; order Decapoda; family Palaemonidae; genus Macrobrachium; species Macrobrachium rosenbergii. The sequence continues at coordinate 41,582,653 of NC_089789.1, forward strand.
TATAATTTTCCTTTAAATTCTTGGTCTACCTTCATACAAAAAAAATTATAATTTTCTTTAGAATTCTTGTCCTCCTTCTTTGTTGTACAAAATAAAATTACAATTTTTCTTTACTTGGTCCTCCTTAACAAAATAAAATTATAATTTTCCTTTAGAATTCTTGGTCCTCCTTCCTTACAAAATAAGAATTATAATTTTCCTTTAGAATTCTTGGTCCTCCTTCCTAATACAAATAAAATTAAATTTTCCTTTATAATAAAATTAATTTTCCTTTAGAATTCTTGGTCCTCCTTCCTACAAAATAAAATTATAATTTTCAAAATAAAAATTATAATTTTCTTTAGAATTCTTGGTCCTCCTTCCTTACAAAATAAGAATTATAATTTTCCTTTAGAATTCTTGGTCCTCCTTCCTTACAAAATAAGAATTATAATTTTCCTTTAGAATTCTTGGTCCTCCTTCCTTACAAAATAGGAATTACAATTTTCCTTTAGAATTCTTGGTCTCTCCTTCAAAAATTATAATTTTCCTTTAGAATTCTTGGTCCTCCTTCCTTACAAAATAGGAATTACAATTTTCCTTTAGAATTCTTGGTCCTCCTTCCTTACAAAATAAGAATTATAATTTTCCTTTAGAATTCTTGGTCCTCCTTCCTTACAAAATAAGAATTATAATTTTCCTTTAAAAAAAAATAAATTATAATTTTCCTTTAAATTTTTCTTTCAACAAAAAAATTCTTAGTCCTCCTTCCTTACAAATAAAATTTTAATTTTCTTTACAACAAAATAAAATTATAATTTTTTTAAATTCTTGGTCCTCCTTCGTTACAACATAAAAATTATAATTTTTCTTCAGAATTCTTGGTCCTCCTTCCTTACAAAATAAGAATTATAATTTTTTTTTTTTTAGAATTCTTGGTCCTCCTTCCTTACAAAATAAAATTCTCCTTTATTCTTGGTTCTCCATGACAAAATAAAAATTATAATTTTCTTTACTTCTTGGTCCTCCTTCATACAACATAAAAATTATAATTTTCTTTAAATTCTTGGTCCTTTCCTTACAAAATAAAATTCTTTAAATTCTTGGTACTTCCTTTAAAATAAGAATTATAATTTTCCTTTAAATTCTTGGTCCTCCTTCCCCACTTACAAAATAGAATTACAATTTTTTCCTTTAAATTCTTGGTCCTCCTTCATTACAAATAAAATTATAATTTTCTTTAGAATTCTTGGTCTCCTTCGTTACAAATAAAATATTTTTTCTTTAAATTCTTAGTCCCTCCTTCACAAAATAAAATTACCTTTAGAATTCTTGGTCCTCCTTTACAACATAAAAATCATAATTTTTTTAAGAATTCTTAGTTTTTTTTTTTTTAAACAACATAAGTGTCATAATTTTTTTTTTTTTTAAGAATCTCTCGTCTTCGTTCTTTACAACATAAAATTATTTTTTTGACATTTAAATTACTTTTTTTAAATTCCTGGTACTCACTCAACATAAGAATCATTTTTTACAACTACAAATTATAACATTTTAAGAATTCCTGGTTTTTTACAACATAAGATCTTTTTCAAGAATTCCTGGTCCTCCTTTACAACATAAGAATCATGATTTTGTTTTTAAAGAATTTCTGATCCTCCTTTACAACACAAGAATTATAATTTTTTTAAAGAATTCCTGGTCCTCCTCATTAACAACATAAGAACTTTTTTTTTCAAGAATTCCTGGTCCTCCTTTACAACATAAGAATCATGATTTTGTTTTTCAAGAATTCCTGGTCCTCCTCCTTTACAACATTTTTTTTTTTAAAGAATTCCTGGTCCTCCTTTGCGACATGAGAATCGTAATTTTTTTACAGGCATCTTGCGGAGCTTTTTAGTCAACAGTAACTCTAAATAAGAGGCTCACCCATTCCATCAACACTGAGGGAAATATAACAGTGAATCGAGATTCAAGTTCAAATACCTTTTTCTACTTTATTATATAAAAATAGGACTGATGGCTGAGGCTGGCTCAGGACTGGACAGTGGAAAATCAAAAGGAGGTTTATTACCAGCGAGAGAGAGAGAGAGAGAGAGAGAGAGAGAGAGAGAGAGAGAGAGAGAGAGAGAGAGAGAGAGAGAGTGTTTTGTAAACTCTAAGAAAAGATTATGGTACTTATGCAATGATGTTTAGTGTGCTTTATTAAACAATGAAAAATCCAAAATATTTGACGAAGAATGATACACAACATACAACGGATATCACAGACACACACATACACATATATACATATATATATATATGTATATGTATGCTATGTGTGTGTGTGTGTGTGTAATGTGATATCCGTTGTATGTTGTGCATCATTTTCGTCAAATATTTTGAATATATATATATATATACATATATATATATATATATATATATATATATATATATATATATATATATATATATATATATATATATATATATATATATAAGTATATAATTTACCATTTCGACATTTGCTTACACTTCGTATTTTAACGTCGTAGGTACGTTGATAATAATAATAATAATAATAATAATAATAATAATAATAATAATAATAATAATAATAATAATAATAATAATAATAATAATAATAATAATAATAATAAGAAGAAAGAAGAAGAAGAAGAAAAAAGAAGAAAGAAGAAAAAAAAAGGTCATCAAAAAGCCAGAACAAAAAGTTCTACAATGCCAAAACCCTCATTCCTTCATTAATCTTCTCAGGCCTCACTGACACCCATATCCGCTCAAATATGACTCTAAGCTCCCCCCCCCCCCCCCAACGACAAAACTCTGCCATGAGAACATTCACTCAAGCCTATGAGGAAAACAAAAAAACATGAGGCAGATAACCGCCGAGATAGGAAAACTTTCTCCTTTGTTCGAGCGGTTTTTAACATGGTGTTAACCGCCGACGGTTTCCTAAATTTGACATCCTGTGGTCTTTCAGTGACCTTTCAAATATCACGTAGGCTTTCCTTCATTACCATCTGGTGGCATCTTAAATTATTTCCCGAAGATGAATGCCGGAGATATCACTTCGACCATATGAGGAAAATATTCTGTATTATCGCCTTCCGTCCACACGCATTATCTTGTGAACCCTTTATGGATTCCCCCATCAACCCGAAAGAGAACCTTCAAACGAATGATTTCGAACTAAGAGAACGTGTATTCTCGCCCCAGTGATGCATGAGTAACCTCCTGCAGTTTTTCGGCATATCGACTTATCTCAGAACCGCTGACCATAGGCAACTCAGGATTTCCTGATGACTCACTTGGCTTGTCAATGGAGATTTTTTGGTTCATGTTAAAATAAATGAAAATCTTGTGCTTCAGTTCTATTCAATAACATTTTCAATGAAACGATGCTTTGTTCGGACGATGCGTGAGTGACAGTTACCTCGTTTAAGCAAGAGGCACTGCCGATTAACCCAA
>NC_089789.1:41591105-41608605 GCF_040412425.1 Macrobrachium rosenbergii
GAAATAAGAACAGGAAGAATGGGCAATGAGAGAGAGAGAGAGAGAAAAAAAAGAATACATAGCATGTCACAAGACAGTAGTCGAAACTCGCCCCAGAGAGAGAGAGAGAGAGAGAGAGAGAGAGAGAGAGAGAGAGAGGCTTAGACTGAAAGCACCATAGACGAACAAAAGACCAGCAATGAATCTATGCAGCGATCCTTCTAATGCCGCCACTGCGCCTTATAGCTCTTTACCTTGAGCACTGCAACAAAACAACAGCGAAACAACAACGACGACAAAAACAACGGCAAAACAACGACGGCGACGGCACAGGAGCAGGTCGCATTAAGCCATGGACGCTAGTCCGCACAGGAAGATGGGAGGGGGGGGAAGGGGAAAGGAGAAACGGCACAATAGCTTAGAAAAGTGATGCTGCAAGGTGATTTCGATTGTGTTATGTGTGTATTATTTAGATATATTGGAGATTAATTATTGTATTATTATTATTATTATGGATTATTATTATTATTATATTATTATTAATTATAAATGGAACATATAATTTTTATGAAATATTGAATGATAATGGTAAATACTAACCAATACCCAATATTATTTACTGAATCGAATAATAATAATAATAATAATAAAATAATAATAATAATAATCATTATTATTAATAATAATTATAATAATATAATAATTATTATAATTATTATTATTATTATTATTATTATTATTATTATATCTTGGAATAATAATCTGAAAATGTGATCAACATCCCATATTATCATCACTGAACCAATATTCAAAATGACAAGTCAATACTGCACAGTAAATGGGTCTAATGAGGCATGGTTAAGGAAGAACTGCTGAGCGCTTGCAACTGATCACACTGACGCCCAAAAGTAACGAATAACCGAAATTCTGAATGGGTTACAATGAGACCCAAAAGTAAACAGGGTCAAAAGTACACAGGCATCGCTAAACGCTTGGAAATGTCATAATGAGGACTACAAGCAAGGAATGACAATGACACCAAAAGATAAATAAGGTTGAAAGCAAACAAGTGTTATTGAAAGCTTGCAACGAATCATACTGAAGCCCTCAAGCAAGATATGGCTGAACCAATGCATGGGCCACATAGAGACCCAATGATAAACAAGGTCATGTGCAAAGCCCAATGAAAACAAGGTGAGACACAATGATAAACAAGGTCGTAAGCAAACAGAAGTATTTTCCACACAATGAGACCAAAAGTAAAATAAAAGACAGCGACAAGCAAACAAGGTCGTAAGCAAACAAGTATTTTCCATGGGTCACAATGAGAACCAAAAGTAAACAAAGATATACAAGGTCGCAAGCAAACAAGATTTTCCATGGGTCACAATGAGAACCAAAAGTAAACAAAGATAAACAAGGTCGCAAGCAAACAAGATTTTCCATGGGTCCAGAACCAAAAGCAAAAAGCAAGGTCGCATTTTCCATGGGTCACAATGAGAACCAAAAGTAAACAAAGACAAGGTCAAAAACAAGTCCATAAAGCAAACCAAAAGTATTAAAGCAAAACAAGGTCAAACAAACAAGGGCACAATGAGAACAGCAATAAACAAGAACCACTGCAAACAGATTTTCAATGGGCAATGGGAACCAAAAGTAAACAAACAAGCACAGCAAACAAGTATTATGTCCTCAGAACACGCAAAGGGCAAGCACTTCAGGAAGGCACTCCAGGCAGCTCAAACAAGAAAAACGCGATCTCTGGAAATATGGGGATCTGTTCTCACAAACACACAGCCACACAGCCACACAGACACAGGGCCGGTCTCATAACACAAGAGGCTGTGGGGGTACTCGACGGGAATGGCGTAATGAGGATGTCCGCAGTGTTCGGGTTCGGTAGAGCTAGCTAGCAGGGAATTATATTAGCCGGTACCCAACTGTACTTCCAACGCAATCACCGGACACCGATCGTTCCCAGCATTGCGGGATAGAGAGAGAGAGAGAGAGAGAGAGAGAGAGAGAGAGAGAGAGAGAGAGAGAGAGAGAGAGAGAGGTGTGTGTGTATAACCTTGCCAACCAGCTGCATTTGCCCTGGGCCAATATGGGACCGTTCCTTCAAAAGAGGTCCCCCGCTTTTGCATGCCGCCCTACAAGGCTCATTGATGATGCTACGATTGTAAATGAGGATATATGACCAGACACGCACACACACATACATACATACACACACACACACACACACACACACTCGTAAGCTGCATTAACTCCTTAACTTCCTGCATTTGGATTTACACAATTCCGGAAACACGAGCAACTGATTTTAATTTATATACATATATATATATATATATATATATATATATATATATATATATATAATATATTATATATGTGTATATAAGTGTACATATAGAGTGTACATATGTATGTGTATATATATATATATATTAAATACATATACATACTCACATGCATACATAAATACATACAAACATATAGTCACTAGACTGCGACTTTCCATTGGTTTTAGGTCCCAAACTACTCAAATATAAACAACTCATATATAAACACATTCAAAGAAACAGTCCCAAGCTAAATGAAGGCCTTTACACATTTCCCTTGAAAACCTGACCGCAAAGAGAGAGAGAGAGTGGTCCGGCCAACGACGAGTGTCGAATGGTTCCACAAGTATCGTAAACAACGCGATCAAGGACGCCCTCCAACGCCCCTCGTAATTAATGCCAATTCCAGGGGACCTATTAATAACACTCGAGAGGCAGAAAGACCTCGAGGAGGTCAAAACAGCTCAGGTGGAGTTAGCGTTTTGCTGACCTCATCGATTTGACCTGGTTTGATTTGTGAAAATTGGGCTATAAGCCGAGCCCTGGAGCACTTTCAGCCATTCGGCGCCTATGACAGTGAAAAGGGGGGGGGTAAGAGTGGTTGTACAGCACAATGAGAAGGAAGGAGGAACGGAGGTAAAGTAAAAGGATAAAAAGGTGGTGCAGCCAAGGTCAAAAGGAATGACAGAGACATCGCTGAGTAATGCCTACAGCGTACCACGAAAGGTGCACTGACGACACAGGCACCCTTGGGAAGGTGAGCTCAACGACACCTTCCGCTCAGCAATGAAAATAATTCAGAGGATCATTAAGCTCGAACTGAAATTAATTTCAGTAATAAAAACATCGAGATAGGATGATTCAGCTATTATAAGACTCTAAGGAAATTAAAGTCCTAGATATGATGAACGCTTTGTGTGTGTAAAAGTCAAACATTTGCATGCAGGCATGGAGAAGTGATGATGTGCACTTATACACACAAATACATAAAGATATAAAAATCAATGCAGATATCAAAGCAAAGGTACAAATCAGGTGATGAATTATACAGAGGGACTTAGATGAAACCAGCTGCAAGCACTGAGGCACACAGACTGACTGACAAACACACAAATAAACACACACACACACATACATACAAACACGCAAGTAAGCACAGCTCGGTTAATTACATCTGATTAAGTTATGATTTATAACGATCTGAAACTAAAAAAAAAACCAGCATGAAGAATTGGTAAGAGATGAGAGTTGGTGAAGAGAAAAGCGCGGCTTTTCTCCCTTTAACTAGCTACGAAGACAGAGAAGTGGAAGTCCACAACTCCACATATTGACTTTAATCTTGGGCTATTTACTTGGCACGTTATATCTTCCCCCGACGGTGGAAAGCCACGGCACTTCTTGGCATCGTTACTCTCTTTCAAAGGAGGCTGGGTCTGGTTATGACATCATTTGCGCCTTTTAAAAATTAAAAAAAAAGGTAAAAAACCCGTCGAAGTTTCTTCGGCTCAATCGGGTTTTCTGTACAGCCGCTACAGCGTATAATCAAGGCCGCCGAAAACAGATCTATCTTTCGCTGGTCTCGGTATAATGCTGTATGAGCAGCGGCCTATGAAACTTTGAGGCCCGGTGGTGGCCTGGCCTATATCGTTGCCAGAGGCATGATTATGGCTAACTTTAACCTTAAATAAAATACAAACTACTCAGGCTAGAGGGCTGCAATTTGGTATGTTTGATGAGTCGCGGGTGGATGATCAACATACCAATTTGCAGCCCTCTAGCATCAGTAGTTTTTGAGATCTGGGGGCGGACAGAAAAAGTGCGGACAGAAAAGTGCGGACAGAATAAAGTGCGGACGAACAGACAAAGCCGGCATAATGGTTTTCTTTTACGGAAAACTAAAACCAATAGAGAAGCAAACAAAATCACGGGCTGTAAGGGGATACCCCAAATTTGGGTGCTCATTTAATTAGAACAACAGTGGAAATATAAAAAGAGATTTCAAAAATTTGAGTGTTCATACAAACGTACCTTAATCTCACTCTCTCACTCTCTCTCTCTCTCTCTCTCTCTCTCTCTCTCTCTCTCTCTCTCTCTCTCTCTCTCTCTCATGACCCCCAAAAGACTGATGCACAGCCGCATTCCCTTTTGTGACCCGCTGATAAAAGAATGTTTCGGACGCAGAGGAAACTATCGAGTTCCTTCTCTCGACCCAACCGGATATTTATTAGAAAATGCCTTTGTTTCGGGCTTCTGAGGAGGAAGAGGAAAAGTGCTGTAGCCTGGTCTTAGGTCTTTGAGGAAGAAGAAAAGTCCTGTAGTCTAGTCTTGAGTTTCTGTGAGTTTCTGTGAGAGTCTTTGAGGAACAAAAGTACTACTTTGTGCTGCTGTAGTCTGGCCTTGAGTCTTTGAGGACAGAACAAGTGAGGAGGAGACAGAACAAAGTGCTGTACTCTATTCTTGAGTCTTTGAGACAGAACAAAAGTACTGCTGTAGTCTAGCCTTGAGTCTTTGAGACAGAACAAAAGTACTGCTTTAGTCTAGCCTTGAGTCTTTGCGACAGAACAAAAGTTACTTACTCTCCCAGCCTTGAGTCTTTGAGAAAAAGAAAAGTACTACTGTAGTCTATTCTTGAGTCTTTGAGAAAGAACAAAAGTACTACTGCAGTCTAGTCTTCAATCGCTGAGGAAGAAGAAAAATTAGTCTAGGCTCAGTCTTTGAAGAGGAGGAGAACTGCTACTGTGCTCTAGTCTTCAGTCTTTGAAAAGACAATCTCTCTCTCTGTTCGTCACAGGCTGGAAAAATGAAAAACAAACACTGGTGATGGATAGAGTGACATAAGGCCTAAACACGAAATTCTGTTTCACAAAGCAAATCGTTATGAAAGAGAAATTATAAAAAAAAAATGAGTGAAAAAAGTGACTCAGACATTAGGTTTCAACACTTGCCAATATGCAATAGAAGGATTTAGATCTTGAGATCTAATACAAAAATAAAAAAAAATCTTGAGTAAATATAACAGCAGTCGTCAAAACAGGACTAGGCTGAATTATAGCCAATCAATGCTCTCTGCATATATCGCATTTTATAACCAACTTGTGCATTTTCTACGCTAACTAACAAAGCTATAATCACACAGACACACACACATATATATATATATATGTGTGTATATATGTATTATATGTATGTATGTATGTTCGTGTGTATATAAATGAATATATGTGTACGTATGTATATATATATATATATGAGTGTGTGTGTATGTGTGTGCGTGTGAATGCGTATGTACGTATCCGGTACAAAAGCATAAACAATGGGAGACTGCAAACATCATGTTATTGCATAACGCGATATTTGCATAATTGTACATGCCATACATACATCAATCAATAGGCGCAATGCAATTAAGAGAATTGCCATTCAAAACGATGATAATAATCCGGTAATGGTCGATGCGATCTGACAGATTAATAACCAAATTATTCTCTCGTTCGTAAATCACCGTGATATATATTTTTATATAGATAACGTAAATTAACATTCCATCAATATTATTATCATAATATCGTCATTCAAAAAGATATTATTATCATAATTATCATCATTCAACAAGAAATTATTATTGTAACAGCATCATTCAAAAAAAATTATTATCATAATCATCATTCAACAAGAAATTATTATCATCATTATCATCATTCAACAAGAAATTATTATCGTAATAGCATCATTCAAAAAGAAATTAACATAATTATCATAATTCAACAATAAATTATTAACATAATTATCATCATTCAACACGAAATTATTATCATATTTATCATTCAAAAAGAAATTACTACCATCATTATCATCATTCAAAAATAAATTATTATCATAATTATCATCGCTCAACAATATATTGTTATCATAATCACCATCATTCAACAAGAAATATTATCATAATTATCATCATTGAAAAAGAAATTATCATCTTCATTATCATCATTCATCAATAAATTATTATCATAATCAACACCATTCAAAAAGAAATTGATTTGTAAGCGAGAGAGAGTGAGAAAGAAACTGACGAAAGAAAGAGGAGGACGAGAAAAGAGAGAGAGAGAGAGAGAGAGAGAGAGAGAGAGAGAGATCATGGCTAAAACTCTCACACAACAAAATAATACTGTGTGAAAAAGAGTCAATCCGAAAGGAAAAAAAAACATGGATTAACAAACACGGTTATTCAGTTGACGTTCGGGTATCATTGTGACCCACTGCTCTGTTCACTTAATGAAAAAAAAAACTCGCATAACAAACACGAAATAAAAAAAAAAACAATCTTGCACCGCCTTGAAATATAGGTGTTGGTGTTAAAGGCAAGTGGATTAGCATAAGCTACGTGCTTGCCTGGATGGTGGAACACAAACACGAAAACAAAAACACGCACACACATACTTGCAAAACGACAAACACGCCGTTACGTCTTATTAGCATAATTTCACGATACTGCATTTACTTGGCCTCTCTATATCTGTTTGCAGCGTGTTTACTTTTCTCTCTCACAAAACTGTCTCAGGATTTTTCTTGTTTCTCTTCCTCTCTCTCTGTATTATATGGGAAACTCTCTCTCTCTCTCTCTCTCTCTCTCTCTCTCTCTCTCTCTCTCTCTCTCTCTCTCTTATAAAACAATTTCTTTTTTCAAGTCACATGCATAAACATTCTCTTTCTCTCTCTCTCTCTCTCTCTCTCTCTCTCTCTCTCTCTCTCTCTCTCATTTAGGTGATGAGAACAAAATTTTTCATTCCAATTTCTCTCTCGCACTCTCTCTCTTTCATACAAAGCAATATCTTTTTTCAAGTTACACTGACACATGCTCTCTCTCTCTTCTCTCTCTCTATCTCTCTCTCTCTCTCTCTCTCTCTCTCTCTCTCTCTCTCTCTCTCTCTCTCCAAGACTCTATCAAGGATTGGAATAGGTACCTAGGGAAGGCGGCAAGGGGACAGGCTATACCGGACATATTGATCGCTTACCCTCATTTGTCACTTACGACGTCAGCCCCCCCCACCCCACCCCACACCTTCCTTTTTCCAGCCGAACCCCCCAACCCTCTCCAACACGCAAAGTTACACTAATGGCCACCGGCGGTAGTAAGGATGAATGAAACTGGACTTAGAAAGTAAATTTCCTCGATGGAGATAAGAAAGAATCTTTACCAATTGCCTCACCCCAGTCGTGAGAAGATTACCATCTCTGAGGCCCTCGCTGAGGGTATAGGCTACATTTTAATGGGCACTGATCACTCAAGTTTGATGTTCTCTCTGTCTGTCTGTCTGTCTCTCTCTCTCTCAAAACAGTGAACTAACAACCAGGTATCTAATTCACGGACTAAATCAAGAGAGGCGTACCACGCCTATATCGACCAGTATTGAATGGAACTCTGGCCATTCACATTGTGTGCTAAAATCGCAACCCCGGCGCTACAAGGCCAGAGAGAGAGAGAGAGAGAGAGAGAGAGAGAGAGAGAGAGAGAGAGAAGTAGACTAAGAAGTTTTAAATGGAGAGAAAGAGAACACGGCTACAAATATTCACATTTAAATCTAAGACATTCCTTCCGCTAAGAAGTATCTATGACCAAAGTTGTTGCTACGCCAGTTTCCAAAATCCTTCATTCAACCCAACAGTTAGCTGGAAAAATATCGTCTTAATGTTCCTGAAAACAAAAGAGGATTTAAACTGTATCTCTCTCTCTCTCTCTCTCTCTCTCTCTCTCTCTCTCTCTCTCTCTCTCTCTCTCTCTCTCTAAGGGTACACTTTTGAAAAAGGGTCACAAGCGATTTAAACCAAGCCTACCAAAAATAAATGTGGCTCACGAAGTCTTAACAAGGATTTAAACTAGATCTCTCTCTCTCTCTCTCTCTCTCTCTCTCTCTCTCTCTCTCTCTCTCTCTCTCTCTCTCTCTAGCTCATTTTGAAACTGTGTCAATCCTAACCGGCGCAGGGGGATTTAAGTCAAGTATACCACAAAAGTTGAGGAGAGAGAGATGACGACTTAATGAAACAATTTCCCAGAGTCACGAAGACAAACACCGAATCGGATGTTGGTTTTTAAACGAGAAAAACAAACACACACACACACACACACGGACTCACAGGGAAAATAAAACCAGCGATGTTTTCAAACTCTCACATATATGTGGGAAAAACCTCCCAGCTTTATCAACCGAAAAAATGAAATGGAAAAACCCCTTTTGTAAACTTGAGGACATCTGACTAAAAAAAAAACAAACAAATAAATAAGTAAATATATAAATTTAACCCGCGATTTTTACAAACTCTCACATATATGTGGAGAAAAACTCCCAGCTACAACAACGATAAAAAACTATATGGAAAAACCCCTTTTTGGAAACTTGACTTGGGGACTTCTAACACGGCAAAATAAATAAATAAAATCTTATTAAACAAACAAATTAAATTTAAAAAATAAACAAAGGCACAGTAATTACATTTCTTCCGTTTCACGGCCATGTCAGCCATCCTGGAGAATTTAATTTTGTTGGGAGTCTCCCAATTCCAGGCAACAAAATAAAAACTATTGGTCGTCCATTTTACATTCTCTCCAATAGGTCCAAGAACTAGCCTTCTTATCCTTAAAATTATTTGCCAGTTCAGTAATTTGACAGCTGACGGTTTTATGTTTTCTCTAGGTTGATTAAGGTCCAGAATCTCGGCTGCTTAGCAACCCTAAGCAGCCTGATGGGTTTCGGGGAAATATTGCATCTACTGAATGGGTAAGAAAGTCAAGTCTCTCTCTCTCTCTCTCTCTCTCTCTCTCTCTCTCTCTCTCTCTCTCTCTCTCTCTCTCTCTCTGCGTTAGATTCACAACAAATAAGCAGAAACAAGTTTATTACTGCAAGAGCACAAAAAACAAATGTAACCTACCAAGAGTTTTATTCCAATCACACACCACACAAGTAAAAACTCTCTCTCTCTCTCTCTCTCTCTCTCTCTCTCTCTCTCTCTCTCTCTCTCTCTCTCTCTCTCTCTCTCTCTCTCTCTCTCAATAAATACGCAGGAAACATATGTGTTATTGCAAAAACATAAAAAATCTCCAACTTGCCAAGTTATATTCCCCAGACCCACCACACAAGCAAAAAATTTGTATCTGTAATCTCTCTCTCTCTCTCTCTCTCTCTCTCTCTCTCTCTCTCTCTCTCTCTCTCTCTCTCTCAAGACTAAATGATTTCAGTCTAACAGCTCCTCCGCATACAAGACTTCCGGAAATTGTCGACCTGCCATATTGCCTTACAAAAAAATAATCCCGAACACTTTATCGAGATGCAAAAAAAAAAAAATCCTTTTAACACTTACGTAACTTCTTGTCAATAAGCCAGCGAACCACTTTAAGAGTCAAAGGACTTTATCAAGGAAGAGCTCTCTCTCTCTCTCTCTCTCTCTCTCTCTCTCTCTCTCTCTCTCTCTCTCTCTCTCTCTCTCAGAATCGCGAAGGTGCGCAGAAACTTAGGTTGGGGGGGGGGGGGTTTGGATGGCCTTAATGAGTTATAATATCGGCTGAGAGAAAGGGGAAGATTAACGACAGGACAGTAAGTCTGAGCTCTCTCTCTCTCTCTCTCTCTCTCTCTCTCTCTCTCTCTCTCTCTCTCTCTCTCTCTCTCTCTTACCAGACCTTCAACGCTAATGAACAATATACATAGTCCATTTTGCCCTATTGAAAAAGGACCGAAAGAGAGAAAAAGTAAAGAGAAAAGGAGATGAATAATAGCTTTCTCTTTTCTGTGACCATGACGTCATCAGATTTCAAGAAAATTTCTTTTTTAACATTTAAAAATAAAAGAAAAAGAGCAAAATAAAAGTCACTGAATGCCCAGAGCCCCAACTTTACAAAAAGTGAATGAAAGGTTACTTAATTATTCATAAGACAGAGAAAATGGCCTTTTTATTTCTTAATTTTGTGTCCTCGACGACTTCTGAAAAGACTGACTCTTCCTCGCCTGGATAATAATAATAATAATAATAATAATAATAATAATAATAATAATAATAATAATAATAATAATACACAATAACAACAATAATAACAGTATCCTCTCAGTATTATTCATTACCAACACCAGGAATACCTCTCACAGTTATAATAATAATAATAATAATAATAATAATAATAATAATAATAATAATAATAATAATAATAATAATAATAATGATGATGAAAGGTATTCTCTCAGTCTTAATAATTAATAACAATATTAACACCTCTGACAGTTATCATTACAACAGCAACAGAATAGAATAAAATAATAATAATAATAATAATAATAATAATAATAATAATAATAATTGAGGGTATTCTCTCAGTATTAACAATTACCAACAACAGCATCATTTCTGACAGTAACCATCATAACAGCAACATTAGGATATGAACCAACTTCAACCTGTGTTACCGTGTCTTGACGAAGTTCGCACACAGTCTACACCTAAACTTCCGGTCCACCACCTTCACTGGCTTTATTAAACTTCAGTAAACTTCGGTACAATGCCTACCCGATATCCTGAAACCGCTGGTGCGACAATGCCAAAGTCCTAACAGCTGTCCTTTCACGATTGCGTAAGGGTAATTTTTTTTTTTTTAATGTTATGGTTATGTCTTCTTTTCCCAATTTACGAACAAAAAATATATTTCATGTTTCGTATATTATTATTATTATTATTATTATTATTATTATTATTATTATTATTATTGGCAAGAGTCCCTCTCTTAAGTAAGTACTATTGAACTGTTATAAGGAAAATAGAGAAGACTCTATGCAAGATCAATGCAGCGATTTCTTTCAATATTATTATTATTATTATTATTATTATTATTATTATTATTATTATTATTATTATTATTATTCAGAAGATGAACCCTATCCATACAAAACAAGCCCACAGGGGCCACTGGGTTGAAAGTCAAGGTTCCACAGAATATGGTGTTCATTCGAAAGTAACAGAAGGTAAAGGAAAATAAAGAAAGAGCAGTTATTAGAAAAACACATAAATTAACAAATAAACAAATAAAAAATAAGCAAATTATTAATATACAAGAAGAACTGTATTCACTGCATCTTCGCTTCAACTTTCGAAGTTCCAATTGCACGACATTCTCAGGGAGGCTGTTCCAGAGTCCAACAGTATGAGGAATAAAGGTCCTCCGGAGCTGAGAAGTTCGACAGCGAGGCACATTTACTGCACAGTGGTGCCGCTGTTCAGCGAATATGGTTGGGCAGGAAAATGGGATCAGAGATCAACTGTGAATGTAAATGTGAAAGATCTCTGTCGAAATCCAACTTAGGAAAAAGTGACAAACAAAGAGACCATCCGTCGATGGTCCAAGTCATAACTGCTAATCTTAGGAACCAGAAACCAGTCTGCCTAAAAAGAGACAAATCTTTGGCAGATGCAGATATCCAAACCGAAGGGAATTATTCTAGTAACTACTATTTCTTCTTATTGTTTTTGTTTATACTTTTCTTCCACATTTCATGAGCAAAAAAAAAATATATATTCGTACGTCGTACATCTATTTCTTTTCATTGGCTTTGTTTTCATTTTTCTTTCACATTTCACGAGCAAAATATACCTTTATGTATTATTACTCAGAACAGACTTCATGGTCTTCTCATTTCTCTTCTTCTCTGTTTTCACATTTCTCCTTAATCTGGGTTTCTTTTTTTATTCACTGGCATTCACTGTACTCTGCGGAAGCCTGCTCAGCTAGCTGAAGGCTTTACCTGGCTTCTTATACATCCATGTTATTATAAATAATAATTATCCATTTATTCCAGAAAATTGGAACTGAACCATGATTAAAAAACGAAGCCGAAGAAACAGACACACAGAACGATGATGAATTACAAAGTGGAATGAGGGAAATTGAAAAAATAAGTAAAAATGACTAAAGCACGACAAGTCTACGGTATACGAAACAAACATTTCATTTCCGAGTTTTTACACAGAATGCCATTTTAGATCAATTATACGGCAATTAAAAAGTAGCTAAAGTAGTTTTTGATACGCTATCATACTAATTACCGCCAAAATCAAGGATACTCAAGAGACTTCGTATAACATTATTAATTTCCATTTTAAACGCAGTCTAATCTTTCAGAGGACCATCTGCAAAGACTGAGCGCCATTTCCAAAAACTCCCACATTTACATTCTGTGTGTGTGTGTTTGTTCAATGCTTTCCTGGATTCTTTTCCTCATCATTCGATTCTTTTATCAACACCTCTCTCTCTCTCTCTCTCTCTCTGTGTGTGTGTGTGTGTGTGTGTGTGTGTTCGATGCTTCCCTGGGTTCTATTTATCTTCATCCGATTCTTTTATCAACTCTCTCTCTCTCTCTCTCTCTCTCTCTCTCTCTCTCTCTCTCTCTCTCTCTCTCTCTCTCTCTCTCTCTCTCTGTGTGTTTATTCGATGCTTTCTGGATTCTATTTATCATCATTATCATCTCTCTCTCTCTCTCTCTCTCTCTCTCTCTCTCTCTCTCTCTCTCTCTCTGTGTGTGTTTATTCATGCTTTCCTGGATTCTTTTATCATCATCCGATTCTTTTATCTCTCTCTCTCTCTCTCTCTCTCTCTCTCTCTCTCTCTCTCTCTCTCTCTCTCTCTCTCTCTCTCTGTGTGTGTGTTTATTCGATGCTTTCCTGGATTCTATTTATCATCATCCGATTCTTTTATCAACTCTCTCTCTCTCTCTCTCTCTCTCTCTCTCTCTCTCTCTCTCTCTCTCTCTCTCTCTCTCTCTCTCTCTCATTTCAACCCACACACCTCTCCTCCCCCAAGTATAATTTAGGTATAATTTAAGGCTGAAAGCGCATATCTCTCCCCGAAAGTATTCTGCAAGGCTGGAAACTACAAGTCGGGCAACAGAGCCCGAACAAAGACGCGCCGCTCTTTTGAACAGACATAACCATCTGAATAATCTGAAGATGAAACCATTCCCAAAAGCATAAATACACTCGAGTGCTTGGGCATTCAACAGGTAGCACAGCGCGTGTACGCCTGCCTCCCCCCCCCCGCTCCACAACTACCCCCAAAAACCAGCCAACCCCCCCAGCCCTCCCCACTCCACCCCGCTGAAGAAAAACACGGACTGATCTCGTCTGCTTTAGGTAAGTGCTTTTAGGTAAGTGCTACGAGGTACGTGTGTTTCTAAACTTGGAAAATGTAAGAACATTTATATATCCGAGGTACACGATTTACTCTACTGCCTGCGCGCCTCATCGTGACCCACTGACGTTTGTTCCACAACGCTGAAGTTGGTTACATGTTTTAAAAAATTCTTGGTTCTTCTTCAAAGCACGGTGGTAACCCGTCAGCTGACCATTTATTTTACACAGAAATGGGACCGTGTATACACATCGCGCACACACACACACACATATATATATTATATATTATATATATATATATATATATATATATATATATATATATATATATATATATATATATATATATATATATCCGTAGAAAATAAGTAGATAGCCCATATATATATTGATATCCGTAAAGAGAAAAGTGAGAGAGAGAGAGAGAGAGATATCTTGAGAGAGAGAGAGAGAGAGAGAGAGAGAGAGAGAGAGAGAGAGAGAAATAACTTCCTTGGACCTGGTGACGGCACGGAGACGCATACATAAAAACCAATACGATCACGTTAAGAATTGCCTTAAAAATTCAGAAGAGAGAGAGAGAGAGAGAGAGAGAGAGAGAGAGAGAGAGAGAGAGAGAGAGAGAGAGAGAGAGAGAGAGAGAGCACTCGAACGTCATGCATTTCTACGAAAACGTGCGCTGTCACGCGTGAGCAACATGTCTGACACTTCTGTTTCTTATGCTTGCATCTTGCAAGCAAAACTCGTGCATGCGCCCAAGAGCCAACTTTCTTTGCGAAATTGAAGAAGTGCGTGTTCGCCCCCTTTAAACCGCCCCCCCCCTCGCCCCCCACAACCTCGACGCCGGGTGAGCGAACATGGGCGAAATCTATTTTGCTGACAATATTGCAAAACAATGACTATTTGGTGGAGCGTTTAACGGGAAGGCGTCAAAGATTCGTAGGGAAATTGTTTGTGTGACAGACTGATTGGGTTTGACAATGCTTACTTGGGGAATCCGTATCATAATGATGTGGCCTTAATAATAATAATAATAATACACACACAATAATACACACAATAATAAACCATACGGTACAATTAAATAATGATAATATAACAACAATAATAGTATGAAAACCATAGGCTTATTTCGAATAATAATAATAATAATAATAATAATAATAATAATAATAATAATAATAATATCATTAGGTTTCTTCCGAATATAATATAATAATAATAATAATAATAATAATAATAATAATAATAATAATAAAAGCAATTTTTTTATTTCAGGTTCAACAATGCGCAACAGAACTGAGGGCATAAAAAAACCTGTCATCAGCAAAATTCGGAACAAACTTCGTTCTCTAATTCCAATTACAAGTGACGTAATTACCTCGAATGATCGTTATTGATGGAAACAGCGAGGAATTGAATAAAAAAAAAAAATACCAGTATATTAAAATTCCAACCCTTAATTCCTGACATCCTGATTCCATTAACATCCCCCTGCCCCCCCGCACTCCGAGAGCTTAGATGACTGAAAAAAAAATTATTCGGCCGATACCGCAAGCTGTCAGGACCGACGAATTTCTCAAAAATGAAAAGGAAAAAATTCAATAGTCGTCAAACCTTGCTCTGGCTATAAAAATATAATGAAAAATTCTCACGCGATTAAATATAAGCAAAAATTCTCACGCGATTAAATAAGTGAATATATAAATAAAAGAGTAAATACATATATAAATATATAATCTATGAATAACTTTGCAATAAAAGTGTGATTAAATACATAAATAAAATAAATAAATGAATAAATAAAGAAATTATGTCATTAAATAAATAAATAAATAAATATGTCTAAATGATCTTAAAACATAAATAAATTACAAATACGAACCTTAGAAGTAACTGAAAAATGACGCAGTGCACAAAAACATAAATTCATAATGCACTTATATTATAAAAAGAGAAATTTACAATAAAAATTACTGAATACTTGTACAATTGTAAATTACAGTTAAAATGTTTAAAAACTGCATTTACGAAGGATAGAAAATTGAAAAATTTAAAGACGAAAAAGGCTTGAAAATGCTGATAATTATCAGCAGATTAACCAAAACTTATGGTAATAAATTAAACAAATACAAAAAATTAAATACAAAAATACGAAACACAGAGACCAGTAATAAAACGAACTTAGTAATAAATGCTAGTAACAAATGCATAAAAACGCATCACAACAGAGTATAGGAACATTTTCTACGTGTCAGTGAAATGATGATAAGTATGTATGTGTTGTTATCCGCATTTAATGATCTGTAGTAAAGTTTATCAACTGTTGTTATGTTTCCTTATGCATCTACTACTAGTATTCATTACTCCCGTCCGTGCTTTGTATGCCTTTATTTAATTTTTAGCCTTAACTGTTGGTTAACGAGCACTGTAATACTGAAGCCTTTTTATCTTTAATTTGTCATATTTCCACCTTTTATTCTTTGTGCATTGCTTTATTCACATTCGTGTTTTTTTTTTCTTATTTTACTTGTAATTTACATTTGTATGAATACTCATCACTTTTATAGAAAATATTTCTTTATAAGTTCATGAGAAGTTTTTCTACAGGTCATTAAATGCTGGAAAACTATACATGAAGAATATATATATATATATATATATATATATATATATATATATATATATATATATATATATATATATATATATATATCAGGCTATCTCAGACTACAGAGAAAGACCTTAGCTGAAAAAGAGTGTCAAGGTAATACAATTATGCTGGTGACCCTCATTTAAGACATCTCTCATTGACTCTACTGCCGTCCCTTAACAGGTCTCTCTCAATGACCTTATTCCCATCCTTTACAAGAGAGAAACCTTACGACCTTATTCAAGTCCAAAACTGACATCGGGGAAAGGCTGGATTTTTTTCGGCATTCCTACCTGGAAAAGAAACGAAAATCAGTATATATTCCTCACATAAATAAAATAGCAACTCGGTGGCAATTTATGGCATAAATGACAGAATAGCTATTTAGCTATTACACAAAGTTACAGAAATTTTTCTTCTTCTCTTTCTTCTTTCTTCTCTCTCTCTCTCTCTCTCTGCAAACACTTTCCGCAACAAGGAAAAAATATACATAACATTATTACAATTATTACCACTGTCCGAGAAAAGCAATTTATATAAATATTATATTATATTATATATATATATATATATATATATATATATATATATATATATATATATATATATATATAGAGAGAGAGAGAGAGAGAGAGAGAGAGAGAGAGAGAGAGAGAGAGAGAGAGAGAGAGAGAGAGTACTACCAACACAAATAAAAAAAAATACCATTATTAAAATCAAGGTAAATATCCCCAACGAAAAATATACAAAAAATGTTTTTCACCAACAAAATTTATAAAAAAAAAAAAAAAAATACCACCGGCGTCTAGCAGCACCAACAAGACCACCACCCCTCCCCAACGCCAACAATTACCACCAACAGCGACACAACCCCAGAAAACTTCCCCCAACAATTATCGCCCTCAGTAACAAAAGCGGAGAAAACTTGCGGCCCTGCTACGAGAGCTCTCGCAAGCTCCGCCGACTCTCTTTTTCCCCCCCCTAAATAAAAAACTATTGCTATTACCCGCGCCATAAACAGCCAATCCCTGAAGTCGTAAAAAGATAAACGCTGGCCAATCATAAAAGCGGAGGCGAGCCGGCATTTTCATTTGAAAACTTTTGCATTTTTCATTTGCCCTTAAAAAGATAATTGTCTTTGCAATACGTTTATGGTTGAATTTGCTACAGCGTTGCACAGTTGCATGTGCATGCTGTTAGGAGAATGATGAAATGGATATTTTAATACATACATACATATATATATATATATATATATATATATATATATATATATATATATATATACATATATATATATATATATATATATATATATATATATAAAATATACATATATATAATTTGGAAATGTCCATTTCAT
>NC_089789.1:41613605-41628605 GCF_040412425.1 Macrobrachium rosenbergii
TGATCCGAACCTCGAAAATGACTGATGTCAACTACAAAGACCAGAGAGAGAGAGAGAGAGAGAGAGAGAGAGAGAGAGAGAGAGAGAGAGAGAGAGAGAGAGAGTGTACCCAACGCCCAGAAAAACAAAACAATCAAGCGCAAGAAAGTCTACAAGCAGGAATACATGCAAAACAGTTTTTCCCCTCCTCTCTGCGCCGTGACCTGAAGTTGGAACAGATCGATATTTGCGAGGTATGATGACGAAAACCTTCCTCCCCTTTCCCTTGCAAGCGTTTCTTCCTTCCCCCTCGCCTCTCCCCCTAACCCAACCAAACTCCTCACAAGATGTTTATCAATTGGCCCAGAAATATGGATCTGCCACACGAGCAGGAATACACCCTGCCCCCGACCCCTTCCTCCACTACCCCATCCTCCCCAAACGCCACCACCCCTTTCTTGACTGGCACGCAATCTGCTTTCAATGGGCGGTTTTTTTTATAATAGTTAATGCATTCAATTTGTCATCTTTAAGGAGTTCAGAGTGAAGACCTGAATTGAATTCAAAGTATTTTCATTAATTTAATGAGAGATCCTTCAAGCTTTTTTTTGGGTAATCCAGAAATTCAACTGAATATTTCTAGCTAATTCAGTGTCAAATTTCAATGGACTTTTACACATAACATATTTAATGGGGTAAACGTTAAACCACCAGGACTTTCACTAAAATGATCTTCAAAAAATTCAAAGACAAATCTTTAACAAATCAATCGACAATTTTTAACCAATTGAAATTAAAACCTTTAACTGATTAAGTATGAAATCTTTTGTACCTCGACGCCAAATCCCTAAGCTATCCAATACAATAACGAGCCGTTCATTAAAAGCAAACATAACTCAATTCTTCAATCAGTTCATCTCACGCAAGCAGGTAAGCTAAAGTCTTTCAGGGCTCTGCTGTCCAAGCACTGAGTGATAACCCCCCACTCTAAACCCTGTATTCCCCGAGTGGATTCCGACCTTATACTGTGAGTGCATGCGCGCGAAAGTTAAGTTCCGTTAAAATGGCCCATAAAGTTCTGCCCTCACTGACCAACTTCACGCCACTAATGGAAGAATACGATTAGCCCGTCGAGAGAGAGAGAGAGAGAGAGAGAGAGAGAGAGAGAGAGAGAGAGAGAGAGAGTTACAACACGCTCTGAATTTAAGAATATGATTAATTATACATTCTTGGTTGAAGCGCCGTGGTTTCGCATGCTTTGTGCAATGGCTGAAAAACATGTTTACAAAACTAATCAAAAGGTGTAAGACCTTAATTTTGAATATACTAATACACAAAAATAAGAGAGAGAGAGAGAGAGAGAGAGAGAGAGAGAGAGAGAGAGAGAGAGAGAGAGAGAGAGAGAGAGAGAGAGAGAGAGAGAGTTACAAAACTCTCTAACTCAAAGGATGCAACTAACTATATATTCTTGGTTGAAGCTCCGGTTGGTTTAGCATGCTCACTGCAACGCATGGAAAACATTCTTACAAAAATAAATCGAAAGCACTAAAACCTTAATTTTAAAAAATACCGTACATAAAAATGAGAGAGAGAGAGAGAGAGAGAGAGAGAGAGAGAGAGAGAGAGAGAGAGAGAGAGAGAGAGCTTACAAAAGGCTCTAAATTAAAGGATATGATTTTGACTATATAATCTCAGGTGAAGATGATGACATCATCGCAGATGTTTTGCAATACATGCAAATCACGCTTACAAAAGTAAACACAAAAGTAAACAGAGGCGCCAAAGCCATAATTTTAAACATGCCATAAATGAAATTAAGAAGATTTGCGCTTTCTGAACACGCCATGATGCAAAAATGATCCGATTTTAAGGGTTTTACACTTGTCGTAAAAAAACGGTTCATAAAGATTTTTAAACAGCTTTCGCGGAACGTTGTCGGGAAACGTTTCAGGAAATTAAAACCGTCATCTTAAGGTTTTAAAAACTATACTCTCTACATATTCTCATTTAAGATAGCGATTATTACCATAACTATTACTGATGTTTTTTTGTAGTACGGAAAATTGTAGAACCTTACTGTACCTTATTATACCTCCCAGGAATAGATCACGAATTTTTTCTTATTAAAAATCTGATGACGAAACATTTTCTGATGGATACCAGATATATATTTTGAAAAATAAACTATATTTATATAGATAGTATTTAAACACTGTTAATCATTTACTTCTAATTACCACTTACTTTTAATTACTCTGCGTTGCAAATGAAACGTCACTGTAAAACGCGAAGAAATTATAATTATGTAATTATAAAAAGCTAGCACACAATAAAATTAACCATACAAGACAAAAGGTACAAAGGAAATTAAGACGAATTAGTTCAAACGAATTAGATAGCCCAAATGTAAAAGAAGAAGAAGAAGAAGAAGAAGAAGAAGAAGAAGAAGAAGAAGAAGAAGATGACGATTTTGATGAGAGAACCGACTAGAGAGAGAGAGAGAGAGAGAGAGAGAGAGAGAGAGAGAGAGAGAGAGAGAATCTGCTTCAGTAAAGTGGGCGAATTTCCCCGTTGGAAACAATATGACGTCTTTGGGTCTGCATTTTCTTGTCCATTACCGGGTGATTTGTATGTTTAAAAATAATGTATTTCATTATTTTTTCATCTCTATGACCTGTATTTCTTTTAGACAGAACTTTTTTTGGGTCCGTCATTATTTCTTCTTAAACTGGTACTAAATTTTTAAATAAGTATATTTTTTATGGTGTACTTTTGCTTTATTATACATTATCGTCAATATCATTATAGATTTATTCCGCGCACACATTACCTTTTTATTTGCCTTTTGATGGGTATTTTAAGGCGTAAATCACATTGTTAGTAAATACTGCTAAGAGTGAAGTTTGCTTATTATTCCCAATGGCATGAATATAACATTTAGCTGAATATTATTAGCATTCAATAGTACACCTCTCTCTCTCTCTCTCTCTCTCTCTCTCTCTCTCTCTCTCTCAGGAATCAGTAAATGACTGAATAGGTTGTCAGAACACATGTGTATGAAATTAAACGTAACTGCCCTTCATGAACTCCCAAGACAAAGGTTGCACACACAAACACACACACACATATAAATATATACTGTGCATATATATATATTATATATATATATATATATATATACATATAATGTATACATATATATGGTGTATGTGTATGCGATTCAATACAAACACTATAATCACTGATGTTCTAAGGTACAGAAAAACTAAGAAAATCTACGAAGACAAAAGGAACCTTTTCTCTGAAAAGACAAAACGAGAGAGCCAAGTCTCTTTGCGCAGATGATGCTGGAATAACAGTCGATGTTGGCCCAGCAGCCATAAGGGAGGTGTACATAGCTTGCTAACGAACCTCCCCCCCCCAAAACCCACGAAGGTCCAGTCGTGACCTCCTGCTATGTGGGATGTAATTTGGCACTGAGCAAGTCTCGGCAGAATACCTTCGTGTGTATTACTTTCTTTCTCATATTTGTGAGAAAAAGTTATTATTATTATTATTATTATTATATTATTATTATTATTATTATTATTATTATTTTATTATTTATTTATTTAATTATTTATTTTTTTTTCTATCACAGTCATCCTATTCGACTGGGTGGTTTTTTTAGTGTGGGGTTCCGGGTTGCATCCTGCCTCCTTAGGAGTCCATCACTTTTCTCACTATGTGCGCTGTTTCTAGTAGCACACTTTTCTGCATGAGTCCTTGAGCTACTTCGGCATCAGGTTTTTCCAGATACCTTTTCAGGGACTTGAGATCGTGCCTAGAGCTCCTATGATTATGGGTACAATTTCCACTGGCATATTCCATATCCTTCTTATTTCGATTTTCAGGTGTTGCTTATTATTATTATTATTATTATTATTATTATTATTATTATTATTATTATTATTATTATTATTATTATTATTATTATTATTTAGCACAATCCTAAAAAAACAAGCTAAAAATTTAATTTAATTGCAGAGGAAATTTCGACAAAATAAACTGCAAATATATGAAAACTGTTTTCATATGTTGTTACTGATAGGTTAGATGATGGAAAAAAAATCTGGTTGAGAAATTTCAGGGTTACCTTAGGTATCTTTTAGGGTTATCTTAGATGTATCTTTCAGGGTTATCTTAGGTGTATCTTTTAGGGTTATTTTAGGTGTATCTTGTAGGGTCATCTTAGGAGTATCTTTTAGGGTCATCTTAGGTGTATCTTTCAGGATTATCTTATCTGTATCTTTTAGGGTAATCTTAGGTGTATCTTTTAGGGTTTCCTTAGATGTATCTTTTAGGGTTATCTTAGGCGTATCTTTTAGGATGATCTTATCTGTATCTTTTAGGGTTATCTTAGTTGTATCTTTTAGGATTATCTTATCTGTATCTTTTAGGGTTATCTTAGGTGTATCTAGGTTATCTTAGGTGTATCGGTTTAATTTGGGAGGAAATGTAGGCAGGTGGACTGATTAAGATAAAATTAAACATTCTTTATTAATGAAATATATCATGAATTTCTTTTTTTTATTATTTTTCGGTGGCTTCGCTTCTACATCTACGATGTAAGTTAAAAACAAAGACTTATCCTCTTTAATTTGAGAGAGAGAGAGAGAGAGAGAGAGAGAGAGAGAGAGAGAGAGAGAGAGAGAGAGAGAGAGAGATAAATAAAAGGCTTAACCCCTTTAATGAGAGAGAGAGAGAGAGAGAGAGAGAGAGAGAGAGAGAGAGAGAGAGAGAGAGAGAGAGACGATTAATAAAACCAGAAAACACAGTTCATTAGCATAGCATTCCATGGCTATAATCCTAAGAAAATTTTCTGAACATTCAATACTTCACTTTGAGGAACCTATAAGAACCGCAGGGGAGCCAAGAGGAACCACAGGGGAACCAAGAGGAACCACACAGGAACCACAGGGGAACCAAGAGGAATCAAGAGGAACCACAGCGGAACCTAGAGGAGCCACAGGGGGAACCTAGAGTAACCACAGGGGAACCACAGATGAACCACAGAGAAACCAAGAGGAACCACAGAAGAACCAATGGGAACCACAGAGGAACAATGGTAACCGTAGGAGAACCACAGAGGAACCAACAGAAACTGCAGGGGAACCACGGAGAACCACAGGGAACCAAGGAGAACCACAGGGGGAAACAAGAGGAACCACAGAGGAACCAAGGGCAACTACAGAGGAACCAAGAGGAACCAAGGGAAACCACAGAGGAACCAATAGAAACTCAGCAGCCGCTTCGAAAAAAATGGGGAAGGGGAGGGGCACTTGGGGGGGGGAGAGAAGGAGAGCGTGGGGGAGGAGGTCCTTGAGAAGCAAGTCCTTCTGACTAACGTCGCAAGACCTCAAACGTGATCTGCGTCTTGCATGCCGCTGATGTCCTCAACCCAGGGGTGAATACGACATCCGAATCCTACTGAAGGAGGCGCTGCTGTGGCCTCACTGTTTCACCGGAAGAAGAAGAAGAAGAAGAAGAAGAAGAAGAAGAAGAAGAAGAAGAAGAAGAAATAGAAGAAGAAGAAGAAGAAGAAGAGTCTTCTTCTTCTTCTTCTTTCTCTTCTTCTTTCTTTCTTCTTCTCTCTCTCTCGGGGACTCAGAGTCAGCCTCTCCTCTGCCACTGCTGAATGAAAAGGTGAAGAAGTCAGGAGGTCCGTTTTTCTTTTTTTCTCAGGACAGAGAGAGAGAGAGAGAGAGAGAGAGAGAGAGAGAGAGAGAGAGAGAGAGAGAGAGAGAGAGAGAGAGAGAGAGATCACAAAGCTCACTACTCTACATTTTGACTAAAGTGATGTGTGCATAAAGTGCCCAATCTATGCTCTAAGCCATATATAATATATATATATATATATATATATATATATATATATATATATATATATATATATACATATACATCTATATATATATATACATATACATCTATATATATATATATATATATATATATATATATATACATCCCATGTCTTTTCCACAACTCTTGCAACATCCAACATTCAACTAACATCCAGACACAGAATTCAAAGACAGTTTAGATCAAGACGCACACTTGATTGAGCAAACAAACACTATCAATACAAATGACCAGTGAAAAATCTCATAATAAACCGTAATCACAGCGTGAATGAGAAAAGCCAAAAAAAAAAAAGGTCATGCAAATAAACCTCCCATCAGGTCAAGCCCGCACCACCTTATTACGAGGGCTAATGAAAACCGAATGAAGAGCGCTGCCATTGACGAGGAATTGCTTTCACCCAGGGTCCATTGTCGTGACAGCTCCTGTGCTTAACGCCGCCGGCTGTTACCTGAGCCGACGAGGCACTAAACCCCGTCTGAATTGACCCTTGATTAGACCGTTCAGCAAATCCGACGGGGCCCGGCAGCTCAGGCATAAACCGAGATAACGCCGCCTCTGCTCGCTTATTCTCGATTTCTCTCAGTGTTCTGTTGTGGACCTCAATTTCTCTGCACCGCGGAAGCGAGAGAGAGAGAGAGAGAGAGAGAGAGAGAGAGAGAGAGAGAGAGAGAGAGAGAGAGCAGAGGTCTGCATGATTGCAATTTGCGTGTCGCTCGGACCACCTCGGGGACTAACATAACCTTTGATAATTTTGGTGGCTCACTTTGGCAGCGTCCACTGGGCCAGAACCCCATGGCATGACACTGTGCCCCAAGCTACGGAAGGTTATTATTACTGGTACCAATATTCGGGACTCGAATCGAGTAGCCTCATTTCATTACTCAGGACCTGAGTCTACTTATCCCATGCCAAGGTATAGAAAGTCACTGATGGCACCGCATAAATACTATATTTAGGACTCTAAGTCCAGTTACCTCACATCAAGTTGAAAGGAAGTTATTGCTAGTTCCTCGTATCAACAAGATTCGAATCTGTTGTAAGTTATACAAACTACTGGTCACTTCTTATCCGATACGTATCTAATTGCAATAATACAAAGCCCTCTTCTCGAATTCTTCACACTTTTTGGAAAAGCTTGTCAATACAAATCCCTGTGACCCAAATGCAAGAATATGAAATAGTTCTGATGTCTAGAGTTACTTCATAATATCAGGACGAGGTCACGTTGCCGACGTGACCACGAGAAGGATAAAAGTCTATTGCCCCTCATACATACACATGACAGTAGTTAGAGAAAGCTGTTACTAATACCTAACACTAAGACAGGATTCTAAGCAATCATCAAACTTGCCACATACACCCAACACTCACAGTGTACCAAAATTCTATTGCAACATGTTACCCAATACGACCATCATGGAGCACAAGCTGTAAATATTTATGGGTACTTTGTTCCCATAAATAAAGGACTGTTTAATTCTTAAGAAAACATTGCACACTTGTTTGTTCACTGAAATATTCAACTGACTGCCAATCATTTTTTTTTTTACTCCATTAGTAACTCTTCGAATAAATCGTTTATATTTGTGAAGCATACTTGGAAACCAAGTATGCTTCACAAATATAAACTTTATACTTTTTACTCTTCCACGTGTCTAGCATTATTATAAGCGTTCAGCTTTCAAAAGGGCAGACGAGTAACTGGTGTATGCTGAATGTTAAACCAATGGTTACGTAGTTTAACTGCAATAAATATCGCACCAGGATATAAATATTTGCTTCCTTTTTTCCCAAGGCCTCTGAAGAACCACTACATACGAGTCAGAATAATTAAGTATGGAGAGGACAGAAAGAGATCAGGGTCTTTATATAATAATAATAATAATAATAATAATAATAATAATAATAAGACGAGTCGTCAAGAAGACACTTACCGATAACATCATTCAAAGACTCTACTCCCTTTCTCCCGCACCGATTTCATCTGCAATGTTGCAATGCTGACAAAATCAAATCTAGATTTTTTTTCTGTGGAAAACAAAGACCCTGCTTCGCCAAAGGCAAGGCAGGCTGAAAAATGAGACGTGCAAAGGCGAGAGAGAGAGAGAGAGAGAGAGAGAGAGAGAGAGAGAGAGAGTAACACAGGTGAGAGTTTTATAGAGTCTTAGTATACAGGTCACTGATATCCAAATGCAACCTATCAACAGAAATGGTACAAGGCGAATACAACAGAACAGAAAAATGATAAACCTTGTGTCATTAAATACTGAACCATGATGGGAGAGAGAGAGAGAGAGAGAGAGAGAGAGAGAGAGAGAGAGAGAGAGAGAGAGAGAGAGAGAGAGAGAGAGAATCTTTGCACTAGAGCTATGAAGGCTGCCCATGGAAGTGGAAGCTTTCAGCAGGAGAATTCCTTGCTTGACTTAAAAATTACAAGCCAAATTACAAGACATAATCAGAATTAACTATTCTAGGATGGATCGTTTCCCGTTTTTTTTCAGAAAACAAAATAAAGAACATTAAGAATCTGGCAGCCGTCATTATTACCCGCGAAAATATGAAATGCACTGAATACTCTCTAATGAGACCAATTTGTGACCAACGGATTTTGAATGTCTTCGTGACATGATACTGCCGGGACTCTGTCATTAGTTTTACCACAGGAAGCCTTTCTGCATTTGGACGTCATCCTTGAGAATCCCATATGATAAAAACTGTTATATATATATATATATATATATATATATATATATATATATATATATATATATATATATATATATATATATATATATATATATATATATACACATGTATAATGCATATATACATAATGTTTATATTTAAATTTTATATATGTGCATATATATATATATAAATTTTATATGTGTATATGCATATATATATATATATATATATATATATATATATATATATATAATTATATATATATATATGTATATATATATATGTATATATTGTATAAACTGCCTTTCCATACTGCAACCTCTATAGAAGTCTCCCAATAAATCTAATCTCAATAGCTCCTAGAGAGCTGTTAATCAGCTCAGTGGTCTGGTTAAACTAAGATATACTTAACTTTTTTTTTTTCCACAAAGGGGAGGGGGGGGGGTCTTCATGTATCGCAAACAACATACTGGAAGTCACGGAAAATAAAGAAAAAGATAAAATAAAATCAAACAAATAGCGCTACTCTTACAATCAAGAAACAGACAGCCCTCCTGCATCAAAATTCAAAGTAATAACGCCGGGCCAAAGTCGCACCCTATAATCTCGAATATCTCAGGAGGAAACGTTCGGCCTCGAGACCCGCCTGGCGAAGGAGACGACGGAGGGACTGCGGGATTTGAACGCAGGCCAAATTCCCGATTTCACGCCACCTAATCTCGGAAAATTATCGCGCTAAGAGATATAGAGGTAGGGTGCCAAACAACAGACATTACCCAAACCACGCCCCCTATCCGCGGCCCCCCCCCCACAAATCTTCCCCTCATGAACACCCCCCCCCCTTCCCAAATCCATTCCCTTCCAACACCCCCTTTCCTGTTAATAATCTTCCCCTCCATGTGGGCTTCCGTCCCACAAATAATTTTTAATGTCGTCCATTCTAGTTACTATATTAAGTTGCCGTCCCTTTTGCATTTCTTGCAATTCGTTGCTATTGTGAGGAAACTGCAACATATGGTAGTGCTTGCAAATATACAATAATTAATTTGGACCTTCCTGAAGCCAGAAGGGCCCAAAACAATTTTTAGAAATTATGTATACATAATTAACCGTCCTCATTCCGGCGAACATACATAAATTTAAAAAGTATAATGAACATGAAAAATTTAAATTAAACGCATAACTCATACAATTACATACACATGTTGATTCTTATAATCTGTATATACTATAAAAAAGTAATGTGTATCCATATATTTATTTTTTGTGTGACAACAAGTCTACGAGTAATGAACTCTAAATTTACACTTTACGTCGTCCAGTCAGAAGATTTCTAATCACTGGCTGACGTCTTGAATGACCCACCCTGAATCTAGCTTCAGGACGGTACGTAACGTCTCGAAGATAAGGACTTGACGTCTTGATCACCTCCTGTGCTACTGTCACTTTCCGTTCCTACCCCGCAAAATTAATCTCTCTCTCTCTCTCTCTCTCTCTCAAAACGCATTCAAAGAGAATCATCCACAAAGCAACTGCTTCAGTTCCGCCGAGGCTTCAGGGTCAACCATGCAACGAGATGAGAACAAAAGCTGTTCAGACGACAACATCCCCTTCTCGACCAGGCGCTGGACACTCATACCGCTGGTGCTTCCCTCTTCCGACAAAGCTCCGCTTCCCTCTTGTGCGCGAAGCAACGAAGCAATGAAGCGAGAGAGCCATATAGTAGCTGCTTTTTTTTTCTTTTTTATCTCGCGCGCGCTTTTGCGAGCTGCGGCGCTTGGCGACTTCCTGCTGCGGTTTCCCAGATGGTTTGCTGCTTTGCATTAGCTGCTTTGCATCGGCTGATTTGCTTTAGCTGCTTTCCTTTTGCTGTCTTGTTTAGCTCCTTTGCACTTGCTACTTTGTATTAACTTCTCTGCATGTGCTATTTGGCTTTTGCTGCTTTGCATTTCCTGTTACACATTAGCTGCTTTGCATTTGCTGTTTTACATTAGCTGATTTGAATCAGCTTCTCTGCATTTGCTGCTTTGATTTAGCTGCCTTTCTTTAGCTCCTTGGCGTTAGCTGCTTTGTACTTGCCGCTTTGCATGAGCTTTGCATTTGCTGCTTTTCTTTAGCCCCTTTGCATTATCTGCTTTGTATTTGCTGCTTTTCATTAGCTATTCTGCATTTGCTGTTCATGCAGAGTTAATGGCAACTGGAATTTTCTCAGAAAATTTACACTGATTGCTGCTTTGCATTACCTGCCTTGCATTTGCTGCTTTGCATTACCTGTTTTGCAATACCTGCTTTGCATTTGCTGCTTTGCATCTGATGCTTGGTTTTCATGCAGAGTAAATGGCCATTATAATTTTATGTGAAAACTTTCCTACATATGTATTTGAAAAACATTGATAAACATTTGCAATTGTAGTGAAAAAGACAGATAATAATAATAATAATAATAATAATAATAATAATGGAGAAACACACACAGTTATGTAACTGTACAAATGCATATAAAAATAAAACTCTAAAGGTACATAACTGGATTTGTTTCTCCATTTTAAGACTCGTGCTGCTACGAGTATTTTTATTAATAATAATAATAATAATAATAATAATAATAATAATAATAATAATAATAATAATAACAATCCCCAACAGGTTGGCGTAGGGAAGATAGCAGGTGGCGTTCTCAAATTACATAATCAATATTATTATAACTATATTTATTGCAATACGGAGCTATGTGATTGGAATACCTAAAATGAATCCACGAATTACAGAGAGAGAGAGAGAGAGAGAGAGAGAGAGAGAGAGAGAGAGAGAGAGAGAGAGAGAGAGAGAAATACAAACAAAGCTCTCCAAATAACACGCACGTTAATCGGCACCATAACATAACTCAAACTATTGTGTAAACCTGGTATTCAAATTCCTCCTTGCTTGCAAAAATTAATTACAATACGCAACGGCACCCAAAACCGATTCGGTGGTCAGTAAGGTTTTACTCGCGTATAAGGCGAGAGGGCCGCACACACAATCAACAGATCCTATGATTGCTTTGTGTGTGTGTGTGTGTGTGTGTGTGTGTGTTTTCTAGACAATATCCACAAACAAGACAGCGATATGATGATCATGTTGTTTCGCTGACTAATTGCGCATATACGCAAGCGCTTGAGTGCGATTGCGTTAACAATTTTGTTGTCCGTATGGCACTTTACGCATTCACACAAAGCCAATCCAGTCAACATTTTGTTGTTCGCACGTGCGCGCACAAACTTACATATACACATATACACACACACACACATACAAAGCACGTACGCAAGCACGCAAATTCCACCAGATGACCACTTTGGTTATGGCAAGCAAACCATACGTGCTAACACAAAACATATTCTTTTCCGCACGCAAAAAAAAATGGACATACACACACACACACATACATACACACGCACAAGCGATCCGGTGGGCATCTTTCCGTACAAAAAAAACAATCCTATGACCATTTTCCTTTACGCAAAGAAATCTGAAAACTGGACTATTCAATGTAGACACACACACACACACTGTCAGCGCAATCCAATAACCAATTTTGCCCCCCGCACGCAAAATGTGCAGCTCCGGAGACTACTGGGGAGAGTTTCCCCCCAATCGCGAATTTGAAAAACCCTCATGTGACACCGTTTGAAGTCTCCGGGTTTTATACAGCGATATCACGGCCATGGAATATGTTGTGCAACATCGAGTTTGGTGTCGCTTGTCAAAAATGATTTTCCTGCCCCGAACTGAGAAAAGCTGTGTTGTGCTGGAATTGCTTGCTGGGATGAGAGGTGAGGTGTGCTTGCATGACTGCATTTCTTGAATTTAAGTCGTGCTTTCCTTGCTTGTGCATATAATGAAAGCATGAGGGAGTGCATTTTTCAAGTCAGCCATGCATACTTTTGCTTATGCATTTAATTAAGTTATGCTTGAGTGCGTTTCTTTAACTCGGTCATGCATACCTTATCGCGCATGTAATGAAGGCATGCTTGGGTGCATTTTTTAAAGTCATTCATGCATGTACCTCATTGTGCATTTAATGAATGTATGCTTGAACGCATTTCTTTAACTTACTCAAGCATACCTAGCTTGTGCATGTACTTAAGGTATGCGTGAATGCACTTCTTTAACTTGCTTACGCATATAATTAAGGAATGCGGGAGCACATGCATACTTGCGTATGCATATAATAAAGACATGCTTGAGTGCATTCCTTCAACTTAGTCAGGCATACCTTATGCATAAAATCAAAGTATGCGTGAATACAGTTCTTTACCTCTCTCAGGCACACCATACTTATCTAAATGCCAAAGTTTGATATGCATAACTACCGTTCAACTGTCACGCAGGCTTACTTATAGGGAGAAGTGAGGCATACATAACTAATGTTCTCTTGTTCTCTAACTCATAAATACCCTCTGAAAAGGAACACATCGTAAGAACATCTATTTCTAGCAACGCGAATTCGGAAATGGCCCATCTAAGAATCTAACAGCCCAAACAAACACGTGATTAAATAGATACAAAATCTTCTACTCATTCAACTGACTTATGAAATTCATCAAGACCCAATTCGCGGACTGTTGCCAATCTCAGTGAAACTTTTTTTTTTTTGGGGTTGGGGGGAGAGGAGAGGGGAGGGGGTGGAGGAGAAAGGCAGGATGTTAATTCTACACTCAACCTCCCCTTTTATCCGGGCTTGAGACCGACATGAGTGAATAAACTAGGAGTTAATTAATTCTTGTCCTTAAAGACTTCAGACCACTTTACCTAATTACATGAAAGTTTCATTTTCCCTCTTGGTGTTTACTAAACCGTCTCTTCATCCATTCCCTCTAGTATACTTGCGTGTGTGAGAGAGAGAGAGAGAGAGAGAGAGAGAGAGAGAGAGAGAGAGAGAGAGAGAGAGAGAGAGAGAGAGAGAGAGAGAGGTTGTATATATATATGAGACACAGTAGCAGTGTTCATCGTCCACTTTATTTACTTTTCCCTTCTTCCTCCTCTTCACTTCTCTCTCTCACATAGAGAGAGAGAGAGAGAGAGAGAGAGAGAGAGAGAGAGAGAGAGAGAGAGATTACGTCAAATCCTTCAGCACAACATCTTAGGTGCACCAACAAGGCTGATGAGCAGTCTTGGATTAACAACAAAGAGGATAAGTTTCACAACAAAGGATTGCCCCTGGATTAGGTGCAATATCAGTGTCTAAACATTTACTCATTCAGTTATTCAATTATTTGTTCATTTATTTATCTGTTTATTAAATTCTACAAGGAAATAGTTCATTGCATTCTGTTCAAAATTTATTATTATTAAATACTCTTTGAACTGTACTTATTTCCATGCTTTTCCAAAGACAATTCTACTAAAAAGTGGATGCTTAGATTATACCTAGAATAATAATAATAATAATAATAATAATAATAATAATAATAATAATATTATTATTATTATTATTATTATTATTCAGTAGATGACACCTATTCACATGGAACAAGCACACCAACGGGGCCACTGACTTGAATTTCAAGCTTCCAAAGAATGTTCGTTTCAACCTCCCACCGCAGAAGACACTACACTGTAGCAGTAACTGATCATGATACAGAGCCAGAGATTTTTCATCGTCCTGGGGGAGACGCTGCGAACCCACATCTGATTAGCATACCACAGCACTAACCACTATACAATCGGACCAGCTTAAAATAATAATAATAATAATAATAATAATAATAATAATAATAATAATAATAATAATAACAACAACAACATACGAATATGTCGGCACAGACAGCACTTAAAAAAAATAACTCCCTAGGGGAGACGCGAACCCGAGACATCTGATTGGCATGCCACAGCACTAACCACTATACCAGCGGACCAGCTTAAAATAATAATAAATAATAATAATAATAATAATAATAATAATGATAATAATAATAATAATAATAATAATAATATGTCGGTTCAGACAGCACTTACAAAAATAACTCCCAGAGCAAAGAAGAAAATAATACACAGACAAAAAAAAAAAAAAAAAAAAAAAAAAAAAAAACAAAGCATTTTCCGCGAGCACAGTATTTAAGAATTCGACGCCAAACAAAACGCGTATCAAACTGGAATAAAAACGAAACTATAAAGTTGAATGACTTTTCAATATCAACCCGCAGGAAAAAAAAAAAAACAATGCCGATATATTCTCTACATTTTTACCTTTTCATTTTCATTCTCTCCTTACTGACATACAACGGACAGCCAACAACAGACCCGTACCGTACTTGTATTGGGTATTTTTCAAAGGCAAATACAGAGCTTCCAAATACACACACACACACACACACTTCAAAAGAGGAGGAACGTCGGCTCTCTCCTTGCTACACCTGAATCAACAGCCAGTGCCGCATCTCT
>NC_089789.1:41636105-41648605 GCF_040412425.1 Macrobrachium rosenbergii
TCATTTTTTTATGGAACAAAGTTCTTTTTCGTTCCACTGTTATTTTTTGATGGAACAACGTTATTTTTCGTTCCGTCATTTTTTTTTGCATGGAACAACTTTTTTTCCGTACCACTGTCATCTTGTTTATGGAACAACGTTCTTTTTCGTTCCACAGTCGATTTCTTTATGGAACAACGCCCTTTTTCGTTCCACAGCCGATTTGTTCATGGAGCAACGTCCTTTTCGCCCCGTCATTCGATTTGTTCATGAAACAACGTTCCTTTTCGTTCCACTGTCATTTTGTTCATGGAACAACGAAGTTTCTCATGCCAGTGCCCTTTTGATACTGATACCCCCCTTTTTTTTTTTTGTTACTGTCATCCTCTTATACCACTATCATTCTTCCATATCTGTCATTTCTTTGCGATGTCCATTTTCTTCACGTCACTGACATGCTTTCAAATATTATCTAAAAAATAAATATATATATATATATATATATATATATATATATATATATATATATATATATATATATATAAACCTTCAGGAAGAAGAACGCGAGGAGAGAGAGAGAGAGAGAGAGAGAGAGAGAGAGAGAGAGAGAGAGAGAGAGAGAGAGAGAGAATTTGTCAATCCCATTTTTTTAATAATCAGATATGATTGTTAAAATGTTAACGGCATGCACTTATAATGATCATTCACGAGAGAGAGAGAGAGAGAGAGAGAGAGAGAGAGAGAGAGAGAGAGAGAGAGAGAGAGAGAACGCGGCGTGTCCTTCAAGAGTAATGTTTGCTTGGAGAAGGAGAAGAGTGTTTGGACGGAGTCAGATTCTGAGCCATTTTTGGCAGAGGGGAATATTTAAGGTAAACTTTCCTTCGAGGATTATAACTCGACTTTTGCTATTTCCATCCGCGAAATATTCTCTCTCTCTCTCTCTCTCTCTCTCTCTCTCTCTCTCTCTCTCTCTCTCTTCTCGTGAATGATCAGTATAAGTACAGGCCGTCAAAATTTTTAACAATCATATATTTTCTCTCTCTCTCTCTCTCTCTCTCTCTCTCTCTCTCTCTCTCTCTCACAGCTTATTATTATTTAATATTTCTCTATTACATTCTGCAGTGGATATTGGTGACTCAAGACCAGATATCTATCTAATATTAATTATACAGCAGTGACCATTATTTTTCCTCAAAAAGAAAAGAAATACCAAACGAAAATTAAAACATACATAATCACGATTTTAGAAATCACTTTTAATAACCACATCCGAAAACATACTATTAGCGTTAATCACCTTGTGGTCAGTATCAATTTCTATAAGACATTTTTTACTTAAGGAGTCTAACATCGACAAGCATTTCATATATAAAACATACTCACAAAGAGTTGTGGAATGTTTTGAATCTTCATTTTATACTATTATTTTTCATTAATTTTCTCGAAGCATCCTATTACATATCTGAGTGTTGCTCCGTTGTTGATCTCGAGTAGCCCTGAAGATGGCAATGGGTTAATGACTGAAACAGCTGTCGGCTTTATAAAAAAAAAATAATGAAGTAGGGTGTAGCAGTTTTTTGTCCGTCCCTGTAAAACTTCAGCCATGAATTTAAGAGGAAGTACTGGAAATCGTAAAAGTGTTACCAAAAATATGGACGGCACATGTACTACAATTTATAAAATGCGAATCAAAATTTACTTCTCAGCTAAACTAAATCAACCCTGAGTCACTTATCCTTGAAGCACTCATCACAAACAAGGGTCCAAGGTTGTGAACTCAAAGCGCTTAAACATCGAAGTTTTAGGCAGCCAAAGTCTGCAAAGATGAGTGACAATGCTACGGTATCGCTTACTGATGTGACGAGAGGAGCTGAGCTTGACATCAATTCAGATATCAGCTTAGTTGACTGGAGTCCGAGCGTCCTGTCCGTTAGCAAACACGGTTCAGAGTTCAGGTCAGTTTCCACAATAAGAATGAATGGAGTTGATTGGATTATTCCTCAGAAGTTAAGGCGAATAACTTTACCTGTCGTTATTGGGAAAAGCCTTAGCAGTTCCCGTAATGTTTCTAGAGAGTTACTTAGTGAAAAGAATTTTATCTACAATCACCGAGAAGAACGTTTGGTCAGCCTACACAAGAGTTATGAATGGAGTTGAATGAATTACTACCTATTCATTGAAATGAATACCAGTATTTATTTCACAATCACTGAAATCATTTAGTCACTAGCCACAAAGTGTAAGAATGGAATTATCAGAATTACTGTTTACTTACTGGGAAAAAATAATTTTATTTGAAACCACTGAGAACAGCTCACGTCAAGCCCATGAAATATATGTATAGAGTTGATTGAATTTATATATATATATATATATATATATATATATATATATATATATATATATATATATATATATATATATTTATATATGATATTTATAAATCCCCTTAACTCCAGTAAATATTCTGAAACCAATTCCTATTCTCGCCCACTAATAAATAAAAGGGGGAAAATGCACTATGTTCTAGAATTCCATCCAGTATTTTCTCTCGCAGAGAGAGAGAGAGAGAGAGAGAGAGAGAGAGAGAGAGAGAGAGAGAGAGAGAGAGAGAGAGGCCCACTGGACAAATGCATCGATAAACCAAGCATTTCACATATTCGAAAATACAATTTACTTGGATTACCCCCCGCGACCTTTCTCTGAAAAAAAAAAAAAAAAAAAAAAAAACTCGGTGGTACAAAACACAGGCCAAATGCCTTGCATAGGCATTGCCAGGCAAATCACTTCACCCGACGGGAAAAGGGAGCGGGATTAGGGCTGAACACCGAATTTAGGAATATGCTGTAGGCGGTGCTTTTTTGAAAATCTCTCTCTCTCTCTCTCTCTCTCTCTCTCTCATGATCGGTATCAGTAAGTCTACTTCGTAAAAACTTTAACAATCTGATTATTAAAAAATTGTAGAATGAAATATTCGAGAAATTCTCTCTCTCTCTCTCTCTCTCTCTCTCTCTTGATCGGTATCAGTAAGTCTACTCTCTCTCTCTCAATCTGATTATTAAAAATTGTAGAATCTATTCTCAAATCACAAACTGAATAGCTAGCGTTCCATTTTCCGAGTGGAACCAGAGGGGACGATATAAGCACCTTCCCTAAAATCCGGGTTTACCTCTGTTGACCTAAGCAGTGATTTAGTTAACCTTTAGTTAACCGCTTGCTGGGCAAGCGGGCAGACTATTCTGGGTCGCAACTGAAGCGCGTATTGAGAGAGAGAGAGAGAGAGAGAGAGAGAGAGAGAGAGAGAGAGAGAGAGTTTCAGTAATCTGTCAAAACTTAAGGGCCTCGATGAGGTAATTCTCGCCCAAAAGGGATCAAGATGTTCAGATATACATGTCTCTCTCTCTCTCTCTCTCTCTCTCTCTCTCTCTCTCTCTCATGAACAAACAAAGAACTCTTGTCTTCACACTTAGGCTATAAGAGTACAAGGTAATCTCACCAAAAGGCTTTAGCAAAGACCATCGCAATATTAAAACCACCTCTCTCTCTCTCTCTCTCTCTCTCTCTCTCACGCCACGACGTAGATGAAAATTCAATTCACCATTCTCACAACTTCAGCACTCCTGCAAGTGGACCATTACTCACACGAACTGCCAATGTGTGATACTGACAATGAGTCAAGAGTATCGACTTGCAATCCACCTAAGCCGAGGGTTCCTGAGACATTACTAAGCTGCTCTACTACACATCCACAACACTACACACTCGTGGACTAAACGCTCACCCAGTCATCCCAGCTCATACCAGACGCTCGATCTTTGCAACAAACTTCTAAGCATTCATTCTTAAGAATAGGGATGATTGGCCATGCCTGTACTGAGAGATGGTCAAGATAGGTAATGTGGGAATAGTCTGGGTGTTGTTAGCGGTCAACCACGCAATAATTAACCAGGCTGGACACCCATTCAATTGGTGACCAAAGTAAGAAATATGTGGAACCATTAAAAAACACGTGTTAAGTATTTATAACCAATGTTCATGCAAGTAAACATCTTTAACATATAACTCCTTGGTCACGAAAATATTTAAAACCCTCAGTGCTTTAGCGTGACAAGTCGTAAAAGAATAACATTCACACACACACGCACGCACACACACATACATGCATACATGCATACATGCTACATACATATATATATATATATATATATATATATATATATATATATATATATATATATATATATATATATATATATATATATATATATATATATAACAAATTACAACGTTCGTGGCCCAATGGATGAGCCCAGCCTCACCTGTAATGTCGTCCTCAAATTAGCCAAATTTACAGAAAGTGATATACAGTTACAGTTATTGCTGGGGGGACGGGGGGGGGGTTTCTCTCACTACTGTTAATGAGATTCCACTCTTGGGATCCGCCTTGGCATGAGTTCCTATCTCACTTCATTTCCTCTTCTCTTACCTTCTGCCTGCCAGGTTTTTTTTTTTTTTTGGCCTGCTGAAATTTTCTCACCACTTCTGTTACCCTCTGTACGTAAGGCCTCATGTATCCATAACAGTGATGTAATCGAATACAAAATACTTTAGGTCATTTGTGCTTCCTTTACTACAATACAGGAGGGTGGGTTCCGTTCTCAGCTAGCACGCTGCTGAGCCCGCGTCCGAATCTCCGACCGGCCAGTGAAGAAGAAGAGGAATTTATTTCTGGTGATAAACACTCATTTCTCGCTGTAACGTGGTTCGGATTCCACAATGAGCTGTAGGTCCCGTTGCTCGGTAACCAATTGGTTCTTAGCCACTTGAAATAAATCTAATCTTTCGGGCCAGCCCTAGGAGAGCTGTTAATCAGCTCCTCAGTGGTCTGGTTAAACTGAGGTACACTTACTTCTCCGGTGTGGATGTCTGCTTCTGCCAGAGATTCATCTCTTTTAGATTAGAGTGGTTCGTGGTGGCAGGCTCCTGTTTTCCCTCAATAGCAGTTATGATTGGACAATTGTATTTTAATATAGATCTTTCACATTCACCATTAATCCCCGGTCGCCTTTTCCTGCCTAGAGCGACCAGGTTCGCTGAACACCAGCAACAATCTGCAGTAAGTGTGCCTCGCTGTCGAACTTCTCAGTTCCAGAGGTCCTTTATTCCTCACAGCGTTGGTCTGTGGAAGTCTCCCTGAGGATGTTACGCAATTTGAACATCAAAAGTTCAAGCGAAGATGAAACGCATTGCTTCCCTAAAACAATTCTCCTCGTATTTTAATAATTTACTTACATCTTTATCCATTTATTTATTAATGTGCTCATTTATTTTTTCTTTTCTTTCCTTATTTCCTATAGCCTTATGTTGCTTCTTTCAAATGAACACCATATTCTTTGCAAGTTTGAATTTCAAGTAAATGGCCCCTGTGGTGGGCTTGTTCCAAACGAATGAGGTTCGTGTTCTGAATAATAATAATAATAATAATAATAATAATAATAATAATAATAATAATAATAATAATAATAATAATAATAATAATCTAGTGTTATTCAGACTATAAGTTTAAAGGTTACTGGGGTACTGAATCGTCAAGTAAACTTTAAAACCAAGCTTTATATTTTCAATTCTCCTTTTACCGAAAAAAAACTGAGAAAATCATAGGGGAAGTGGAGATAAGAATATATATATATATATATATATATATATATATATATATATATATATATATATATATATATATATATATATATAATATATATATATATATACATATATATATATATATATATATATATATATATATATATATATATATATATATATATATATATATATATATATATATATAAAGCATCAAAGCCGTGCATACCAAGTGCAATTGCGTGCATGCATATATACAAGTATACTGTAAGCACGCGTCAATGAGCATGAATACATGTATACACATTCATGTGTGTATGTGTATGCGCGCGTGTGACAATCACTGCTCATTATCCAAACATGAAACGGGGAAGACTAATTTCCCTCAAAAATGTAATGGCGTCACAAAAAGGTCAATACACGTCCGTTATTCATTTCAAGGAGAGAGAGAGAGAGAGAGAGAGAGAGAGAGAGAGAGAGAGAGAGAGAGAGAGAGAGAGAGCATAAATTGTTTGCTACTTTACACCCCTGACTGTCTGAGGGCTTGGATCTGGCTGATCTACTTTAAACACCAAAAGGTCAAAAGCTACACTTCAGAATTATGCATGTGTACGTCAACAGGCGTACACATGTGCGACGTACACGTATAAACATACCATAGGCAACCTTTTTTTTTTTTTTAATGGGAACGGTATACATGCGTGTGACAGTGAGAGTGAATAAACTCAGACATTGACGCTTAAATTACAATTTTATAGTTTTGTCTCTTTGCACTTTCAAGTCTACAAACACGAGTAAGTACAGAGAATAAAAAGGTGTGTAAATACATAGTAACAAAATGACGAGGGCGCGTGCGCGCACGCACACACACACAAACACACACACATACACACACACACGCAGGTAAGCATGAATGACTAGGCCTGCTCGTACCTGCACAACCCATTTAACTTAACCTCTCTCTCTCTCTCTCTCTCTCTCTACTGGATTCCGAACCGCAACATGACATGACCACCAAATATGGGTTTATCATGACTACACCTGCAACTGACCGTCCTCCCCTCCCGAAAAAAAAAAACACACGATGAATCCAATCTCGGATAAAACCGGCGTTTTCCTAGCTGGTGTTTTTCCGTGTTGCACTGAAGTGTTTCCGGATTTATCAGGGTTGGAGGCTGGAATATTTCTGGCTTTTCCTAGGTTAATTAAAGGTTGAATTAATTTTAACATTTTCAGGATTTCAAGTTAAATAAATTTTAACTTTTCTGGGTTTAAAGTTGAATAAACTTTGAACTCTGACCGGGTTTAAGGTTGAATTGTGAATTAATTTTAACCTTTTCAACGTTTAAGAAGAATCAATTTTAAAATTTTCCGGGTTTAGAGTGGATCAATTTTAACATTTTCAAGGTTTACGGCTGAATCAATTTCAACATTTTCCGGGTTTAGGGTGAATCAATTTTAACCTCGACAGGGTTTAAGGTTAAATCAACTTTAAAATTTTCAGGGTTTAGGGCTGAATCAATCATAGCATTTCCAGTATTAAAGGCTGAATCAATTTTAACATTTTCAGAGTTTAAAGTTGAATCAATTTTAACCTTTTCAGAGCTGAAGGCTGATGCATTTTAACCTTTCGACGTTGGAGGCTAAATCCTTTCAGATTTCCAAGGCTGAAGGAGGGTGAATCAATTCAAGCCTTTTCAGGGTTGATTTTATTTTTAATCGTTTCAGGTTAAGATTCAACTTCAGCAATTCAATTCCTGTGCCAAAATTCGAATCAGTTTCTTCTTTCAGCATTAAACCTGAAAAACCTATAACTTCTTATTAATCATTTTTAATATATTTAACTATGGTCACAACAACTCTGCCTTCGTTCTAATTCTTTCAAAATTAATTCTAAACTCTATGCGATTCTTCAGTTAGCTTTGACTTCCTAATTAATTTTCATTGTAATTCCGGCCGTTTTTTTCGAATTCTGACTAAATTCTGCCTCTTC
This sequence comes from Macrobrachium rosenbergii, assembly GCF_040412425.1. Classification (NCBI taxonomy): domain Eukaryota; kingdom Metazoa; phylum Arthropoda; class Malacostraca; order Decapoda; family Palaemonidae; genus Macrobrachium; species Macrobrachium rosenbergii. The sequence goes on from NC_089789.1 coordinate 41,643,718, forward strand.
CCCAAACTAATTCCGACCAAATTCAAATCCCCCCCCCCCCCTCCAACAAGTTTAAATCGACTGGAGTAAATCCTTCCAAAACGAAACCCAATCCTATAAAAATGACCGACGAAGGAAACCCAAGCATACATATACCAACCTTCCATACGAAAAATAGCCCTTCACACGTACAGACAGACATACATACATACATACATACATGCATATATACACCGACTTCACCTATAACAGAGCCCGGGGGTCTTTCAGGCAACAGGGCGGTTCTCTATCTTTGCCTCCGGTAGAGGGGTTCAACGTTGCAAAAAAAGCGATGCCAACAAGCAAAATGCCACAGTCTCCCCCCCACCTCCCCATTCCCACATACTCCTTTGGCCTCCTTGCCCTTCCCCAACCCCACTCAACCCCAAAACCCTTCTCCATACCCTACCCAACACTTCATATTTATGAACGGGCCGAGAAGGGTAATAACAATATTGCAACAAATGCCAGGTTTCAGAAATAAGAAACGTGGACGTCTCTCTCTCTCTCTCTCTCTCTCTCTCTCTCTCTCTCTCTCACAGAAACGCAGATAGTGAGAGCGACTGCACGTTAAGCAATCCCATACACATACTGTGATAGGAAAATAATCTGTAATTTGATCTGATATTTTAAACTGGTATTACTGAGAGAGAGAGAGAGAGAGAGAGAGAGAGAGAGAGAGAGAGAGAGAGAGAGAGAGAGAGAGAATTACAATGTCACGTTATCCAACATAATATATCAATATATTATTCAAAAATACCGATGATGACATCATAAACACTATTACTTCGAGAGAGAGAGAGAGAGAGAGAGAGAGAGAGAGAGAGAGAGAGAGAGAGAGAGAGAGATCCTAACATCAAGTTATACCAATGGCTGAAACAGGAACAAAAAAAAAGAAGAGCACTACTGAGAGAGAGAGAGAGAGAGAGAGAGAGAGAGAGAGAGAGAGAGAGAGAGAGAGAGAGAGACGCAACCGTCACCACTAGGAAATCAAGAGACGACTGTTGCGTTTCTCCTCTTCTGGAATGCGTACTGACTGACTGAGGTCTGGCCCCACCGCCTGATGAGGGGTTGAAGGAAAATGACTCTATAATTCACCTATGCGAAGGAATTTTGTCTGTCGCCAACTCCTCCGTCAGCCTTGATTAAAACTGACGCGTTTTCTTTTATTGATGGGAATCCTACTACTCATTTCTACATAGCCAAAGCTTTACACTAACCGCCTACACACACACACACACACACACACAAAATGAGATGGCCATCCCACTGGTATTCTCGTATAAAAAAACAAACACAAAAGTAAGAAACTGAACTACACCTTTACAAGAACATTTACACACCCAAAGAAACTTTAGGTAAAAATGCTTTTCTTTCATATCCAACAACACTTCACTAAAAGTACCCGTACAAAAAAATCTAAATGATACTCAAATAACGATAACATCCATAACCGAATAAATCTACACGAAGAGAAAAAAGATAAGAAGAAGAAGAAGAAGAAGAAGAAGAAGAAGAAGAAGAAGAAGAAGAAGAAAAGGAAACGGAAGACGGAAGACTTACTCACTTGCCACTGTTCTTTCAAATTCTGTTACCTGGCAGCGGCAAGGTTTTCCCTTTAAATAAATTTACTCTCTCTCTCTCTCTCTCTCTCTCTCTCTCTCTCTCTGTGTGTGTATACATACATATATACATAGAAATATACGTTTATTTATATGTGTATGTACATATTTTATTTTTGGCTTTGTTTCTAATCCATTTTCATAAGATTTCTGTGAAAATGGTTTAGATATAAAGCCGAAACCGGCCAGGAATTACACCCAGCTTTTCCATTTCTACGTGGTAAAGTGCGACATATAAATCTCTTGCATCAAAGTGATTATAATCATTATATATACCTATATATATATATATATATATATATATATATATATATATATATATATATATATATATTATATATATACAGTATATATATATATATATATATATATATATATATATATATATTATATCTATATATACAGTATATATATATATATATATATATATATATATATATACAGTATATATATAGATATATATATATATATATATATATATATATATATATATATATATATATATATATATATATATATATATGAATGTGATATATTTTTGTTAAAACAGAATTCCATCTAATAAAATGGCTCCCTTTTTTTTAGATATGTATGTATGTATGTATGTATGTATGTATGTATGTATGTATGTATGTATGTATGTATGTATGTATGTAAATATACGGTAATCGAATACAGACATACTGTAATCTCACAAACAGTCAATAAATAGACATTCCATTCCCATATTCACGCAGATGGTACGTACACAGCCCCAACAGACTCCCTTGGTCTTTCACTACAAAGGCACCATGTGTGTGTGGCAATGGCCCTGACAGAGTAAATGACCTGACGCAGGAATTTTAAGCCAATATGACCTCCATTCGAACGAAGACACAGAGAAATGAACTTCGCCAGGAGCGGGGGATTCAACGAAATCTAGTTCAAAGAGGCGTTTTGAAAAGCTTCTACAGAAGTGAGAGGCTAGCGCTGAAAGCCCTTGGTGAAATGCGAACGTATGCCCACACGCAGAAAGAACAGAATGTAAGCTGTGGAGAAAAGAAAATGAATAACTCTTTCTCCTCATCATCACACCTTTATGGCTTTGCCTCCTGACGACACCTGTTTTTTTCTCTCTCCCCCCCCCACCCCCTTTCCCCTTCCTTTTATCCATTCTCTTCCTTCCTCTTTATTTCGCGAGTCTTCCCCCCTTTGTTTCAGTGTCCCGTAAAAAAAAAAAAAGGGAAAAAAAAGAAGCACATCCCACCAGAGGCCTTATAGAGGGAAGGGCGCCATAAAACCCCAGGTGTAAACAAAGGTAAATACGCCCAGAACAGAGAGAGAGAGAGAGAGAGAGAGAGAGAGAGAGAGAGAGATTATTTTTGGTTGTGTTACACTGTTTATCATTTCTGCAGGTTTCATTCTGATTACTTCTATTACCAAGTCTATTACAGAGTTATTAGAGAGAGAGAGAGAGAGAGAGAGAGAGAGAGAGAGAGAGATTATTTTTGGTTGTGTTACACTGTTTATCATTTCTGCAGGTTTCATTCTGATTACTTTTGCCAAGTCTATTACAGAGTTATTATTATGAGAGAGAGAGAGAGAGAGAGAGAGAGAGAGAGAGAGAGAGAGAGATTATTTTTGGTTGTGTTACACTGTTTATCATTTCTGCAGGTTTCATTCTGATTACTTTACTTTAAAGTCTATTACAGAGTTATTAGATGAGAGAGAGAGAGAGAGAGAGAGAGAGAGAGATATTTTGGTTGTGTTACACTGTTTATCATTTCTGCAGGTTTCATTCTGATTACTTTTGCCAAGTCTATTACAGAGTTATTATTATGAGAGAGAGAGAGAGAGAGAGAGAGAGAGAGAGAGAGAGATTATTTTTGGTTGTGTTACACTGTTTATCATTTCTGCAGGTTTCATTCTGATTACTTTTGCAAGTCTATTACAGAGTTATTATGAGAGAGAGAGAGAGAGAGAGAGAGAGAGAGAGAGATGAGTCTAGGTTGTTGCACATTGGTTTTAATTTCCCACGCAGGTTTCATTCTAATTACTTTTGCCAAGCTAATTATAGTATTATTATTATTGAGAGAGAGAGAGAGAGAGAGAGAGAGAGAGAGAGAGAATGGTTAGTTGGCTAGGTATATGTATACACACTTTATTCCAGCTTGGGACCCGCATGACACTCTAAAACTAATGGCTTTGAAAAGCATCGCAAACTACATACTTCATATTAACTCATCACAAATGAACATAACAACTACACCGAAATTCCTTGGCTTTAAATCACTCAAAAAAAATCATCAATTACTTATTGTCCCTTGCAACTGACACACAAACAAGTCAATCGCGAAAAGGAAATTCGAAAATGAAGTTCGCGTTTTGAGAACCAGTTGTTTCCACTTTACTTCGCACTGCAATCAAGGATAACCACTCCACGCCTGAGAACATTAAATCAACCAATCAATAAATCAATCTCTCTAACGAGAAGGACGATCAAACCAGATCAAACGAGAGTCAACATCCATTAGTGTATCAGGAAGGTCACGAACAAAATTACAGCAACTAAATAAAAAATATATATTTTTCGTTTTCATATCCAGGTTACTCGGCAAGCGGTGCTGCCCACTGAATATGAGTGTTCCATTCAGTCAGATAAATAAAACATTTTTCTTTCTTTAATCTTGGTTGTTCTGCTACGCAGAATGAGGCATTTGAATGAGTTCTACTTTTAATCGCAACACTACATCGCATCAGGGTCTGACTGAATTACTTACGGAACATGTTACCTTTCATGGGATCTAGAATTAGGTGACAAAAAAAAATTACATACTAATTCTTTACATACTTGCAACGCCCGTAGCCCGAGACCTTCTACAGAGGTCTTCTACCAAAGGCCTTAAGGCCAGGAAACCTCACGCCCTTGTCTAGCCCAGGCCCGAAGATAACAAAAACAAGACGAAGATAAGGAGAACGAATTTCCGTTCTTATCTCGACAGCCTGCTGCGAAACCCAGAACTCACGAGATGACTTGCATAAAATATCAGACATCGTACTTCCGGCTTTTTGGATTTCACAAAATTATTCCTTTTTGGTTTTCGACTTTGCTCTCCATAAAACTGACTGTCCCGTAGATTATTTTTTTTTTTTTTTGGCGTTCATTAAAATTTTGGGCCAGGCAGTCAAAAATTGACTGACTAACGTCTGTACACCACCGTCGCAAACTAACCCAAATTGATGGCAGGAATGAGGTCAGGTTCGCGATT
>NC_089789.1:41658605-41681105 GCF_040412425.1 Macrobrachium rosenbergii
AAACGGCGCTTTTTTCCCTCCATTTCGAAAATAGAAGAAAAACGTCCTCCTTTTCCTCTGCCTTATCGTGTCCACCGGCGGAAATTCACTCTGATATTACTTTCAAAAAGGGTCAATAGCCACTTAGGAGAGGCAAAACGCTGCCGGGGGGGAAGGGGAAGCGGGGAGGGGGTAGGGGGGGGGAAAGGGATATAAGACGACGAGGGGGAGGGAGGGGGACGTCCTTGGAGGCATATATACCCCACTTTTCGGAATTTTCCCAACACCCTCTCCCTGGGAGGACGCACTAAAACGACTCTAATTTGAAAGTCAATATAAATGGAGGCAAATAAACATCGATTAGCCGTGGAAATAAGGATATGGGTTTGGTCCCCGGAGGATGCGAGGATGGGTTTGAACCTCCATTTGCAAGGACTGTCGGAAAAGGCCCAGAAATGAAACGTCTCTGAGATATGCAGAAAGACTTTTTTTTTTCTCTCACAGATGAATTACGTCGATAAGATGGAAAAAAATCCACAGAATTCAAATATCAAATATATGGCGTCGAGCGTGCACACGCACATTATACATACTTACATACATACATATATACATACATACATCACAGGCAAATCACTCCCCAAACATTAACACAGCACATGCATACATACATACATATATATATATATATATATATATATATATATATATATATATATATATATATATATATATATATATATATATAAATATATATATATATATATATATATATATATAGACAGACAGATAGATAGATAAATAGATAGATAGATAGATAGATAGACAGATAAATAGACAGACAGATATATATAGCCTATATATGCGTGTGTGTGTGTGTGAATGTGTATATATACAAACACACACAATCACACACACACACACACACACATGCATACACATATATTCCGAGTTCCAGCAACCGATAACACAAATGAAAACGAACAAGTACAGCGAGGCAAAATCACAGGTAATAAAACCGCACGTGCAACTTTTAATATTTTTCACTTTTTGGGCAAGCAGGGGACCCTCCCCCCCTTTCCCCATCTCCCCCCTCCCTTCCTTTCTGCATGACTTCTGAGAGCGACACTTGCGTCAGATCAATAAATACTCTCCCGCTGACAGACGACAGCAAGAACGCCTTCCTCGGTACGGCTGACTGCAATTACGGCCGGACAATTCGGACGTAACGACTTGAAAAAAATGAACAGCGACGGAAGATGGAAGACGAAGACGAGAGAGAGAGAGAGAGAGAGAGAGAGAGAGAGAGAGAGAGAGAGAGAGAGAGAGAGAGATGGGAAACTGCAAACAGTGAAATGTGAGCAGAAAAATATATAAACTTGGGAAATGGATGGAAGAACAGCTAAGAAGACGAGAGAGAGAGAGAGAGAGAGAGAGAGAGAGAGAGAGAGAGAGAGAGATGGGAAACTGCATACAGTGAAAATGTGAGCAGAAAAATATATAAACTTGGGAAATGGATGGAAGAACAGCTAAGAAGAGAGAGAGAGAGAGAGAGAGAGAGAGAGAGAGAGAGAGAGAGAGAGAGAGAGAGAGAGAGAGCCTAGCTGGGATAAGGCTGGAAGAACAGACTGCAATAACTTTTAAAATCAAAAACAAAAAAAAATGGGAAAAGAATAATTCATAAAAAATGTTGTTATCCACAAACTGCTAAAAACAGTGTTAAAGAATAATCTAAAAATAGTTTTAAAGAACAATCTAAAAACAGTATTAAAGTACAAACACCCAACAGAATGAACTTCAAGAAGCAAGAAAAAAATAAAAAAAATATTGGAGACCATCTCCCATGACAACACGTCACCAGGTTTAGAAATATCACCGTCACGAAAAAGCGAAAAGTCGAGAAAGAAACTCAGTTGAACAGAACAGGAACAATAAAGGTTAAAGAGGCATTATTAATTTAGCAAAGACGTGGAAAATAAAGGAAGGAATTTTAAGAAATAATATAAAAACCGAAGAATATAAATACAGATGTTAAAACACTTTTATCGACGTAACATAGGCAACAATTAGAAACGTTTCTCACTAATTAAATAAAAAAACATGGATTAAGGAATGTGACAAAAATAGATTTGAAAAGATTAAAATAAAACTAACAGCAGTAATAAAAGAAAGGCAAGATGAAATTATAAAAAAAGGGGAAGGCAAACAACTTTCCCAAGACGACATGACGGAGAAGGGAATAACATAGGCTACTAAGTGTGGGACGGAGATGCGTGTTAAGGAAAATGAAGAAGAAAAAGAGAAAGGAAAGAAAGGAATCGATATGCGCAAATAGTGAAAAGGCGTGGTAACACCCTCTCTCTCTCTCTCTCTCTCTCTCTCTCTCTCTCTCTCTCTCACTACCCGTATTCCCTTTTCCTTCCCAAAATCAATAGTTGGCGCTCTCTCCCCCTTTTTCCATGTGAGTAGGTGAGCGTATGCGTACGTATGTCTGTGAGCGTGCCCGCGCGCTTGCATGCATAAATGCAAGCGTCCCTCGCGCCGTTCCGTACAAGAGGAGAGTCACCCCGAAAACAACCCCGAAACATATGGTGGGACTCCCTCTGCCTACCCCCCCCCCCAACAACCCCAAACACACGCATACCTCAATATCAGGTCCACGTGGGGAGGGAGAACTTTTTCACTCGACTTCAAAATATTTCTTTGCTGGAAAAAAAATGATTTCCGTCACTCACTTCTTGCTCTTTCATGCTAGTTTATGAATGTGAAATACACCGATGCTACTCAATGTTTTCTTCATACATCTTTTAAAAATCCATACGTAAAATTTGATACAAAACATTCTGGCAGTGAAAATTAATTTTTAACGAAATAAGAGTGCTGCTCTTAAATATTCACGTCAGAATTCTTTCAAAATACAGAAATCACTTCGTCCTAAATCCAAGTCACGTGACTCCTCGTCCTCACACTTCGCCACCAAGTAGGTCCACGCGGAGACAGAGAGCTCCGCTATTTAAAATATTCAATTAAATTCTTACCTTAATGCAGAATAAACGTTGCTGTGTAACGTTTATTTTATTTTTGTCTTCCTCCTTGGCTTTCACGCACCAATTTCCAAACATTTTTCGCGACTGTTCCCACCTCGCTGCCCCGACAGGATTTGTCTGAATATAATCTGAAACTCGTTGTTGTTGTTGATGCTAAATGTTACAGCCAGGTGCAAAATACCTTTTTTTATCAACACAGCCAGGTCCAAAATACCTTTTTGTTTTTTTTTTTATCAAATATCCAGGTTTATCAAACATCCAGGTCCAAAATACCTTCGTGTTTTTTTATCAAACATCCAGGTCCAAAATACCTTCTTGTTTTTTTATCAAACATCCAGGTCCAAAATACCTTCGTGTTTTTTTTTTTTTTATCAACATCCAGGTCCAAAATACCTTCGTGTTTTTTTTTTATCAAACATCCAGGTCCAAATACCTTCGTGTTTTTTTTTTTTTATCAAACATCCAGGTTTTTTTTTTTTTTATCAAACATCCAGGTCCAAAATACCTTCTTGTTTTTTTATTAAACCAGGTCCAAAATACCTTCGTGTTTTTTATCAAACATCCAGGTCCAAAATACCTTTTTTTTTATCAAACATCCAGGTCCAAAATAAAAACATCCAGGTCCAAAATACCTTCGTGTTTTTTAATCCAACATCCAGGTCCAAAATACCTTTTTTTTTTTTTTTTTTATCAAACATCCAGGTCCAAAATACCATCGTGTTTTTTTTATCAAACATCCAGGTCCAAAATACCTTTTTTTTTTTTTAAACATCCAGGTCCAAAATACCTTCGTGTTTTTTTATCAAACATCCAGGTCCAAAATAATCCTTTTGTTTTTTTTATCAAACATCCAGGTCCAAAATACCTTCGTGTTTTTTTTTTTATCAAACATCCAGGTCCAAAATACCTTCGTGTTTTTATCAAACATCCAGGTCCAAATACCTTATTTATCAAACATCCAGGTCCAAAAAATACCTTCGTGTTTTTTTTTATCAAACATCCAGGTCCAAAATACCTTCGTGTTTTTTTTTATCAACATCCAGGTCCAAAATACCTTCGTGTTTTTTTTTTTATCAAACATCCAGGTCCAAAATACCTTCGTGTTTTTTTTATCAAACATCCAGGTCCAAAATACCTTCGTGTTTTTTTTTATCAAACATCCAGGTCCAAAATACCTTCGTGTTTTTTTTTTATCAAACATCCAGGTCCAAAATACCTTCGTGTTTTTTATCAAACATCCAGGTCCAAAATACCTTCTTGTTTTTTTTTATCAAACATCCAGGTCCAAAAATACCTTCGTGTTTTTTTTATCAAACATCCAGGTCCAAAATACCTTCGTGTTTTTTTTATCAAACATCCAGGTCCAAAATACCTTTGTTTTTTTATCAAACATCCAGGTCCAAAAAATACCTTCGTGTTTTTTTTATCAAACATCCAGGTCCCTTCTTTTTTTTTTATTAAACATCCAGGTCCAAAATACCTTCGTGTTTTTTTTATTTATCAAACATCCAGGTATAAAATACGGAACAACCAGCTACAAAATACCATCGTGTTTTTTTTTTTTTTTTTTTTATTAAACATACGGGTACAAAATGCCTTCTTTTTGATCAAACATCCATGTATAAAATACCTGCTTTTATTTATCAAACATCCAGGTACATAATTGGTACAAATACCTTTTTTATATCAAAATCCTTCTACAAAATACCCCCTTTTTTTATTATTCAAACATCTAGGTCCAAAATACCTTCTTCTTTGTATCAAACATCCATGTACAAAACACCTTCGTGTTTTTTTTTATTTACAGATACGGGTACAAAATACCTGAAACAGATGCCAAAATGTTGGTGTTATTAAACATTTTACCGTTGCCTGCGTTCATGACTACGCAAATAGGGGTGTTGCAAAGCAAAAGTTTTAACGCCAAAACTGTGCCCGTATTAGAAGCTTTGGGTTACATGACACTGTTTGCACTGTTTATTCTATTCCGCAGATAAACTTTATTAAAACATTCTTTATGGAGAGGGAAGGCCAATACACCAACATCTTCCGATTCAGTTTTTTTTAAATCTAGTGTTATCCGCCATTTGAGGACATAGACGATCTCAGTCCCGTTACTAGAAGAGCTGTATTACACACACACACACACACACACACACACACACACACATATATATATATATATATATATATATATATATATATATATATATATATATATATATATATATATATATATATATATATATATATATATATATATATATATATATACATACATACATACATACATACATACATACACACATACACTGCAATTATTTAAAAACTGTTCAAGGGGGTTATGTGCTGAGGGTGTCTGGCATATCTTGGCGGTCACCCATCCAAGCTCTGACAAGACCAGAAGTGGCTCCCAAAGGTGTGAATATTGCCAACAAGGCTTTTGGGGTGAGGTTGATAGCACCATGCTCTTCACCTCCGTTATGATCCACTACAGTCGATTTATTGCCAAGTACCTAACTATGATAACAATCCCACCAAACAAATGTGTAAGAGTGCGCACCCACACTTCAGAAAAACTCCTAAACTGAACGTCGACAACTTATCGTATACATGTTACAAACAAGTTGAAAACAAGTTAAATACATGTCGGTAAATTATCGCACACATACCACAAACAAGTTGACAACAAGTCGACGACCGTAAGTGGAGAACGAACCTTAGTCACATGCTGGATAATTGCATGAAGCACCAGTTAGGACTACCAACAAGTCGCTGACTTGCATTCAACCTGTTTGTGACAAGTCGTTGACTTGCATTCAACCTGCTTCAGATGTGTGTGCGATAAGTTACCGAACCGTGTTTATGAGATGTTCTACTGCAGTGTGGAAGGGTCTTTATGGGTAAAACGACATCACATGGTATATGCGAAAAAAAACTTGGTAAAACTCCTTACTCGGAGATCTGAGAGAGAGAGAGAGAGAGAGAGAGAGAGAGAGAGAGAGAGAGAGAGAGAGAGAGGGGAAGCCTTGGGTATTACGGAAAGTCCTTAAACTGGCCCTCTTTAGGGGAAAGAGAAAATAAGAAAAAGCAAAAAAAAAAAAAGCGAAAGTCAATCTAAGTTTGTTCCAAAAGCACCAATCAGTGTCCAACTTCTTCCGGCTCAGCAAGAAGAAGCAAAAAATAATAAGTCAAGAAGAAGAAGAAGAAGAAGAAGAAGAAGAAGAAGAAGAGAAGAAGAAGAAGAAGAAGAAGAAGAAGAAGAAGAAGAAGAAGGAGGAGGAGGAGAAGGAGGAAAGGGGTTCGAACATCCATCACGAAAACTGCGAAAACAAATGACAGAGACTTTAGAAAAATTTTCCTCAAATTCCAACTCTTCTTCCCCCCTCCCCCCCCAAATCTTCAACCCCCTCCTCAATCCCCCGGGGGGTCCCTTACATTCTACCTTCTCCACTCCACTTGGACAGGTATTCATGGATAGGAGCGGGTGGGTGTGGGTGAGGGAATCCATCAATCCCAGATTAGTTTTAGATTAAGAAGATTCTATTTGAAGCTGAAAATTACATTCTATATATATGAATAGCATATTTTTCATTCGCTTTCTCCATATCTTTACAACAATTTTAATTTTTCAGCAAATCTGGCTACAAAAAGAAAAAATAATTATATAACAATTTATATTATATGCTAAATGTATGTATGTATTTATAAGAAAAATAATTATATAACATTATATATATTATATGTAATTATTTATTTATATATATATACATATATATATGTATATATATATATATATATATATATATATATATATATATATATATATATATATATAAAATCGACCTAACAAAACCATGAAGGCTACATTGCTTTGTTACCAAGCCATACAGAAAGACAGTTATGCTTCTTCATTCTAAAACAAAACATCAGGTAAAATAAACCAATACACGAATATATCTGAAAGGCCTCGAAATCTGATAAAATCATATTTCCGAACAGATTCTTTTGCTGTGAGTTATCATTAGTATGGCGTAGTGTCAGGTATCTCCTCTACTACGAAGCCGTATGTTGGTTGGTCACAGTCTACAGGTCCACTTCGGGCCTTTTCTCCCCTTCACCAACTTGCCACTGTTATGGAAAGAGCCCGTGCAGGCTTTTTTTTTAAAAAGGCGGTTTAACCTGAACAAACCAGTAACCTGCGGAACTCGCTACATTTTTTTTTTTCGTAGACGGCTTCATAAATTCGCAAAATTGATATTAATCGAAAAAAAAACCTTTCAAAAAATGGCAAAATACCCCCAAAAAGGTAACGATAGGAGTGTATTTAATTACTTGTTTTTTTTTCCTTAAAAGTCTGTTAACTGTAATCGTCCTTGTCGTACGCAAGCAAAGGAAGGCATCGCTGAAGAAATGACACAACAACAGACAACTTTACAAGGATTTACAAGCAGTGCATTAAAGGAAGATAACTTGCTTGCGGTCACACAGCGAAGAAGGACGTGAAAACAATCTCAATTGGACTGTACCTGCTTATTAAAAAAAAAAAAAACCACGTACACACAAATAAATAAGCATAAAGAAAAACAATAAACAAAAACATACACATAGTGTCGCCAAGATGGGAGACGACCCTCCACAAAAATTCGTCCAACAGAGATACACAAATTATGCCAAACAAAGAAAATCGTACAGACTTTCAAAATTAAGCAACTAACTAAAATGGAAGGACCAGAGAGAGAGAGAGAGAGAGAGAGAGAGAGAGAGAGAGAGAGAGAGAGAGAGAGAGAGAGAGAGAGAGAGAAAGGGACTCTCGGGAGAGATAAGAGCCCTTCACGATGGTCACAGTGTACTTTTACAGTAAGCCTCATTTGGGCTACAAAAAGATATGCCCTCTAAGCAACCAGGATGGGTGTGTGATGCGTTTGCTTTTTTGTTCTACACTGGCATACACATACACACACCCGCAAACATAATTACACCTACACACACACATACACACACACACACACACACATATATATATATATATATATATATATATATATATATATATATATATATATATATATATATATATATATATATATATATATACACACACACACGCACACACACATATATATATACGTATATGCTAAAAATCACAGTAGATGTGACACAGTACATACACACATATATATACATATATATATATATATATATATATATATATATATATATATATATATATGCATATATATAAATATATATATATATATATATAAAATATATATATATATATATATATATATACATACAAACATACACACACATATATAAGTATGTATGCATGCGTGTGTGTGTGTGTGTGTCTCTATAACGAGTTCCAACCTAAAATCTAAAATAAAATTCCACACGTACAAAAATCTAAACAGTAAAATAGTTGCAGCAGAAGTTTAAAACAAATCCTGTTATTCTCAAACAAAGAACCGTTTACCAAAGCATAAACATCAAACGTAAATACTGCGGATAATCATAAACAAAACAATAAACAAATTATCAGTCACAGGCACAAGATAAAAGCCATCTAAACAAGTGCCTATTAAGCACAGAAATAAACTTGAACGCCTTTCAAAATAACATAAAAAAAAGTTCTCATTAAAATAACACTGCGCCGTTGAAAAAGTAACAGCCATTCTCAAACAACGAGAGAGACATTAACCACGCACAATCATAAACAATGAGATAAAACAAAGCTACTGTACACAGTCACACACACACACACAAGCATAGTACAACATAAACCAGACGCATAACGCAATAACGTCTCCATCATTTGACTCACATAACACTCCTGATGCCTCTGTAAAAAGTCGATTTGCCCAGCTTTCGCAAAAAAAGAATAAAAAAATAAATAAATAAATAATAATAATAATAAAAACTTCGGCATAAACATGTGACGTCACAGCATCAGATTCAATGCGGACGCAAGCCGCTATGAATGGCTGGTAAAATTTGCGCTCGGGCAAAAAACGCCCCAAACGCTTTAATGTGCAGAGATAATGACTCCGGGAATACTGCCCACCATTCGCGAGATCGACGTTATACCATCACGGAGAACATAAGCGGTGTGTATGAGTTCGTGTAAAATTGTGTTGGAGCGAATTGCCCCGTAAATGAAACAAAGGGATTTGACGTCCTCACATTATGAGTGATTTTGCCCTTCATCGCTAGAATCATATTCATTCAGGTGGCTGTTAACGCATTGAGAATTTGCATTACATAATGCTCTGACTCTCTCTCTCTCTCTCTCTCTCTCTCTCTCTCTCTCTCTCTCTCTCTCTCAGATATACACACATGCAATATATATGTGGACACATATATATGTATATATGTGTCAGTAACTTTATGAGATATGTACTATATAGTCAAGTTAATGGCCGTTTTATTTTAGGCAGGTTTGTTGCACAGAAATCTGTCATATGCATACATATATACAAACAGGTTATATACATATATATATATATATATATATATATATATATATATATATATATATATATATATATATATATATATATATATATATATATATATATATATATATATATATAGTCTACTCTACTCTACACGCCAATTCATTACATATAAAATCAAAAGGCAAAAAAAAAAAAACACAATGAATGTTAGTACCTTCGTATTACTTGGTACTGAGCAATGCTGACAACAGGTAACGTTTACAGTATCAATAAAAGTAAAATTACTTCTACAGCTATAATTAAACCACTACAATACCCGCTCCCACTGTGACTGAGCGACGCTTACGACATAAACTGCTATTAATAAGAATACTAATAATATCGCTTCCGCTTCACAATACATTCCTCCTCGTTTGATGACAAAGTCTACACACACACACACACACACACAGCAATACAATCCTTCTAGGTTTATGACGCAATGAACACACTCAAACCCACGACAATACAACCCTCCTCGCCTGATGACGCAATCCACACACACACACGAACACACAAACGCCAGCGACGGTACAAAAAAATGTCTCATTGAAGGAAACAAAAACAAAAGCAATAATTAAATAAACAACAACAACAGTCAAAAACAATTCCAAGAACCAAGAGGTCCTATGAACGAGCGACGTTAATTAAATCAATTCCGACGTAAACTACTGATGCAGAAGACAAAAAAACGTAAGAAAAGAAGAGGACGCAGCTTAATTGCAATTAACGGACAAATGTTGAGACTTGGCCGCCCTATGTCCAGTGGGGCAATTAACTGTCAAGAGTCTTTATTGATATAATGCATACACACACACACACACACACACACACACACACATATATATATATATATATATATATATATATATATATATATATATATATATATATATATATATATATATATATATATATATATATATATATATATTTATATTATATACATATGTTGTATATATATGGATATATATATATATATATATATATATATATATATATATATATATATATATATATATATATATATATACTTGCATCTGTATTGTACGCTAGCGTTTTCATCCATTACAATTTCAACTTTCCTTATTTCATCATCTAATCGAGGCAAGTTCACGATGATTTGTGTTTGTTATGCAGATAATAATAATAATAATAATAATAATAATAATAATAATAATAATAATATAATAGAACAGCCGAAAAACATGACAGATCCATACTTACCCCTCAACACATTTTCTTCAAAACAACAAGAAATCTGGCCATACCTGGAAAGAGAGGAAAAAGTTAATGTTTCGATCGTGTGAGAAATTACTCTCAAGAGATTACAATAACTTTAAATTCTAAAGCTTCGAGGTAAAATGAATTCAACAATTCTGACACTGAGAAGTCAGGCCTTTATAACTGGGATTCCTGTGTAAACATTCCATCCTGTATACATTCCCAGACACGCACACACACGTACAGAGAGAGAGAGAGAGAGAGAGAGAGAGAGAGAGAGAGAGAGAGAGAGAGAGAGAGAGAGCAACTGCCGCCGTAAGGTAAGAGGAAAACACAGACACACACAAAATTTAATCCACTCCATTAAGGGGAGAAAGGAGCCCTCCCTTTGGGGATTAGAATGACGTGGCCTGCTTCGAGAGAGTAATGTGAAGATACCTTATAAGGGGATTTTCGCTGAACACAAGAACCTCATATAATAGAGTGACAGAAGTCCAGATATCGCATCGTAATCTAGAGAATGGAGATGAACGCATATACATATACTGTATGTAGGTGTGTATATGTGTATATATATATATAATGTGTGTGTATGTAAACTTCTTGTGGCGATGATACAGACACTGATCAACTGAGAGAGAGAGAGAGAGAGAGAGAGAGAGAGAGAGAGAGAGAGAGAGAGAGAGAGAGAGAGCAATTTTGACAAGGACAAATCAATTCTTCAAAGCTGTGATACCTGTTCAAACATTCTAACCTGCAGAGAGAGAGAGAGAGAGAGAGAGAGAGAGAGAGAGAGAGAGAGAGAGAGAGAGGAACAAGATGATGCTCCATTCAAGTGACAGAACTGTTTACTCGACACATCCGAATATGTAAGGCCACGGAGCTCACATATACTTGACGGACTCATTTACAAAACACTGAGAGAAGAAGTCACTCTCCTTATGTCTGAAGCCGACCCCTCCACCCCCTCTCCCTAACCCCTCCTCATCCTCAACGTTACCCTCCCCCCCACCACCATCTCTCCCTCTTCCTCTCGGTCTTCCAACATTTCTTCTTTTCCTATTATTCTTCTTCTTCCTCCATCTTCTCTTGCTCTTCTCCTCCCTCTCTCTTTCTTTCTCCCTCCCTCCTACTAATACTCGACCCATCTCTCCTTGCTCCTCCTCCTCCTCCTCCCCCCGGTCCCCCTCCTCTCTCTCTCTCTCTCTCTCTCTCTCTCTCTCTCTCTCTCTCTCTCTCTCTCATGAGCAATGAAATCAATGAAATGAATGTAATAGCCATTTTTAATGGAATAAAGATTTTTAACTTTGACTTTGAATCTCTCGTCCATCTTCTCTTTCTCCTTTCCTTCATCCTTTTCCTCCTCCTCCTCCTCCTCCCGTGACCTCTCGAGAGGTTCAAGTGGCCCTCGCTGGGAAATGCCCGCCTAATGAAAGGTACAAAAACTGGAGGAACAGTATCCTGTACACGTTAAATCCCCTTTCCTTATCATATAATGGACGTACGTGCCTCATTCTCTTTTTGAATTGAAGACGAGAAAAGAAAGTTGTAGAAATTTGTGGCAGTCATGCAGTCCGCTGTAGAACAAGGCCTCTACACACAAATATACTATGATTCACAATGTACAATTCCTGATTAAGTTCTTCCGCGTTTCGAGAATGAACTAATCTGTTTTCCCGTGGCGGTTCTGTCATCAGTTAAGGGGCAAAGTCCATTAGAACACGAGTTCTTTTCCGGATCACGGCTTCTCTTGGGCAGTCTTACCGTCTCGGTCTCTGCACCACGAAGCGGGAGAGGCCGAAGAGTGGTTTTCCCCAGGAAAGGCTCAGATGAACTGCTCAGTAGACAATCTTACCGTTATTTTCATTTACGGTATGATGTATACATTTTGACGGGGCTCTGATCTGGGTCTGTCCCCCACCCCCGACCCTACTCTCTCTCTCTCTCTCTCTCTCTCTCTCTCTCTCTCTCTCTCTCTCTCTCTTAATTCCTCCGGTTTGTTCTCGGTCTCCATTCCCCTATCCTTCCACCACGGCTACCACCCACAACACTCGACTACACACTAAGTACACATTTAACCGCTTATGGCATACTGGTATACACCCTTATAACGTTACTTTCTCGTTCCAGGATCGAACACGGGTCTGTTCGAGGAGAGAGAGAGAGAGAGAGAGAGAGAGAGAGAGAGAGAGAGAGAGAAGAAAGAAACACCACGGCATCATAAACAAGTCACAGGAAAACATACTAAAAATCAATGGTGTGAAAACAACAAGGCTTGCTATGCGTGAGGGATTCATGAAAATGGAACAGGGAGTTTGAGGAACAACACTATATATTATCTTCTCGAGTCTGAGAAACAACACTATAAACTATCTTCTCGGGCAACGTAGCGGTCGTGACGAAAATCTTCGTACGATTTCATGGATATCAACAAAAGATGGAAATAGTAATAATTGTAACATGATCTCATCATATTTTGATAATGACGAACTTATAACTAATAACAAGAATAATAAATATAATAGAAATCACTATTTATTTACTCTATCACAAGAAAAACCGCCATGACCCTTCAGATGAAGATGAAAACATACTTTTACTTATGAAAAACCGACAAAAAAAAAAATCATACATTCATCAAAAACGGTTACCATTTAAAAGACGAAATCTGTCAAAATCTAGTAAGACCTTCAAAAACCAATCGTGAAAAAAATTTTTTACATCACTTCTCCCTAACATAAAATTTGAGAAATCCCAAATGGTAAAATAAAAAAATTCTCAGCCACGGCCCATGAAACTCTCAGCCGTGCCCATGAAACTTACGGCCACGGCCTGGTGGTGGCCTGTGTTGTTAGCACCTATAGCGGTACCAGACGCATGATCATGGATAACTTTAACCTTAAATAAAACTAAGAACTACTGTGGCTAGAGGGCTGCAAATTGGTATGTTTGATGACTGGAGGGTGAATGATCAACATAGCAATTTGCAGCCCTCTAGCCTCAGTAGTTTTTTAAGATCTGAGGGCGGACAGACAAAGTGCGGACGGACAGACAAATAGCCATCTCAATGGTTTTCTTTTACAGAAAACTAAAACTACTCCTCTCTCTCTCTCTCTCTCTCTCTCAAAAAAGAAAAAAAAAATACACAACGCACCATCAAAAACAAATCGACAAAACTACACTACGAGGAAGTCGATACTTCAAAGCTCCCACTGAGAGAGAGAGAGAGAGAGAGAGAGAGAGAGAGAGAGAGAGAGAGAGAGAGAGAGAGAGAGAGAGAGAGAGAGTCCTCCGCCCACATGACATTCCAAACTGTCCCTTCCCTGTCTCCCACCAACTCCATCACACTGGGAACCCATTTATGTCGTGAGAAGCCGACTACATTATATTGCTGACCCCTTAATAGCTCTCGAGGATGCTGTAGTCCTAGGGGGATACTCTAGGGATGCTGCAGTCTAAAGGGTATGGTAGTCCTAGGGGATTTCTGGGGGATACCGTTGTCTTAACGGATATACTGTAGTAGTCGTGGGGGATACAGTTGTTCTTGGGGCTACTGTAGTCCTGAAGGGATACAGTATTCCTAAGGGATACAGTAGTTCTAGGTGATGGCCCACCAAGTAGTCTTTAGGATATTGCTCAGTGTAACCCCAGAGTTGCTACAGTCCATCAGATTTTCCAGTTATCGGGTGACTGTAATCCTCGAAGCTTCCCGTAGCCCTTAGGGGATGCTCCAGTCTTCAGAATTCCTAAGGCCCGGGAGTTGCTGTAGCCTAGTCCTTGAGGCTGCTGTGGTCTAGGGAGTTACTGTAGTCCCTGAGAATGCTGGAGCCCTAAAGAATGATGTGTTCCTTGGGGATGCGGCAACTCTCACGGTTGCTGTAGTCATGAAGTTACTTCAGTCCTCAGTGTTGCTACAGTCATGGAGGTTGCTGTACTCTTCTACGTATATGTAGTCATTAGTTCCTGTATTCAGGGTTGCTAAAGTCCTCGGGAATATTGTAGTCCTCGGGAGAATCTGCAGTAATACAGTCCATTGGGGGTGTATCCGTTGGGAATGCTATAATCCATGGGATACTGTAGGCTTTGGGGGATGCTTTAATCCTTGGGGATACTGCAGTCCTCGGGAAATACAGTAGTCATCAGGGAAGTGTAGTCTTCGGGGAATGCTGAAGTCATCGGAGAATACTGAAGTCAACGGGGAGTGCTCAGTCCTCGGGAAATGCAGCAGTCCTCGGGAAATGCAGCAGTCCTCTGGGAATGTTGCAGTCCCCGGGGAATGCTACAATCCTCGGGAAATGCAGCAGTCCTCTGGGAATGTTGTCGCCATCGGGGAATGTTACAATCCTCGGGAAATGCAGCAGTCCTCTGGGAATGTTGTAGTCCTCGGGGAATGCTATAATCCTCGGAAATGCAGTACAGTAATCCTAGGGGAATTATAGAAGTCATCGGGAAGTTATAATCCTCGTGGAACGCTGTAGTCCTCGTGGAACACAGTAGTCATCGGGGATGTTGTATCCCTCGGGAAATGCAGTAGTCCTAGGGGAATGCTGCAGTCTTCGGAAAAAGCTGTAGTCCTCGGGAAATGCTGTAGTCCTGGGGAAATGCTGTAGTCCTCGGGGGATTATAGAAGTCATCGGGAATGTAATATTCCGCACGGAGCGCTGTAGGCCTCAGGATATACAGTAGTTACTAGGGATGTTGGAGTCCTCGGGAATTGCTGTAGCCCTCTGTCAGTACAGCAATCATCAAGGATGTTTCATTCCTCAGGGGCATGCTGCAGTCCTCGGAAATGCTCCTCTTCAAACAATGAAAGTTCGAAAGATATATATAAACCGTTGTATAATTAAGGACTAATATATATCATGGTTAAGATGTTTGTTTCACCAGCCAGAGTTCCAGGTTCGATTTCCAAGCGTGCCAGAGCACTTTAGATTTGTTTCATGAAATCCACATGGAGCTTCCGGTTGACCAAAGCAGTGAATTATTTAATGGTATTTAATACGTTATGAGCAAGTCGGAACCTTGGCGGATAATGCCTCAGCGTGAACAACCTTAATCTCAAAGACAAGCGCACACACACACACACACAAAACACACAAATATATATACATATTTATATATGCATTTACATACATTTATAAACACATCCCTTACGCTTAAAAGATTCCCGGTCACTACAGAATTAAGCACAATCTTTCCAAAGCTCGCACATCCTCGCGTAATAAAAAAAAAAAAAGCAACAATTCTCGCAGGCGTTGTTGCATTCCGTCGGGAGAATTATACTTGCAAACAAACACGCGCCTACTTTGCATTCTCCTGCAGAGCGCAGCTTTTTAGCCAAACCTTTTAACGACATTCTCCTCCTCCTCCTCCTCCTCCTCCTCCTCCTCCTCCTCCTCCTCCTCCTCCTCCTCCTCCTCCTCCTCTTCTTTGGCATTTAAAAACAAAACTTCCGTCTCCGGTTGGTTATCTCGAAACTGGTAAGAGACATCGACAGAGAGAGAGAGAGAGAGAGAGAGAGAGAGAGACCTTCCTTGCATTTGCTTACCTCGAAGAAAGTGAGGGAATGAGAGACCCGAAACAGTGGAAAGAGAGAGACAGAGAGAGAGAGAGAGATGTAATTGTTCCATCGAAACAGTTACGAGAGAGAGAGAGAGAGAGAGAGAGAGAGAGAGAGAGAGAGAGAGAGAGAGAGAGAGAGAGAGAGAGACCGAAACTTGACTCGAAGCAAGTGAGCCACTGAGAAAGATCTAATTGGTTCTATCGAAACAGTTACGAGAGAGAGAGAGAGAGAGAGAGAGAGAGAGAGAGAGAGAGAGAGAGAGAGAGAGAGAGAGAGTGCGGAGGTGGGTAACATGCCCAACGTGTTGGCTGCAATCCAAAAAACAAGATAAAGTGGCCAAACGTGTTTAGAAATGAGGAGCCTTTTTCTCGCTACAGCACATCAAGCTGGACTGCGATTATTTTTTTTTTTTTTCCTTTCCTCCTCCTCAAGTCTTTTAAAATGATTAAACATTCACCCTCCGTATTTTCCTCTTGGTTTAAAAGAAGGAATAATATGAGTCCCACCAAGTTCGACCCGGCTTGATAAACGCGTATTGAAACTGTCAGTCGTATCTTGTGTAAATCAACGTTCCTAGCGAATACTTTATAGATTTGTATCTGAATATACAATTCCTCTTCAGCAGGAGGTCTTTCGAAAGAACACAATGGTCGTCATAACTGATCAAACCTTTTAAAAGTAAATTCAGTAGGTTATAATTGTTCTGCTTGGTAAAACTTATATCTACTCACCAGTCCTATCTCTATGCCCAGCACTGCAAACGAACACGTGGAAACGAAAACTCGCTAATTAAATGAGAATATCTACTGTATATGCATCCGTCTATGTGCACGCGTGTATTCGTGAGGTAGGTGATACATGTGAACGTCAAAGTCTGTGGCATATTTTGTGTAAAGGTACTCATAACCAATCGTTCTCAATCTCACAGAAAACAGTCGTATAAATTTTGAAAGCATTACATCACACTGAAGACGAGAATAACTTCGTCACTTATCCGCCACGTTATTTACGATGCAGTATCTTTAACGTCTTCTTTCCTCCAAGTTTATATATACATATATATATATATATATATATATATATATATACATATATATATATATATATATATATATATATATATATATATATATATATATAGATAGAGACAACCTGAGAGAGAGAGAGAGAGAGAGAGAGAGAGAGAGAGTGTCTTCACCCGTTAGCACATTTCCCTTTTCTGACACATGACAGCATTAAGTACAAATCATCACGGTGGCGCATATATGACACCACCTAACGGACAACCAGCACTCCAAATGCTGGTAGTTTGCAAGAGAAGGTTATGCAGGCGGGGTCAGAGTCTCTCCGTGGAATTGTTATACCGTTACCGGTACTGATCATATCGAAGAGCAGTTAGTTCGTAAGCAGTCGCACTGGATAAATAAATAAACGCATAAATAAAAATAAATGACTAAATAAATATACATATATATGTACATATAAATTATATATATATATATATATATATATATATATATATATATATATATATATATATATATATATATAGATATCTGTATTATATATGTATATATATACATATTTGTATACATGCACACACACAACACTATATATACATATACATACATACACACACATACATATATACTGTATATATTATTTTATATATATTAATGCACAAACAAATAAAATCGATAAATAAACATTGCGTAATCTTCATCCACTTGAACATCACTTCGCGTTGCAAGGAAACAAGGAAGAAGAACCAACAAATAAACGAAGAGGTAAAATCCCTCGCAGACAATGATTAGACGGTTCATTTACCTTTGACGAGTTACGATTTAATCATGCAAATAAAGGAGCCAATATCAGTGATGATTAAAATTAACCGGATCGCAAAAAAAAAAGAAATTACAAAAAAAAAAAGAGCGTCGTAAGGAATCAAATTACTTTACAAAAGAATATTCTCATGCTCTTTCCGTATGCACGTATGCTAGTAGAGTATATGTAACAGAGCGTGTTGGTGCCCGTATGCGGAGGTGAGCGGGTGTGGATATGCATAATGCACACACACAATATATATATATATATATATATATATATATATATATATATATATATATATATATATACACACATGTATATATACTCTATACATATATAAATTTGTATATATATACATGCATATATATAATATATATATATTTTTGTATATATATTTATATATATATATATATATGTATATATATATGTGTATATATATATATATATATATATATATATATATATATATATATATATATATATATAAAAATTCACACGCACACCTTTATAAATGAGAACTATTCTATGAATAAATAGTAGGTATACGCGAGCCTCCAAATCTCTCTCTTGAAAGAACATTAATTACAACCTATTAAACAACGAAACGCAATGACTGCTTAATTAACGCTGGGTGAGACCACTGACTTCACACCGAGTGGATTAAGAGCCTTCCGGATCTTCCAAATCAAGGTTAAACCAAGAATGATTTTTAACGAACAATCTCTCCCTGATGAAGCTGTGCAGTCAGAAACTCGAAAGGTCAAGCGGAGGTGCAATGCATCACTGCATTAAAACAACTCACCTTTATCGTATTTTTATCTATTTATATGTTAATTTATAATTTTTTTTCTAATAACTTATCTTTCTCTTCTCTCTGCATTTCCTATTATCTGCTGGGACTTTTCTCAAATGAACGCCACATTCTCTGGAAGCTTGAATTTCAAGTCAATGGCTCCTTTTGTGGGCCTGTTCCATATGAAGAGGGGGTTTATGTTCTGGGCACAATAATAATAATAATAATAATAATAATAATAATAATAATAATAATAATAATAATAATAATAAAAATAATAATAATAATAATTATTATTATTATTATTATTATTATTATTATTATTATTATTATTATTATTATCAGAGTACATTAGAAACCTAATAATAATGATAATAATAATAATAATAATAATAATAATAATAATAATAATAATAATAAGAATAATAAATCTGAATTACATTAGACCAACCCAAACAAAATATATCTTTCACAATTACATAAGACCAATGACCATTAACAAAATATATCGTTCACAGGAAGTACAAAACCAATCCCCTAAACCAACCCCTCCCCCTTCCCAACCTCCTCTTCCCGATACATTCGGAGCAATAAGAAACAACAAAGGAGTGAGAATGAATCTAAAATGAACACGGTCACCAAAACGGTGGAAAATTTACGTACGAGTCAATGACCGTAAAGGGGTTAATGACAATGATTAGAAGTTCAATGAGATGGTGTTCATAATTCCTCGTTAACCAGTGAAATTATAACGAGGAGAGAGAGAGAGAGAGAGAGAGAGAGAGAGAGAGAGAGAGAGAGATATGGGGTCCTTCTAGAACAATTCACTACTCTGGGGATGAGAGAGAGAGAGAGAGAGAGAGAGAGAGAGAGAGAGAGAGAGAGAGAGAGAGAGAGAGAGAGAGAGAGCTAGATGGGGGTCCTTCTAGAACATTTCACCATTCTGGGGATGAGAGAGAGAGAGAGAGAGAGAGAGAGAGAGAGAGAGAGAGAGAGAGAGAGAGAGAGAGAGAGAGAGAAGGTGCCTTGTCTAATTCACAGAAAATAGCGGTGATACAGTGGGTACAAGAAAACAAAATAAAGAATAAAGTCCAACAATATTTTTAATTCCGCAAGTAGAAAAGTTTGCTTAAGGCCGCTGATTATAGTTTTCGAGAAAGAGTAGGCAAGAAATTACTAATACGAAATTATATCAAAGCTTAATATCAAATAAGAATGTCTCCTATTTTCCTACTATTCAAACCAATGATTAAGATGTTCCAATGATTATGAAAAAAAAAGTATACCTTAGTTTAACCAGACCACTGAGCTGATTAACAGCTCTCCTTTGCAACAAAATTGTTTCGTTTGAACCCCAAAATTAAATAAAAACGTCCTATTTTGATATCTAGTACATAAGTATTTTCAAAAACTGATATAATAGCTATATATATAATTACATTTTATGAAGGTATTAATATTTATACATTATTCTCTGTACAGCTTTGTTGTAAAGATATGTGTAAGTAAAGTCTGACATAGTGTTTGTTGCTTATAGCTGAAATATAAGATTCGACTCGATTCAGTTCAATTCAGGTTTTCACACTGAAAAAGTAAAAAAAAAATGAATAACAATTAACAACTACCCAGGGCATAAAAGACACTTCACAAAGTATCAAACCCGTTCCTTCTCTTACCACACATATTAAAGAGTGATAAGAAACAATAACCATACGAAAATGAATGGAGAATCAATACCGAGTCTCTTTACACACATCAGAGCTAACGAGAGCCAACAAAGGGTTCAAAATGAACGCAAAGTCAATGACCGAAAAGCAGTTAATTACAAACATTCGAAGTTCGGAGGTGGTATTCATAATTCCTCGCTGAGAAGGGAGATATCTTGTCAGAAACAGACCGTCTGGATTGGATATCATTAATAACAGAGAGAGAGAGAGAGAGAGAGAGAGAGAGAGAGAGAGAGAGAGAGAGAGAGAGAGACTCCTTCTTGAATAATCCGAAAATGGAAAAAGAGAGAGAGAGAGAGAGTATGAGATAAGAGAGAGAGAGAGAGAGGAGAGAGAGAGAGAGAGAGACTTCTTGAATAATCCTCGAAAAAATGGGGATGAGAGAGAGAGAGAGAGAGAGAGAGAGAGAGAGAGAGAGAGAGAGAGAGAGAGAGAGAGAGATTCCTTGTTAAATAATTATTCACGAAAAATGGGGATATGAGAGAGAGAGAGAGAGAGAGAGAGAGAGAGAGAGAGAGGGTGATGGGGCCCCCTCTTGAATAATCCACAAAATGGGGACAATACAGTGGGCATGACATACATTAATTCTAAGGAATCTTTTTCTCATTTAAAATACAAAAAACATCTCGATTTCCTCTTAATTCCTACAATTATTTGTATATGTAAATGAACCGTCAATAAAAAGAAAAATCCCTTGATGCACTGAGCAGATGTACCAACCAAGTTGAAGAGGCGATCTTTCTACGAGGAAGAAATGTATTTAAACTTTCTTTTTAGTTTTAATTTGAAAGTTCCAGAATCAACTGCATTGGATACCATAAACAACGAGGGGGAGGAGGAAGGGTCCTTCTTGGCTAAGCCCCGAAAAAGGCAGGCGATGTAGTGGCCACGAAGAAGGACAAAGTTTGAAGGGGACTTCTTTATTCTGAGAAAGAAAGATAGTTCCCCATTTTTTCCTTCTGTTCTTACAAAGAGATTTTCCATTTATTGTTTAGACGGACCTTTTCCTTTTCAAATAGTAGGTATAGTTCGGATTTTATTTTATAATTTCAAGGGAATATAACTGGTTTCCATACTGCAGAATATGGTACCCAAATTACCTGATACTCTCTTTCCTTACAAAAGTTATATTAAGACTCCCTTATAACATGAAATGCACTGAAATCTCCAAGGCCATTTCGTGATTCACTGATAGAGAGAGAGAGAGAGAGAGAGAGAGAGAGAGAGAGAGAGAGAGAGAGAGAGAGAGAGAGTCACGGCAACCTAAGAGAGGTAAGGTTAGGGCAGGACCCACTAAGACAGGCAGGCCAGACAATGACGTCACAAAGACTCGTCTACCAATGTTAATAATAAATAGTAACACAGTGCAATAACTGTTTCCTCAATAATAAACACCACAATAAACAAGTAAAAAATGCGCCGAAGTTTCTTCTGTACAGCGTACAATGCTGTAAGAAACTTTCAGTCACAGTCCATGAAACTATCAGCAGTGCCCCATAAAACTTTCAGCCACTGCCCGGTGGTGGCTTGTATTGTTGGCCCCTATAGCGGTGCCAGACGCACGATTATGGCTAACTTTAACCTTAAATAAAATAAAAACTACTGAGGCTAGAGGGCTGCAATTTGGCATGTTTGATGATTGGAGGGTGGATGGTCAACATGCCAATTTGCAGCCCTCTAGCCTCAGTAGTTTTTAAGATCTGAGGGCGAACAGCAAAAGTGCAGACGGACAGACAAATAGCCATCTCAATGGTTTTATTTTTGACAGAAAACTAATAGAAACTTCAATGAGATTTAAATACACAGCATGACACAAATAAAATGAAAAAGAAGGAGTGAA
>NC_089789.1:41686105-41726105 GCF_040412425.1 Macrobrachium rosenbergii
CAATATATACGTATATACATACAATACACACGCACAAACACACACATATATGTATATGTATATGTACATCTATACATTTCAACAGTTGCATCCAGCATGAACCATATGTATATATGTTAACGAACCACGCCAATGAAACAAACATGCATAAGGAGAGAGAGAGAGAGAGAGAGAGAGAGAGAGAGAGAGAGAGAGAGAGAGAGAGAGAGAGAGAGAGAGAGATCAGATCCTCTTCCACGGATAAGAGCAGACATCGAGAAATTCGACAACCAAAAACAACATCCGAACCCATACAAGGGTGCGTCTCGATGGGGGTAACTCCATACCATTGCCGAAGCGGATCTGATCTCCAGGTTAACTCTCTCTCTCTCTCTCTGTTCTTCTCTCTTTTTTAAAAATATCTATAAGCTCTGTGTTGTTCTATGATTTTTAAAAAATAATTGTTATACTTTGAAACAAGGCTTTTGTAGGAACTGATGACTTTCTTTTAGTCGTGATGACAGTAAACTCTCTCTCTCTCTCTCTCTCTCTCTCTAAGTTCTGTGTTGTTCTATGATTTTTTTTTCAAATGAACTGTTATACATTGTAACAAGGCTTTTGTAGAAACTGATGAATTCTTTTAGCCGTGATGACAGTAAATTCTCTCTCTCTCTCTCTCTCTCTCTCTCTCTCTCTCTCTCTCTCTCTCTCTCTCTCTCTCCAAAGATACAGGATCAAGATCAAGAAGTTAAAAACTTACACTTAAAAGAGAAAATAGCAAAATGACAAAAAAAAACTGATTGACGACAGCTCCTCAAAAGTGGGGGAACTTGCAAAAATCTCAAATAACCAAAAGGGCTTCAAGTAAAAAAATAAAAAAATAGAAATGGAGAAATATGATACATCAAAAATATTTCCTAATTATCAAAAAATTTCTTTAATAAAGATCTCACATAAAAGCAAACACACAAACACAAACAAGTAAAATTTCAATACACTTTTACCATGTTACTGAAGCAAAAAAAGGTAAGATTTCAATACGCTCTTACCATGTTATTAAAGCAACTAATAGGGGTGCTTTCAAAAAAGAAGAAATCTTTAAATAGACCTCCTACACACAGCATACATACATACATACATACATACATACATACATACATACATACATACATACATACATACATACATAAAAATACCTCGTAAAACTTGCAAGCCATTCTGAGCAGAGTATCGAAACAGCATAGCTAGGCTTTATATAGCCACTATTTCAGTTCCCGAACACCTACAAAATGTTGCCGGTGGCCAATTAACTATTCTCGAAAGCCTTTGATCCGTTTTGCCTTTATATAAAAATTACAGACGCTGTTATAACATACGGTCAAAAAAAAAAAATAAAACTCGGAAATGAATGAATACTGAGAACTATAATTACAGTCCACTTCTACTCAAACACAGAATTTCCTTTACATAACACGTATAAAATGCGACGTAGTTCTTTCGCGCAATCGAGTTTTCTGTACGGCCGCTACAGCGTATAATCAATGCCACCGAAAATAGATCTGTCTTTCGGTGGTCTCGGTATATTCCTGTATGAGCCGCGGCCTATGTAACTTTAACCACGGCCCGGTGGTGGCCTATCCTATATCGTTGCCACAGCACGATTATGGCTAGCTTTAACCTTAAATAAAATAAAAACTACTGAGGCTAAAGGTCTGCAATTTGGTATGTTTGATGATTGGAGGGTGGATGATTAACATACCAATTTGCAGTCCTCTAGCCTTATTAGTTTTTAAGAACTGAGGGTGGACAGAAAAAGTGCGGACAGAAGAAAGTGCGTACGGACAGACAAAGCCGGCACAACAGTTTTCTTTTACTGAAAACTAAAAAATGAGATATTTTTTTATCTTTCACGACTAAAAAAATTGTTGACACTAAAAGGAGTCCCCAAAAAACAGTAGAAAAAATCACTCAACCCCAAGAGCTAAATAAAAAAAAAAGGTCAAAATAGGTCATATGCCAAAGAAGGGGCGTTGGGAGACATGCGCAGTAGGGTGGGCAGCTCCTCTCCGCCGTTCATTCTCGTTCTCTAGTCCAGGTTGCCACTTATAACCATTCGCAATTGGGTCGACTGGTGGGCAGCAAAAGGGATATCCAAGCTAGGACCACCCCCCAAAATATAATAATAAAATAAAAAAGTAAAACCTTTCTATAAAGTACGACCATTTTATTATGACGCTTCGGAAGTCAACAGCCTCATGCGATTTTCCATTTGACTCTCTAAACATTTTTAATAATAATAATAATAATAATAATAAGAATAATCATCATCATCATCATCATATTTTTACACCACTTCAATTTCAATCCTCATGAATATTATCCACGACGACTTTACCTCAAGAAAAGGAGAAAAAAAGAAGGGGGGGGGATGACAAAGAATGGAATCTTAAAAACCTCATTTCAAAAAACTTCCTGATTCCAAATGGTAAGTTTGCCCTCAGTCATGAAAAGAGAGAGGGAAAAAAAAAACTCCCTTTGTCAACGGCCAGACAAAAGAAAGTTAATTAGAGAAGAACGCAAAAGAGAGAAAAGGCTCCGACTATGTGTTTGAAAGTGATCTTTCTCTGAGAGAGAGAGAGAGAGAGAGAGAGAGAGAGAGAGAGAGAGAGAGAGAGAGAGAGAGAGAGAGAGAAATTAAAACCTTTCAGAGAAAGAGAGAGAAAAAAGGGGGGGAATAAAATCCGTTAAGTGGTTTGAAAGTGATCTTTCTCTGAGAGAGAGAGAGAGAGAGAGAGAGAGAGAGAGAGAGAGAGAGAGAGAGAGAAAGAAAGAGAGAGAAAAAGGGGGAATAAAATCCTGTTATAGTGGTTTAAAAGTGATCTTTCAATCAGAGAGAGAGAGAGAGAGAGAGAGAAGAGGAAAAAATCTGTATAGTGGTTTAAAATTATCTTTCTCAGAGAGACAGAGAGAGAGAGAGAGAGAGAGAGAGAGAGAAGGGAGGATTAAAACCTGTTGTTTTAAAATTATCTTTTACACACATACACACACAGAGAGAGAGAGAGAGAGAGAGAGAGAGAGAGAGAGAGAGAGAGAGAGAGAGAGAGAGAGTTTTGCCTGAAACCTGTTCATTGTTTTACAATGATCTTTTACAGAGAGGAAATCACGAAAACAGAGTAAGAACCAACAACAGCTGCCTCGGATGAAATGGCAGGAACGAAACACGGAATAAAAAAAAAAAACCCTCAGCCTTACAGACACACCACAGACAGACACACAGACAGAAACAGAAAGAACCCCAAGGCCCCTCGGAAGTGTTTTCTCCCCAAAACACAAAATGAATCCGCCCAGGGGACCGATCGCTCACGCCGAAATGTCACTTGCACGGAAGATTTAACTCACTCTTGTTCTTACCCTGCCTGTCAGGTTTTCGGGTTCCATTGTGGCCCACTGCCTCTCGAGTCGCAGTTCTCCAGGACAGAGCAAGTTCCAGTGAAGGTAGAGAGAGGGGATTCTGAACCAGATGGAGACTGGTATTAGAAAATGTTACTCACTCAAAAAATTTTTTTAATACCGAATTACTGATGTAAAAGGTTTAAAAAATATTTCAGCTAATATTTCATACTCTAAAGGACAACAGCTCTTGAAAATGTCATTCATTTAAAAAAAAAATGAACAACAAAGCAGACACTGAAAGGCATCAGTGTCTATTCCATTTAACCATATCTGCTGGAGGAATTGGTAAAAATAACATTTTCCCCCTCCACCCCCCCAAATCTACCACCCCACCCCCTAGCCCCCTCCAACAGAGGAATCAGTGAATATCCACTTTAAAATACAGACACGGGAATGTGCGCGTCGGGCAAAGTGCTCCTTGTTTTCTCTGCGCTACAAAATAAGATTACAAATATATATAAATAAACACATAAACGAACAAAGTCACACAACCCAACAATCGTAAAAGCTGGAACTAAATCATCCGTTATATAAATATTACAGAATTTCCACAGACTTGATACGTGACCTTCCTAAAAAAAACGAGAGACACACAGACCCCCCCCAAAGGATTACCAATGCACCGGAGGTAATAACAAGAGCTAAACGCCTCACATAAATGCGCATGCGCTAAAATAACGCTGTCTTCGATTCCTTGAAGGCTTCCCAAAAATCCCCAACTTTAATTGCAGTTCGGCGAAGGCGAATATTACTCTCTAAGGCAAGCATCATAAAAATGTAAATCCTTCGTTCACATTAATTATACACGCTCTGCGAGTAATGACTGGCACACGTGTGCATGAGAACAAAATTATATTATTTTCATTATTTAGAAGATAAACTACCTATTTACATGGAACAAGCCTATCGGGGCCATTGACTCGAAATTAAAGCCTTCAAGGAATACGGTGTTCATATGAAAGAAGTTACAGAAGACAACACGAATACGGGGAGATGATTCTGGTTAACAGGAAAAAAATATAGATTAATAAATTAATAAACAAATAGATAAAAATATATGTGAATCATGCAAGTTCAACGGGAAATTCCAGCAGGTATGCTTGTACATGGGAAAGAATCTCTCTCTCTCTCTCTCTCTCTCTCTCTCTCTCTCTCTCTCTCTCTCTCTCTCTCTCTCTCTCTCTCTGATGCAGAGGTCCGTGGGACTGGAAACCTGATGCCCAGGGCAGGTGAAAAAAAAAAATGATGGAAGAAAGGGGGGGAGGAGGGGCTATACAATGAATGAAGCAATAGACCTGCCTTTGGAAGGATGAAAGAATGTAGGCTACAGTAGGAGTGCAAAAACAGGAATTTCCATATTGGTTTCAGGATACAAAGGCATTCATCGATGACGTCTTGCCGGGGAGAGAGAGAGAGAGAGAGAGAGAGAGAGAGAGAGAGAGAGAGAGAGAGAGAGAGAGAGAGAGAGAGAGAGAGAGAGAATCTTGATTTCACAACACAACCTTATCGAGGTAAAAGGTGACAGAGTAGAAATGACAAAACTTTGGAAGTTAAATACTGAACTATGCTGGAGAGAGAGAGAGAGAGAGAGAGAGAGAGAGAGAGAGAGAGAGAGAGAGAGAGAGAGAGAGAGAGAGAGAAGCAAAATCACGTACTAATGTAATCGTGACATCATTACTGCAAAATGCAACCAGATGTCTTTAAATTGACTGTGGCCACTATAATCATTTCTATTTTTTGCACATTTACTGCGACCACTTAAATCATTTCCAATTTTTGCATATTTCCTGTGGCCACTGAAATCACTTCTAGTTTCCTCCATCCTAACATTTTAAATATAAAACAAAACGCAGATCAACAAATTCAAGGTCACTTGAGAGGTGCACAGCGCAAACTGAAGCTGTTCCTCATTTTCTATCGACTTGATATTTACAACAGAGCAATCAACCGACTGAATTATGGGCCTCTGCAAATTAAAAATCCGATTCCTTCCTATTTAAGGACAGGAACCTGACGTCGGGTTCTTTTTAAGTCATTCTGAATACTAAAACCTAAACAGAAAGACTGGAACGGTACAGACAACGTGTCAAGATAACCGCAGCACCCTTTAAGGCGGACACTTGTGCCCTTGAGGTTTGCATAAACACTCTCCCCCTTCAACCTGACGCGTTCGGTGCTTTTCTATGCTCGCTCTTCAGTTTGTCGGATGAATAAAGCCGGAGATAATAATAATAATAATAATAATAATAATAATAATAATAATAATAATAATAATAATAATAATAATAATAATAATTTGAGGCACAGCACAAGCAGTAACGTGCACATACGCGATTACATATACAAACAAAAACTTATGTGTAAATATACTGATAATTGTCATTAAATTTCAATGCTACACAAAGTTCTCATTTGCAACTCTGAATTTTCTTTCAACGGAGTTTTATATATCTTGACCGAGAGGTATTAATACCAACTTCTACAATGCACATCAGTATAACCATGTAAGACAAACTTCACCCAATGAAACCACACACACACACACTGTAAATGTGTGTATATTTATTCATATGTATACACATGTATACAGTATATATATATATATATATATATATATATATATATATATATATATATATATATATATATATATATATATATATATATATATTTTATATATTCTCTAATTTTATATTTATAAATATATATATATATATATATATATATATATATATATATATAAGTCAGAGACAGAGACAGAGAAAGAGAGAAAGGAATTACATTACATTAGGGCATAAAGAAAGCTGGTGATTAGCCAGCAACAAAATTAGGCAAACGGCCAAACCAAAGACATGTAGGCAGGCAAGCATACGTAACCATAACACAAAAGCAGCAGCAAGAAGCAGCAGCAAGCAGCAGCAGCAGCAGCAGCAAGCAGCAGCAAGCAGGGGCAAGTTATCAGGAACCCATCCAGTAAGTCAGCCTCGTTCGCTAATTTTTCTTTTAAAAGTTTCACCATTACGGCCCAAGATCCAGAAAGACCCGTAATTGCCACGGATTAAATCTGGCGCTGATGCTCTCTCATGGCAGGATCGGAAATCGACGGGGTCGTTTGGCCACCAATTGAAAGAGACTGCGCGAGGACCCCTTCTTATTAAAATGACTTGAAGTGAAAAAGATTGTATGAGGCCCCTTTTTTTCAAAGGACTGAAAGAGACTGTGTGAGGATCCTGTTTTCAATGAACTGAAAGAGACTGTGTGAGGATCCTATTTTCAATGAACTGAAAGAGACTGTGAGGATCCTATTTTCAATGAACTGAAAGAGACTGTGTGAGGATCCTGTTTTCAATGAACTGAAAGAGGATGTGTGATGATCCTATTTTCAATGAACTGAAAGAGACTGTGAGGATCCTATTTTCAATGAACTGAAAGAGGTTGTGTGAGGATCCTGTTTTCAATGAACTGAAAGAGGTTGTGTGAGGATCCTGTTTTCAATGAACTGAAAGAGGCTGTGTGAGGATCCTGTTTTCAATGAACTGAAAGAGGTTGTGTGAGGATCCTGTTTTCAATGAACTGAAAGAGACTGTGTGAGGATCCTATTTTCAATGAAATGAAAGAGACTGTGAGGATCCTATTTTCAATGAACTGAAAGAGGTTGTGGAGGATCCTGTTTTCAATGAACTGGATCTGAAAGAGGTACAGTGAGGTCCTGTTTTCAATGAACTGAAAGAGGATGAGTGATGATCCTATTTTCAATGAACTGAAAGAGGTTGTGAGGATCCTATTTTCAAACTGAACTGAAAACTGAGGGCTGTGTGAGGATCCTGTTTTCAATGAACTGAAAGAGGTTGTGTGAGGATCCTGTTTTCAATGAACTGAAAGAGGTTGTGTGAGGATCCTGTTTTCAATGAACTGAAAGAGGCTGTGTGAGGATCCTGTTTTCAATGAACTGAAAGAGGTTGTGTGAGGATCCTGTTTTCAATGAACTGAAAGAGGTTGTGTGAATTTGGATCCTGTTTTCAATGAACTGAAAGAGGCTGAAAAGGTTGTGTGAGGACCCTGTTTTCAATGAACTGAAAGAGGTTGTGTGAGGATCCTGTTTTCAATGAACTGAAAGAGGCTGTGTGAGGATCCTGTTTTCAATGAACTGAAAGAGGTTGTGTGAGGACCCTGTTTTCAATGAACTGAAAGAGGCTGTGTGAGGATCCTGTTTTCAATGAACTGAAAGAGGTTGTGTGAGGATCCTGTTTTCAATGAACTGAAAGAGGTTGTGTGAGGATCCTGTTTTCAATGAACTGAACTGTGTGAGGAAATGAACTGAAAGAGGTTGTGTGAGGATCCTGTTTTCAATTAACTGAAAGAGAGGATCTCTGAACTGAAAGAGATCCTATTTTCAATTAACTGAAAGAGACTCTGTGAGGATCCTATTTTCAATGAACCGAAAGAGACTGTGTGAGGATCCTGTTTTCAATGAACTGAAAGAGACTGTGTGAGGATCCTATTTCCAATGAACTGAAAGAGACTGTGTGAGGATCCTATTTTCAATGAACTGAAAGAGACTGTAAGAAGATCCTATTTTCAATGGACTGAGAGACTGTGTGAGGATCCTATTTTCAATGAACTGAGAGAGACTGTGTGAGGATCCTATTTTCAATGATATGAAAAAGGTTGTAAAAGGCCCCTTTTTTTCAATGAACTGAAAGAGACTGTGTGAGGACCTATTTTCAATGAACTGAAAGAGACTGTAAGGATCCTATTTTCAATGAACTGAAAGAGACTGTAAGAAACCCCTATTTTCAATGAACTTTCGAAAGACTGTAAGAGGCCCCTTTTTTCAATGAACTGAAAGACTGTAAGAGGATCCTATTTTCAATGACCTGAAAGAGACTGTAAGAGGCCCCTATTTTCAGTGAACTGAAAGACTGTAAGAGGGCCCCGTTTTCAGTGAACTGAAAGAGGCTGTAAAAGGCCCTTTTTTTCAATGAACTGAGAGAAACTGTAAGAGGCACCTTTTTTATATGAAATGAAAGACTGTAAGAGGCCTCTTTCTTCAATGAACTGAAAGGGACTATAGGAGGACCCTTCTCGCAAAAAATGACTAGACTCTGAAAGACTCCTGCTCTCTCTCTCTCTCTCTCTCTCTAAAATGGACCTAAAGCAGGGCACTATTCTCCAGGAGAGAGGGGGGGGGGCTTTTTTGTCTACACAGACCTACAAAGGGGTCCTGTTCTCCAGAAACAGACCTAAAGTGGCTTTCTATTTTTTTCCTTATAAAAGAAAGCACTGGGCTCTCTTTTATTGAAATGTGAATAATTAAACAAGGACATTTTCAAGACTAGAGGACCTTTTTTACATTAATAACAACGTTCAATGCCATTTTTAGGACAGCACGATATTCATAACGATTAAAAGATCAAACGAAGCACTTTTGATAATGAAAAGGCTGTACTAGGCCCGTTTTATAAAAACAAAATGAGTAGTAAAAAGGTTGCAGGAAGGTTTATTATAAAATTTACCGCAATGCGAAAACTCCGTATAAATGACAAAAGGAAGTATTTTTCCACATGAAAATACTCAACGAACCTCTTTTGTATAATGGAAAGGCTGTGAGAGGCCCTATTTACAAAGAAATAATAAAAGATTGCACTAGCCACTCATATAATGAATAGACCTTAAATGGGTCCTTTAAAAAAAATTAAATAAATAAGCAAAAGACTGAACTCACCACTTTCCATAATGAAAAGCCTTATTAATAAAAGAGGGCAGCCATACTTTTTATAATGAAGAGAGTTTAAGGGGAGGGCGGCATTTTCGTCTCTTTATACAAATCTAAACACAGCAGCACCTCCAGTTCCCAAAGCAGAAGACCTTGCAAGTCTTGTATCTCTTTCAGATAGAGGTGGACTTGCAATTTCCTCGTCTGCACCGTGGGGTCGCTACCAAGCGCCGAAACTTGGAAAGCCAGACTTTGCGATATTGACCATTTTCAACTGACTGTTATTGAACAAGAGCTTCGTATAAACGCTCACTTCGACTGCTTTAGAAAGAGGGACCATTTTCAACTGACTGTTACTGAACAAGAGCTTCGTATAAACGCTCACTTCGACTGCTTTAGAAAGAGGGAGGGGAAGACAGGTGACTGGACCTTGCTGTGAGGAGAGAGGGAAGATCGAAAGACAAATTTTGGGCGACTGGACGTTTTCATCCTACGAAACACCACCATCAAAGCATCACATGAGGGTTCGGTCCAACCACTCTGTCTCCCGAAGGAAGAGTGAGGGGGGGGGGGTCCATTTCCTCTAATTTCGGGACCTTGGGATGGTGGAAGGGAAGAATGACAAGTCAGATTTGGTGCCACGGGAAGTTGTCAACTATGAGAGAGCACAAAAACTCATAGCCTTGTATAAAATCTCATTTCCAGGTATTCGTTGCAACTACTACTACTACTTCCAGGATATATCCTAAGGAGGAGGAGGGGGAAAGAAGAGGAAGGGAGAGGAAAAAGGAATGAAGAGGGGGGGAAGGGAGAAACAGATTAAATTGAAATGCAAAAAGATCGTATCCCATCCCATTTCATTTCCTCTGCAGTACCATACCGTCCGCAGGGCGGGGGCGGGAGGGTTCTCTAGAGAGGAGGAAGATAATATTGAAGAATATATTAGCAAAAAATACAGAAACAGCCCCGAGAAGAATAATAATTTTCCGAGGGAGGGAAATGCAGATACGCCATATTTACAAGTTTCTTGTGGAAAGTGCCCTGGATATTTACAGCAACGCGGAGCTTTTTTTTTATTATTATTATTATTATTCGTTCATTTACTTTATCTCGCCGATCTTCCTTTTTCATTTCTTTCTGTTATAGACTTTTCCCCCGTTGTTATTTCTTTCCTTTACGATGACGGGGAAAAATGCAGACTTTTTTTTTTTTTATTTTCCTCTCTCCTGCCTTCGTTCTAAGTTTTTTTTTTTTTTAGGGTTGGGAATTGGGGGGATGGCTGACAGCGGGTAAGGGGTGGGGGGGAGGTTGGAAAGAAAGCAAACACAAGTGATTGAGAAAAAGGGTTCGTATTTGTTTCCACTCGATCCATTATATTGCAAGTGGCTATCACACATCGTTCTTTTCAGGGAAACCAGACCATGGAGAGAGAGAGAGAGAGAGAGAGAGAGAGAGAGAGAGAGAGAGAGAGAGAGAGAGAGAGAGAGAGAGAGATGTATATATATAATATATATACATTTATATTATATATGTATACAGGCTATATAAAATATATGTGTATATATTATATATATATATACATACATATATATGTGTATACACACACACACTCAAATATGACTATGCAGAGAGCCTCCAAAGGAAGGCTACGAAGAGCATGGGGACCAAACTGGAACCCACGAAGGCCAGGGAGGAGGAAGCCGAGGAAAAAACTTCTGATAATGTTCGTAACAGTTCCAGACTCGGCCTCCTGATGGCAGGCAAACTTTTGCCCTGAACTGTACACCATTCCTACTTCTATCAGGACTCGCTTTACGGGAAGGAAGAACTCGGAATGGCTTTTCTCTCCTGTGGGAAAGTTCCCCGGAATTGATCTATTCATGAATATCCTGTTGTGCTTGTACAATATATATATATATATATATATATATATATATATATATATATATATATATATATATATATATATATATATATATATATATATATATATGTATATATATATATGTGTGTGTATGTGATCTCTCTCTCTCTCTCTCTCTCTCTCTCTCTCTCTCTCTCTCTCTCTCTCTCTCTCTCTCTCTCTCTGTATAATACAGAATGCAAAACTCAAAAGTGAAGTCGAGAAATGTACCACCAAACACACACACTGAGAGAGAGAGAGAGAGAGAGATTCCGCCGACGACTGGCTCCGACACACAAACAAACAAGCAGTGACGAACACAGGGACACACACAAACAGGCTCGGGTCCCCCGGGTACCAATTCCCCGGGGCGGCGCTCCCTTCATGAAACTCTCGCCTTGCCTGAAACGTTAACATTCAGCACAACCGGACAAAATACAGACGAGTCACTGTGCGCACGAACACTGCTGACGTAATGAGAGACGTCGACTCTGGGAATACAAATCTCGGTGCCACTGTTATCGTGCTCCTCTGGCCGCCATCTTGGTGCTCGCAACTTCCCCGAAAATTGTATAAAAAAAAAAAAAAATTAAAAAAATAAAAAATTATCTTGAGGAAATACGTATATGCTGGTCTTATTATTGCTGCGTAAGCTGCTGACCTCTTGTTACCTAGATTCGTAACTACTATCGAAATCTTAGAAAAAGTATGTATATACCAGTCTTTTTATTGCTGTGCAATTTGATGAGCTCTTGTTACCTTGCTCCCTAATAATCATCATCATTATTCAGAAGACAGACCGCTATTCATGTGGAACAAGCCTTCAGGGACCACTGACTTGAAATGCAATCTTACAAAGAACATGGTGTTCGTTTGAAAGAAGTTACAGGAGATCATTTATGAGAAAAAGAAATGAATACATGAGTAGATAAATAGATAAAAATATAAATTATTAAAATACAAGGTGAATTGTTTTAGGGCAGTAATGCGTTGCGTCTTCGCTTGAACTTTCGACTGAACAAATTACACACTAAAAATGGTCAAAATAAGACGCAATACGTATCAATATCTATATATATATATATATATATATATATATATATATATATATATATATATATATATATATATATATATATTGTGATAAACTCCACGTTTAAACTTTCGTTGTCAAACATGGGGCAACCTCTCTCTCTCACTCACAACCGGAGGTTCGAGACGGTACGTAACGTCTCGACTATCTTCTAACACTGATGTCATTTCTGACGAAAAAATGTTAAACTCTTTACTATTGAGAAAGATTCTAAAATGTTGTCCTGAACTTAACATGATTAATTAAAGAGGAAAAGACGAACAGAGTACCTCGCTCAATTCACTATAAAATCAGAAACGCTAAAAAATGCAGTTGAATTCTGTACTAAACACAAAACATTAATCCTAAACTCAAAACTCGAAAGCAATTTTGAACTCAAAATTCAAACGCAATTCTCAACTCAAAATTCAAAACGCAATTCTGAACTCAGAACTCAAAATGCAATTCTGAGCTCAAAATTCAAAACTCAATGCTGAACTCAGAACTCAAAATGCAATTCTGAACTCAAAATTCAAAAAGGCAATCCTGAACCGAAAATTCAAAATGCAATCCTGAACTCATAATTCAAAACGCCACCCTGAATTCAAAATTCAAAATGAGCCATGTAAAAATACAATGTCGAACTCTACAAGAAATGAATTTACAAATAAAAAACGTAATCCTGAACTCAAAATTCTAAACGCAATACTGAACTCAAAATTCAACACGCAACACTGAACTCAGAATTCAAAACGCAATACTGAACTCAAAATTCAAAACGCAATCCTGACCTCGAAATTCAAAACACAATCCTGAACTTAGGCCTAAAATGAAAAAGAAGGAGCCATGTAATAATGCAATGTCGAACTCCACATGAATTTAGAAACTGCACAAAAGTAATCTTCATTCTCAATGAATTTACAAATAAAAGACGTAATCTCGGACTCCCCATAACGCTACCAAAAAGTGTATAAAGCACGTACTAGGGAAGATCAGTACAAGCAGCGTACTAACACTAGATTATTATTCCACAAGAGACAACACTCTTTGGCACATACCAAAATGCTTCCACGGGCCAGAATGACCGTACTGTTCCGCGCACCACACTGTGATGTGTACGAGAGATTCATTCATGCCTTAATACACTGATCATGAACTGTTTAGACTTCAACAGTCAAGTGGAAATGTACCTTACACTTCTCATAGTCTGAGTTGGACATGTTTCAAATTACTTGATCACAAGTAAGGTTGAGATAAAAATTTTACATATATATATATATATATATATATATATATATATATATATATATATATATATATATATATGTATATATACATACATACATATATATGTGTATATATATATATATATATATATGAATGTATATATATATATATATATATATATATATATATATATAATATATATATATATATATATATATATATATGTATACGTACAAATATATATATGAATGTCTTTTACTGTAATACTTACAGTATAATATGAAGATAAAAGGCCATAAAACGTTCAAATAGTGTTTTATGGGTCAGTTGTATTCACACACACACACACACACACATATATATATATATATATATATTATATATATATATATATATATATATATATATATATATATATATATATATATAGATATAAGAGAGAGAAGAGAGAGAGAGAGAGAGAGAGAGAGAGAGAGAAAGAGAAGAGAGAGAGAGAGAGAGAGAGAGAGAGAGAGAGAGAGAGAGATGATACAACTTATACAAGTTCCCTCAAACAGTTTATTATTTCAATTTTGTACAGGGTTCCTCCCAAGACCTTCAGGACTTGGTTACTCCCATCTCCTATAACACGAAGTCATCTTCCTTGGTCCCAAACACCACCAACAACAAAAACAACAACACAACAACAAATAAAATCAACCAGAAAGAAGGAAAATGCTTTGACTTTCCTTAATACTGAATGAGGTATTTCCAGCCCGAAAGAGAAAGACGGAAGAGTGGGAAAGATGCGCTATGTGCACGGAAAGAGAGAAAAATGAAAATAACGCGACGACAGCAAAGAAAGAGAGGGAAATGTTTTGATGACCCTTGGAAAGGATGGAAAGGAAAATTAGAGTAAAAAAAGAAAAGAAGATATGTCAAGAATACAAAAAGAAACCGGAAAATAATGTCAGTGTCGAAAAAGGAGAAATAAAAAGTACAAATTTGAGACAGCAAATGAATATGGAGATAAAAGAAAGAACCGAAGAAAGTAGGACTATAATAATGATAATGAAAATGAACTACACGTATAAAGTAAGCAAAAAAGAAAGCGAATTCAAATCCTCTTCCCTGACCCCCATGAGTCCACTTGCTGTAAAAGCAGGCTCGAGCCAGAGGACTCCACATGCCAAGGCCTTTCCTTATCGAGAAATGGAAGAAGAAGAAGAAGAAGAAAAAGAAGAACTTCCTGTTGCGACAAACCTAACACGCACCCCACACAGTTTTTGGGGGGTTTTCAGGGGCAAAGGAAGATGCAGGAGAGAGAGAGAGAGAGAGAGAGAGAGAGAGAGAGAGAGAGAGAGAGAGAGAGAGAGAAGAGAAATTTCATATGAATGAACGCCAGTTGCAAGTTATTACAATCTGTGACGCAAAATGATCTTGTATGCTTTGAGAGAGAGAGAGAGAGAGAGAGAGAGAGAGAGAGAGAGAGAGAGATTTTGACTTAATACCTTTACTAAAATCTGTGACGCAAAGTGACCGTGTATGTTTACAGAGAGAGAGAGAGAGAGAGAGAGAGAGAGAGAGAGAGAGAGAGAGAGAGAGAGCCCAAGCACAGAAGGGGCACAACGCCCGCCGTCCCCCAGAGGAACCTGGATCCTCGGGCAACCGTTATCGCAACCTTGCCCCCGCCCCCCAGCCCCATACTGGATCCCTACAGCAGCAGAAGCAGCTGTATATTAAGAGACTCGCCTGGCATTCCCATTAAGTCCCCGGGTATCCTAAGACTCCGAAGAGGACGACATCTTGGATCGCCCTGGCCCTTCCCTGCCCTTCTCACAAGATTAGGATTCTCTCTCTCTCCCTCTCTTGTCCTCCTACTCTTCCATCTTCTAATTCCCAATCCTCCAACTCTCTCTCTCTCTCTCTCTCTCTCTCTCTTGTCCACTCCTACTTCCAAATCTGTCCAACTCGTCCTCCTCTCTCTCTCACTCTCTCATCCATCCTCCTACTCTCCATCCTATTTCCTAATCCTCCAACTCTCTCTCTCTCTCTCTCTCTCTCTCTGTCCTCCTACTCTTCCATCTATATATATATATATATATATATAATATATATATATATATATATATATTATATATATATATATATATATATTAATCTCCCTCCTCCCTCCTCCTCCTTTCCATATCCCATTCCTCAGTTTCTTTTATTTCTTCTCCCTCTCTTTCCCTTTTCCTTCCCTCCCTCACCTCTTCATTCCTCCTTTCCCACCCTATCCTCTTCATCCCCTGCTCCTTCACCTTTCTTCTCCCCCTACTGTTTTTCTTGTGCCCACCATCCTTGCTTATTCCTCCTCCTCCTCCTTCTCCTCCTTCGCCTGCCCTCCCTTCCTTCCTTCTTTAGTCCCGAAATCTACTCGGCCCCTTCAGGGCACCCGTGCCCATCTTCAACATCCTTCCAATCCCCTCCCCGCTCCCCACCTCCCATCCTCGGCCATCACAAACATTCCGTTACTGCCTAAAATAACTTCTCTTTTCGCCTGGGTGGAAGGAGGGGGGGGGAGAGGAGGTGGGGGAGGAGGAGGAGAGGGTTGAGAGGGGTGGCTAATGGAATTCTAAGCGACAGTCACTTCTGCAAAGGTTACATTCACTCATCGCTGACGCAGCAGCTGACCTACGAAGACTACCTAGCTATTAAAATGAAGTTAGGACATTGTTTTTTCAAAATCAAAGGTCATATATCATCTGTATTAATAAAAAGAAAATTATCTAATTGCTTTCTTGAGAGAGCATGTCTCAGCAGAACAGGCTTGAAAAATTTTGACAGAAATAAAATTACGCAAAGGCTTTTAGAGGAGAGCTGTCACAAAAGAATTAAGGTGAAATTGTTAATAAAAATTAACCTGCCAAAAAAAAAAAAAAGAATTTTCTAGGGAGACTAACTTTTACCAAAAGTTTTCAAGAGATGAAACCGCATATCAAATTCTAGATTTACGTAACAGATTCCTTAGCGGGGGAATCTCCACCAAGAATCTTCCAAAGACGAAATAAAAAAGATAAATCAAAACCGGTTTATCTCTGAGAAGAAACATTTCGACCACAAATCTTATAAAATAATCAAGCATAAATAAGACATTCTACCAGAATCCTAAAGAGTTGTATTTTCATCAAAATTCTTCGTGAAATCCAACTAACCAAATCGAACAATCTACATTTCAGAGGCAACGTTTTTATTCATCCTCATCAAACCTTTAGCAAGTAATCTGTCCATCCAGACACAATCAATTGTACCACTTTCTATCTTTCCAGTCGCTGGCATCGTGCAAAGGTATGTCTCCAGGGCATGCCCTATTTCTCATCGACATCTCTACCAAGACTGGCATCAATAATGGCAATTTAATACTGATAAATTTGCCCTCACATACTGTTTCTTAAATGAAATTTCAAATGAAAAAGGATCACAAAAATCTTTCAAATGATCGCAGAGCAATAGAAA
The DNA here is from genome assembly GCF_040412425.1 of Macrobrachium rosenbergii. NCBI lineage: Eukaryota > Metazoa > Arthropoda > Malacostraca > Decapoda > Palaemonidae > Macrobrachium > Macrobrachium rosenbergii. The sequence continues at coordinate 41,702,933 of NC_089789.1, forward strand.
TGTTGATGTGTAAATTTAATTAAAATAACAATCAATCCATTTAATAATACCCTTTATCCCATCAAAAAATGTAAAATAAAACTGATGTCTTTGAATTTATAATTAATTAATAACGATCAGTAAAAGTTAAATGCACCAACACCGTAATTTCCAAAGCAAAAGGTTTCTCTTAGCTTCCTAAAAGAAAGTCCAAAGAAATTACAGTTTCCCAAATTACTGGGTCCCAGAAACATTGCTACGAAGACTGGTCCAAAGCCTTGCTGTACTTGAGGGGAATGAAGGAACTCCGGGAATTATCGGTGGTTAATTTAGATTAAAAAGGCCTTATGCAAGCATGGGTCCTTACCCAAAATGTGGAAAGTGATGAAAAGGATATGAGACCTTTCTGAGACCTAAAGACTCAGTCGAACCCCCGAATAAGAGAAGATCCGGTAGAGTGACATTATGGCAATAACGTCACAAAAATCCAAGATGATCAGTAAGACGTTGGAGCTTTAATTCAATTTAACAAGATACGTAGCGTAAATCATTTTGCAAACTGTATTTTTCAAGCAATTCGATATACTGCAATGCTCGCATTATGAAAATAAAAAATTCTATTCCAAATGGTGATGCTACGTGCTACAATCTCCTTCACTCTCTCCAGTAACTAGCACTCATAAAGCCCTATATACACGTATGTTTACATAGTTACATAATACACAGTAGAGAGAGAGAGAGAGAGAGAGAGAGAGAGAGAGAGAGAGAGAGAGAGAGAGAGAGAGAGAGAGAGTCCTTCTGCAAGGAGAGGGAGAATGACATTTAAGAACAACTCGGCTAAATCCGTTACAGAGCACAGAGGGGTCGTTTTCAGATGCTTCGCCTCCAGAGTCAGCCGAGGCTTTTAAAGAGAAATGACTTTCTCCGTCATCTCGCGTAGTCAAATTCTTTTTAACGATTAATAGGGAAAGATTATTATTATTATTATTATTATTATTATTATTATTATTATTATTATTATTATTATTATTATTATCTGTCAAAAGTCAAATTCTCTTGGACGATTAAAAGCGAAAGTTGTAATTCGTATTATTATTATTATTATTATTATTATTATTATTATTATTATTTCTATTATTATTATTATTATTATTATTATTATTATTATTATTATTATTATCTGTCAAAAGTCAAATTCTTTTTAACGATTAATAGGGAAAGTTATTATTATTATTATTATTATTATTATTATTATTATTATTATTATTATTATTATTATTATTATCAACAGTAAAATATAGTATCAATATAATAATGATGACGAGTATCATTATACATTATTATTATCATCATCAATCTGAACAAGAAATACAGTAGTATTATTATTAATAATAATAATTATTACTATTATTATTATTATTATTATTATTATTATTATTATTATTATTATTATTATTATTATTATTATTATTATTATATTATTATTTGAAAAGCAAATACAGCGAACGAAGAAATCGCACGCAATCAAATCCCACTTTTCGAAGAGGCCAAAAGAATACCAAGATAAATAACAGGTAAAATAAATATTGAAGATGGCGGCGGTTTTCCTCACTATTAGGCGAGGAAGGAATGAATTTGCAATATCCGTCGGAAAATTTATTTTCTACGCCTGCGCCAGGCAAAGGTCACGAGGCATATAGCACGTCCCATTGGACCTATGGTTAGAGAGAGAGAGAGAGAGAGAGAGAGAGAGAGAGAGAGAGAGAGAGAGAGAGAGAGAGAGAGAGAATATTGCCAATAAACTCCAGTGGTCGAAGAACTATAGACTATAAAACTTTCAATTCCCACAACAATGAATAACATTAAACTGTGTGTGTGTGTGTGAGTGAGTAAGTGCGTGTGTGTGTGTATGTATATAATATATATATATATGTATATATATATATATATATATGTATATATATATATACAGTATAGTATATATAAAAATATACCTGTATATATATATACATAATATATATTTATATATACATACATATACATATACACATTTTATAATATCACAAATAACTCGCAAAAGTGCGTGAAAAACCCAGGAGATCCCCATTCCGGCTCAACAAAATAACTCCAAATGAATTTAGCAGCACATTGACTATAATAAATCGCGGGGTCTTTTTGCCACACAAAACCAATTCACGGGGCGACTGTCCATCAAATTTAACAGTTTTAACTCTTTAATAACACTCGGCCATTCGCGTGGAAGGACCGGCGTTCATTTTACTACTTTTACCTTTTCAAAATTCCTTCGAAAATCTTGGTTCTATTATTAACGTTTCTTTCCCTCTTTCTCCAGGTTTTGGAATTCTCTCCCTGCTCTCTTTTTTTTTTTCCCAGAGGCTCTTAAAACCTTGCTTCAGCTTTTTTTTGGACTCGGGCCTAACCTATATTTCACCAGTGGTTTTCAGGCCTGGGATAGACAAACGTATAATCATACTACAATCAATATATTAAGAGTAAACGACGCTTCAAGTTTTCAAATCAACACCATATTCTTTGGTTTATCTTTTTAATAATAATAATAATAATAATAATAATAATAATAATAATAATAATAATAATAATAATAATAATAATAATAATAATAATAATCACAGGAAAATAGAATTTAACATATACAAAATCGAAGGAAGATGAAACAACAGTATTATGTTGAAATAAACGACCACCCAAAGTACTATAAAACTCCGCAAGAGAAAGTGATCTAAACAGAGAGAGAGAGAGAGAGAGAGAGAGAGAGAGAGAGAGAGAGAGAGAGAGAGAGAGAGAGGTCTGAATAGTTGTAGAATTGAATGAACAGAGAAGTATTTCATAAATGAATCCATGAAGAGAGAGAGAGAGAGAGAGAGAGAGAGAGAGAGAGAGAGAGTCTTACGAATGGCTTCATTTCCACTGGGTGAGGATTACCTCGACGAGACCCTCTCCATTTTGATGGTATGTTGAGGGAGTAAAGAACACGCACAAACAAAACAAACAAACACACGTACACACACACACACACACACACACACACACATGCACGCGCAAGCAGACAAGACAATAAAACCTCCCTGAGGCAACGCAGGGAATCTATTTGGCAATGCCATTATTCCGCACACGACTGACTAAGTGCTTGCCAAAGGGCTCATTTGTGAGAGATTGCCTCGTGAATCTTAATCAAGTGGATACAGGCATCAGTCCTCTTTAAAACAACTAACAGCAAATAAACCAACAACAACAACAACAGCAGCAATAACAGTAATAATAATAACACATAATAAGGTAATAATAATAATAACGGCTGCTTTTGTCCACGCGAGAGTGAGGCTGTTTACTAGCGACATTGAGATTGCTGGTCATGAATGGCAATAATATTAGATTGCTAAGCGTGATTAACTTTTTTTATTAATAACAGTAGTGACAATAGTGGTGAAATAAGAGCAATAAAAATTTGTACTACACTAAGATGAGACAAGTGGATATTATTATTATTATTATTATTATTATTATTATTATTATTATTATTATTATTAAGTTTTTCACTTCCTTCGATGACTCTATAAAGAAATTCTATAAACGGTGTGTGAGAGAGAGAGAGAGAGAGAGAGAGAGAGAGAGAGAGAGAGAGAGAGAGAGAGAGAGAGAGAGAGAGAGAGAACGCTGTTTGTGTCATTATGCAGTGAATAACAAACAACCCCACCGCCTTCTGTCAAGTCTGTCAATCCTCTCTCCATCTCTCCACAAACAAGCATAAAACCCACGTGCAGAGGACCCATCAACTTCCGGGTTGAATATCCACAAAAAGATATTTAGGATCTTTCCTAGATAGTGACCCATCAAAGGGTTTTCGGGGATCGTTATCTAGGACTGATATTTCTTGGGGGTCATTATCTTTACGACATGTACAGTCTTTTGTTTATGTTTTCGCGGCAATCCCCAACGGGGTTGTGCTAAACATTCCCCCGGTGTATACATGCCGGGTTAAAACCCTTTTGGGGGCCACTATCTAGGAAAGATCCGATATTTATTATCCGCAAAATGATATTCGGCCGGCAACGACCCCGCCTCGCAGGAAATGCAAATGCCACGCTATTTCCCTCGAGGCGTTTACTATTAAGGCGAAGTGCAAGACTACTCAACAGTGATACCAGCACTTGCCGCCCCAAAACAGTCGAGTTCCTCTTTCGGTTCCTCCCTGTCCTGACGCGGTTCCAAAGCGGTTCCATTTCCACCACTAGCGGATCCAGAAAAATTTCATGGGGGGGGCACAATTTTCATATTACACACACACACATATACATATATATGTATATATAAATATACACATACATACTTGTATATATACATATATAATTGTTATTATATTTTTTCCTAAAATTTTATTATTTCTATAATAGATTTTAAAAATTTTTCCCATTTCTATATATCTCATTTATGTTATTATTATCTAAATCTTCAATATTACTATTTTGTCATTATTTTTCATGAGGGGGGGGGCCCCACGTGCCCAGGTCAGCCCCCGCCCCCCCCTCCCGAATCCGCTAGTGATTTCCTCAATACTCCTCCGGCACCGCCGTGAGCTCTTCGGTGGCCGGGGTGGGCCAACACCGAAATCTCATTACCGGGAGAAGCTAACGAGGGGCGCAATCCCCGGACAGTTGTGTTAAATGACTTAGGGTGGGTATATTCGACAGTGAAATTCCATCGATTTGTTCGTTTCTATCAATGTACTTTGATACTTTGATATATTTTACTTTCACATCTAGCTCTTCGTTGGGGGAGTCGGTAGAGCTGTGGACTAGCACTCGCTAGGCCCGAGTCCGAGTCTCCGGCCGGCTGATGAAGTGTTGGAGGAATTTATTTCTGCTGATAGAAATTCATTTCTCGCTATAATGTGGTTCGGATTCCACAATCAGCTGTAGGTCCCGTTGCTAAGTATACTTAACCAGTTGGTTCTTAGCCACGTAAAATAAGTCTAATCCTTCGGGCAAGACCCTAGGAGAGCTGTTAATCAGCTCAGTGGTCTGGTAAAACTATGGTATACTTAACTTTTAACTTTCACTGACAACTACCAACAATGGGTTACGAAATTTTTTGTATCAACAGAATTTGATAAGAGTTACCGATTCAAAGCTGTACTTAACTGGTATGTATTTTAACCTATTAAATTATACTGTATAATATATTCATTCCAAATGATCGACTATGAGTTATGTATCTTTTTTATCCGTAGAATTCAATAAGAGCTATTCATTCATAATTGAATTATTGGTATGTAGCTTAATCTATGAAACTGCACAATATATTAATTCCAGACTATAGGCTACATTTACATATTTTCGTCAGAGTAATTTGATATATGTAACAATTTGATATTGTCAACTACTTGAGCATTGGACGGATTAATTGGACTGATTAATTAAATTACAGATCTGCCTATTTACCTGTCGAATTATATACGTTACTGAGTCTGAATCACAAACTACGGCACCATATTTTTATCAGAGGGATTTGATGAGTCTATTGACTGTGCTAATTGACTTTGTTTTGCATTTTTATATAATAAATTCGATGAACTTATTGGCATTTCTCTATGGACAAGGTTCGTTATTTTATCAAGGGATTTTGATAGGCTGATTAAATCACACAAAAATTAGTTCTGCTGTTCATCGAGGGAATTGCAGTTCTTCTCTTCATCGCGGGCATTGCAGTTCTATTCATCAAGGGAATTGCAGTTCTTCTATTCATTAAGGGAATTGCAGATCTATTCATCAAGGGAATTGAAGTTCTATTCATTAAGGGAATTACAGTTCTACTATTCATAAACGGAATTACATGTCTGTTCATCAAGGGAATTGAAATTCTTCTCTTCATCAAGGGAACTGATGTTCTATTCATCCAGGGAATTACAGTTCTACTATTCATCTAGGGAATTCCAAATCTATTCATCAAGGGAATTGAAATTTTTCTATTCATCAAGGGAATCGCAGTTCTTCTGTTCAGCAAGGGAATCACATTTCTTCTCTTCATCAAGGTAATTTCAGATCTTCTATTCATCATCTATTCAGCAAGGGAACTGCAGTTCTTCTATTCATCAAGGGAACTGAATTGACAGGCAGACTCACTGATTAAACTGACAACGGGGGTATTTTTGTCGCCTCGTATTCCCGCCCCCATTTCTTTTTGCATGCTGACATGATGCTTTCTGAAAAAAGCCAATATCTGCTTTTTGATATATATATATATATATATATATATATATATATATATATATATATATATATATATATATATATATATATATATATATCTGTCCCCTTTCCCCGATCAAGTTAAAAAAAAAATAATAAATAAAAATCTGAATACCCTTTCCGATGTTTTTCTCGTCCACAGAACATACAAAAAATATATAAAAAGATAAAAAAAAACAGTAAACATTATCAGTAATTTATTTATTTCAACAGCTTACAGTTTCGCCCTCATTACGGTGTGCCTATTATTATTATTATTATTATTATTATTATTATTATTATTATTATTATTATTATTATTATTATTAGAAGTGAGTCAATTAATCCCTACCATTAAAATACACACAAAGTATGGTGGTTACCCTAATTACGAAGTGACGACTAATTTTCTTCATTAATCGAAAGAATTCAAATACTTCTTACCGCTGAAATCGATAAATATTAAGATAGATAGTTGCATAAATGATCAACATTTTTTTTTCATTCCATTATAAATCAATAATAACAGACTTTTACAAATCTTTGCTAATCGTTAATATAATAAAGAGTAAATAGATACATCAATGATATATAAAGCTAATCCAGATATATATATATATATATATATATATATATATATATATATATATATATATATATATATATAAATATAAATATATTATATACAATTTCATTCACTGTCAAATATAATAATTATGAATACAATTCCCATCGTTACTATTTCATATTCAAATTATATGGCTTCAAGATGAACAGGTAATAATTTCGTGTCTATTTCTTACTCAAATGGCAAACATATCAATGAACTAAAATTATTTTCACTTGCATAACCATACTCTACGTACAATCGTTACCAAACTGATTGAGTATCTGCCAAAGTTTCCTTTCCCCGTGCATAGATATCATCCGTACAGAACTCAAAACATTTCTTATAAAATATAAAAAAGAATATCAATAGAAGTTAAACCCGTTATATAATGCGCGCATGGTTCGCTATACAGGGACCCCTCACCTGTCCAATTACCGGTACACCTGAATGACCTTGGGACATCAACTGCGCACCTGTGCAACAAACATTCAAAGGGATGACTGGCAATTAAGGAAATGTCTTGTGAATTGGATGTTTGGATCATATTCTATATAGGTGCAATAACAATGAAGGTAACAGACGCATAAAGCAGTTATTTATATACACACACACATATATATCCATACATACATACTGTACATACATACATACATACATATATATATATATATATATATATATATATATATATATATATAAAATATATATATATACATATATATGTATATATATATATATATATATATATATATATATATATATATATATATATATATATATATATATAACTATACACATACATACACACAATATATATATATATATATATATATATATATATATATATATATATATATATATATATATATATATATATTAATATAAATACACACACACATCCATATAAATATTATACACAAACACATCCACATAAATATTATACACACACACACACACACACACACACACACACACAATATCCAGACAAACCCCACACCCACATAAATGCACCGGCTCATAACGACCATTTAAAAAAAAAAAACACCTCACAAACACGGGGCCGAAAAGAACGCGCGCGCTAAATCAGCACTTATGGCAACTTCGCGCGGGAAACTTTACAAGGACCCGTAATTCTGGGGACCCCCTTATTTCTCCTCCCGGGATAAACGGAAAGGAACATTAAGATAACGTGAAATGAACGACGGTAATTAGACGGAAGTTTTATTCTCGAGACTAAGTCCTGCTGGTGTTATTATTATTATTATTATTATTATTATTATTATTATTATTATTATTCAAGGTTCGCATAACGAGAGTAGAGAGATGACCGCAGCCTTTTTTTAAACGAATGTTAGTGCAAATTGCAACGAATTCCAGCACTCCATTACAACTTGCAGTGAGTCACAACGTGGCCCGTAAGCCAAGGCGTGGGAGTATGAGGACTAAACAAAAAACAAAAAAAAATAATAATAATAACAGTAACAAAAAACAGAATAATCGCAAGCCACAGAGCGTCAAGTTATCGCAACTACCATTTACAATAAAAAAGCGTCATTACAAAGTAAGAGAAAGAGAATTAATAAGATAAAACACACTCCTGAAATACCACTCAACAATGCACTATAAAGCGGCCATCGCTCGAATAATATTACTTTAATAAAAATTCAAATACCATTTTGCCGGCCAAGATCAAAACGATCATATTCACATCGTCGGCAAAAGTTCGGAAAACTTCCTCATTTTACTTCATTATCTTCGGCAATAACTTATTTTCATATGTTATGGCTGAAGTTTTCTCGGAAGGATAAAACGAGAACGAGAGAGAGAGAGAGAGAGAGAGAGAGAGAGAGAGAGAGAGAGAGAGAGAGAGAGAGAGAGAGAGAGAGCTTCTGTGAGGGGGTAAAACCACTTCTATCATATAGCCTACCTCTGAGGGAGAGAAAGCGACAGACAAAATTTTGAGAGAGAGAGAGAGAGAGAGAGAGAGAGAGAGAGAGAGAGAGAGAGAGAGAGAGAATTCCCATGAGGGGAAAACACTTCTAAAATCTACCTGTGAGAGAAAGAGATGGACAGAGACAATTACGACACCGAGAGAGAGAGAGAGAGAGAGAGAGAGAGAGAGAGAGAGAGAGAGAGAGATCGTATGAGGGGAATAACACTTCCACCACCTACCTCTGAGAAAGAAACATGAGATATAATTATCACAGAGATAGACAATAATTTACCGTTCAATAGCGACAGAGTGCATCACTATACCTTTCACAAAGAGATCAAAGATTTCTATATTATACACTTTATTTTATTTGAAACAAAGAACAATAACTCACTATTACACGAAAACAGAGAGAGGAATATAATCGTTTTATGGGGGATGAAACTTCAGTAATTTATCCTTTATTACAGGGAAAAGGAAAGAAAGTAGTTTCTATAACATACTTTTGTATGAGAAAGATGGTAAAAAAAAGTTGGAACTTTTATTTAAATCTACCTTTACTTACGAGAGAGAGAGAGAGAGAGAGAGAGAGAGAGAGAGAGAGAGAGAGAGAGAGAGAGAGAGAGAGAGAGAGAGAGAGAGTTTCCTTGCATTTTTAAAGTAAAATTCAAGATGTATTTACAAGAGAAGTGATTTTTTTTCCTTTCCATTACGCATAAACATTTTGCTAGATTATTTCTACATAATTACAGATAAAATATAAATACATAATAAAGAAATATGTCAAGTCCTTCCGTTATATCCTAACAGTTTACTACGAAATACTTTCATTAACTTTAAAACAAGTCGATAGAAACACAATGATTGGCCTATACACAATCTATATATATATATATATATATATATATATATATATATATATATATATATATATATATATATATATATAATTTATATGTATATCAAAAATGAATTCTCAATGTATGAAAATTATCATGAATGACATTGCAAGTCCACAACGATACTGCTATGGCAAAGAGCACGCAGAGGACCAAGGGAAACCTGGATGAAGATAAGACAGGGAGAAGCCGACAATGACATCTTCCTTGAACAGGGAGAAATGGCGCCACCTGAAGAGACATCTGGCCTGAGTTCAGAACACTCGGGTGCCACCTGGGGGATCATAAGGAAAGCTTACTATGACGATGCTTGATGTGTGTGTGTGTGTATATATGTATGTATATATACATATATATATATATATATATATATATATATATATATATATATATATATATATATATAACTTCTCATTCCCCGAGGTCTTTTATCCCTCGCACCGTTGGACTGTGGAACAGTCTCCCTGAGGATGTTGTGCAATTGGAATACCTAAAAAGTTCAAGCGAAAATGTAATGCATTACTACCCTACAACAATTCACCTTGTATTTTAGTAATAATTAAGTTACATTTTTATCCATTTTTTTATTACTTTGTTAATTCATCTTCATTTTCTAACAACTGAGCCTTTTCTTCCTATATTTCCTATTCTGTAACTTCTTTCAAATGAACACCTTAATATTCTTTGGGAGCTTGAATTTCAAATCACTGTCCCCTGTGGGCCTGTTCCACACGAACAGGGTCCAGCTTCTCAATAATAATAATAATAATAATAATAATAATAATAATAATAATAATAATAATAATAATAATGAAGCAAGAACACATCGTATGAATCTGGGCTAAATCTTACAATCCTGTCGTCCAGTCGATACAACGAACAATTTTTACGTAAGAGGGGAAAAACAAATTAGCCAACATTCAACCTCAAATCACCAGAAATCTGAGACGTTATATAATAACCTCACTTTAAAGGCTGTCATTAGCATTCAGAAATCTACTGCGAACGCCACCGGTTATTCTCCGTATCTACGGCCCGCCGAGAAAACCAAGTCTCTCACAGAAAGGAAATGTCTTTCTGCAGAGCTAACTTGATCAAATATTCATGTAAAGATATTCAACTAGAATGTCAGACTGCATCTAATATTCATGCGGAATCGTTTCCGGATACCGTAATGGAACCTCTTACGTAAATTGTTACGCAGTAGGGTAATCAGCAGGGATCTCAGAGGAGAGAGAGAGAGAGAGAGAGAGAGAGAGAGAGAGAGAGAGAGAGAGAGAGAGAGAGAGAGACTGTCTATCTGGTAAAATATATCCTTATGGAAACACCAAAGGATAGGATTGTAAATCTCAGAGAGAGAGAGAGAGAGAGAGAGAGACGTCTTTATCCGGTAAAATATAACCTTATAGATATACCAAATTACAAACTTGCAAATCACACACACACACACACACACTCTCTTTAGCATATAAATCTTCCATAAAAACTCAAATCACTAGATGATGATTGAAGTCTCTCTCTCTCTCTCTCTCTCTCTCTCTCTCTCTCTCTCTCTCTCTCTCTCTGTGATTTTTATGAATAAATTTTAAATGACTATCCTTTGATAGGCCCTATTTCCATAAGGATATATTTTACCAGATAGACCATCTCTCTCTCTCTCTCTCTCTCTCTCTCTCTCTCTCTCTCTCTCTCTCTCTCTCTCTCTCTCTCTCTCTCTCTCGGCCTCCACTGGCCAGGTATAACCTTGAAAGATTTCGTTCCAGATCTGACTTCGGTTTTTAAAAGAAGGTGACACAAAGAGTTAGAATTCCGCCCTGTACTGGGATCGATAAATTCTTGGTCCAAATTTGTAACTCGGCCGAAATGGCAGACGAAACCAAATTTTGGTTCATCCACACTCATATGCTAGAACTTGTCTGACTTATTTTTAAATGTGACCACCGGTTTAACTGTATCATGGAAGATATATATATATATATATATATATATATATATATATATATATATATATATATATATATATATATATATATATATATATATATATATATATATATATATATATATATATATATATACATATATATATATACATAATTACTTTCACAAAAGACCTCAATAACTTTATACACAGTGAGTTTGTGTAGTTTGGATTAGTGTGTGTGTGTGTATACATGTATATATATCTATATACAATATATATATATATATATATATATATATATATATATATATATATATATATATATATATATATATATATATTAATTACTGTAGCTTCACTTTAGAGTTTCTATCGTATATATATCCTGTTCTATATGATTACAAGTGAGCTGAAGAGCGAAGGTTTCTGGTCCTTATGGGTGTGCCTGTAAACTTGTAACTAAGCCCTCCATATTTTTATAAATATACATTTCTTTGAATAAAAAAAAAATCCCACACAACCATCATCAAATAAAAAAAAAAATACATGAAAAACGAAATCCCAGAAAACCATTATCAAGCAAAACTGTTCCAATTAGTCCGTTGAGTTTCATTCACATGAAACATCTATTTTTACTAATGACTTTTATTATAGCACCATCAATAATACTACTACGGATTATTTTTTCAACTCTTACTCTATACACACTCAGGAACTGCATGACCACTGCCGACTGCAACAGACATCTTAAGCTGATGCAAGTTTCATTAACAGCTTAATCTTTTTGAAATTACAAATCGACGGATGTTTCTTTTTAATGGATAACAGCCTCAAAAAAAAAAAAAAACTTTCAAAGCCCTCATCTAGAGACGTGCCGTGTTGATAAAGCATGGCCTGGCCAATTAAGGCTCCGGAGGAGCAAGGCTTAATGCGCATGCGCACGCTCAGAGACACAAAGCAAACAAGAGACCAAGAACGGCAATTTAGCATCTGCAATTAAGAAGACAGCAAGCACACAATCTAAAGCAATGGGAACTAATGGGAAAAGTTTAATGGGTGAGATGTATAATGGGGGGGGGTCTCCTACATTTCTTCCCCTTGAACGATCCAAACCACCCCTTCATCCTCCTACCTCCCCCCTCCTCCTCCTCCTCCCCATTCCTGCCACCTTTAGCCAACTCCAATTACTTCAATGAACAAGAGAAACTCGCTATAATGACCACGGTAAATGGTCTCCTTATTTAGTAGGGGAGGGTCCCCTTCAGTGAGTGAAGGGGTGGGAGGTGGGAGGGAGGACGGAGGGAGAGAGGGAGGGAGAGAGGAGAGGATGATATCCGGGCATGGACAGAATCAATAATTGAGAACCACAAAACCTTTAAGGAAGTGAAGCTTAGTCACCTATGCTGAGGCTGTTAGGAACGCCATTCTCTTCTCTCTCTCTCTCTCTCTCTCTCTCTCTCTCTCTCTCTCTCTCTCTCTCTAGTCCTAGTGGAGCCATGTTACCACTCATGGCTCCAAACCAATGGCCCGAATTCGATCACCGGGCAGGACGAGGTAAGAAAAGGTAAGGGAGTGTTTCCATCCAGTGCGCTTGAGTTTACCTCAGTAATGAGTCAGATTCATGGAGAGAGAGAGAGAGGAAAAATCTATGACAACCGTGAACGATCAGCTTTCCGTTATACTATACGCCATCAAATAATTATGAACGGGATGACCTTAACAAGGCAATTCTCTCTCTCTCTCTCTCTCTCTCTCTCTCTCTCTCTCTCTCTCTCTCACACACACAACGTGCTAACGATGTTGTGTCGCTGCCCATCAAAACTAATTGCATATAAGAACTGCTGGATCCTGCCGTTGTATTTAAGCAAAAGGGGGGCGAAACCCCCTTCTAGTCTCTCTTTATTTCTTAAATGGGAAAAAATATTGGACAACTGCGTGGAAAGCTCCACAATTAAAACTCATCCAACGATTTTCGTCCAAGCGTCACGGAATAAAAGCCTACATTAGTCGTCGACCTTTCCTCACGAGAGAGAGAGAGACCTTACCTTACAGACCTTACAATTCGTTCGGGTTGCCCCAGGTCCCTCAGTGTGAGGCACCTTTGATGTCTACCAGAGAGTTGCTAACGCATCTTCCGGTATATTTTGCATCTTCCAGTCTTGGATGGTCTGGGATGCATCTTAGATATTTGTCGAGCTTATTCTTAAACACATCTACGCTCACTCCTGTTATGTTCCTCAGATGAGCTGGTAGCGCATTGAATAGACGCTGCATTATCGATGCTGGTGCGTGGTGGATTAATGTCCTGTGTGCTTTCCTTAATTTTCCTGGTATAGTTTTTGGCACTATTAATCTACCTCTGCTTGCTCTTTTTGATAATTTTAGTTCCATGATGTTTTCGGTAATTCCTTCTATCTGTTTCATGCTTGAATTACCATGTAGCGTTCTCTTCTCCTTTCAAGACTATATAAATTTAAGAATTGTAGTCTTTCCCAGTAGTCAAGGTCCTTAACTTCTTCTATTCTAGCTGTAAATGACCTTTGTACACTCTCTATTTGTGCAATATCCTTTTGGTAGTGTGGGTACCATATTATATTGCAATATTCAAGTGGACTACGTGACGTACGTTTTATAAAGCATAATCATGTGTTCAGCTTTTCTAGTTTTGAAGTGCCGGAACAACATTCCCATTTTTGCTTTGCATTTTGCCAATAGAATTGCTATTTGATCATTGCATAACATATTCCTATTCAACATCACACCAAGGTCTTTAACTGCTTCCTTGTTTGTGATTGTCTCATTATTAGGTCCTTTATATGCATATAGCATTCCTACTTTATCACCATAGTTCATTGATTCAAATTTATCAGAGTTAAATACCATCCTATTTATCTCTGCCCATTTATATATTTTGTTTAGGTCTCTTTGTAGCGAGTTCCTATCTTCATCACAAGCAATTTCTCTACTTATTCTTGTGTCATCTGCGAAACTTCTTACTACTGAGTCCTTAACATTATTGTCTATGTCTGCAATCATAATCACAAACAGCAATGCAGCTAACACTGTATTCCTGTGGTACACCGGATATTACCGTAGCTTCATCCGATTTCTCATCGTTTGCAATCACTATCTGTTTTCTATTTTGCAAAAATTCTTTTATCCATCTTCCTACTTTGTCAACAATGTTATGTTTTCTAATTTTTTCGCTAATATATTATGATCTACCTTGTCAAAAGCTTTTGCAAAGTCTAGGTAAACCACATCTGTATCTTTTCATTTATCATATTTTTATATATGCTTTCATGGTGGACTAACAGTTGGGTTTGTGTACTTTTTCCGGTACAAAACCATGTTGTCCTATATTGAACAATCTATTTTTCATTAAATGTTTCATTATATTTTTTTCATTACCCTTTCATATACTTTCATAATATGAGATGTCAGACTCACAGGCCTATAACTACTTGCCTCTAGTCTTGAACCACTTTTTGAAAGTAGGAGTAATATATGCTAATTTATGCTCATCATAAATCTTGCCTGTATCTATACTTTGCCTTAATAATATTGCTAAGCGGCTTTGCGATTGAATGAACCACTTTCTTTAACAATATGGCAGGTACTCCATCTGGTCCTGCTGCTGATCCATTTTTAATTTCATTAATAGCCTGCACAATATCGGCTTCTGTAATATCTATATCTGATAAGTATTCAGTATTTTCATCTCTTATTTCTGTATCATTATCTTCATTGTCAATTCTAGGTGTAAATTCACTCTTATATCTTTCTGCTAATATGTTACATATTTCCTTTTTTTCATTCGTTAATCGCCCTTCAATTCTTAGAGGGCTATTTCTACTCTTATTTTATTCATCTTTTTGCATATGAATAAAAAATTTTAGGTTTTGCTTGATATTTTGTAGTGTCATTTCTTCTAGGTTCCATTTTTCATTTTCTTTTGATTGTATAATCTTTTGTTCTGCATTTTCTATCTTACTTTTTAGTTCCATCACTTTCCATGCATTCTTTTCTTTTGCAAGAGCTTTTTTCCACTTTCTAATTTTTCTGGAACAAGATCCTTCTGTCTCTTGGAATTCGTGACTGATGCTTACTTTTTTTCTTTGGTATATATTTTCCACTATTTCCTCTAATATTTTATATAATATATCGGTATTTACCTGTATATCATCACTACAAATATGTTTTCCCATTCTTTGTTTAATTCTTCATTTATTTTTGACTAATTTATATTCTTACTATAGAAATTGTATTTTCCATATCCTTCCCATTTTTCTCTTTGCTTTTCTTTGTTTTCGTATGTTCTGGAACGGACTGTTAGTTCTATGACATTATGGTCCGAAATACTCGTGTTATATACTATTATTTCTTTAACATAGTTCACCCCTCATTCACAAATACTAGGTCTAAAATATTATCCTTTCTTGTTGGTAGGTGATTTATTTGCTGAATGTTATGTTCTAGTAGCATATCTAATAGCTTTCAAATTGCCTCTTATCTTCTGCACTACTATTGCTCTCTTTTTATATGTATAAATACAACCTACAGTCTCCTATTCGTTCTTTCCATTCTACAAAAGGAAAGTTAAAGTCTCCTGGTTAGGAGTATAGTCAGTCCTTGTGATTTCTACATATTTCATCCAATTTTTCAATTATTATGTCAAACTCTTTAGTATTAGGGGTCTATATATTACAATGTTCACTAATTTTTCAGATTCAAATTCTACATTATTAATTCACATTCTGTGTTACTATATTTCTACAGATTTTTCCTTGATTGGCATCTCTCCCATATATCGCGGTTCCCTTGATTTCTATTTTTCTATCTGATCTATAAGTTTGGAAACCCTTTATCTGGTCATCATTACCAGTCTCTTGGGAATACCAGGTTTTCCACTTATATTCAATATTTCTATTTTTTTCATTTTGGGTTAGTTCTTCTAAGAACTCTATCTTTCTTTTGAGTTACTCGAAACTAGACCTCTGCGCGTTCATCACTATGATTGTTTGCATATTATCTCCATTATCTAATATGGGTAATAATGGGGATTTTCCCATGTCTCTTTCCTGTTCTGATATGTTGATCTTTTTCATTTCCAGAAATTCGTACATTAAAAATCCAACTTTTCCATTATATTTGTTCTTCCAGCTTCATATTTATTCACTTTGTGCATAAACCTGCACTTATCTCCATATCTGCACCATCCCTTGCATCATAGATACATTGCTTGTTCCTTTGTGCTATATCTAGGTGCTGATGGCTCATATCGTGGTGCTGACTTTTCATAATGTGTTGTTGGCTTGCTTTTGCCTTCATCACATGATCTTTGTTCTTTTCTTTATTTGTTTCATTTTTTCCTTGGTTTTTATATGTATTTTATTTTTTTATTTTGATTTTGGTCTTTCATGGCTACAGGATGCATGTACCTACATTTCTTATTAAACCTACATCCATTTCCTTCTTTCCAGTTTCTACATATTTTTGGATGTAGATCTCTGCATTCCTCTTCAGCCATCTAGATATGCACATTTGCCATAGATCTCATAATTGTGACATATCTTGGGATGTTTGTAATAACATCTTTCACTAAACCTGCAATTCCCTTTTTTCAAAAGGGTGCATACTGTGTCTTTCTTTCTTTTTTTTTTCTTGTTCATTCCCCTCAGTATGGAGATCCGGGTACAACCTCTTTGGGATTTTATTTTGATTTATCAGGTCATAATTTATTTCTTCATATGTATGTTGCTGTATTGCCTCATATGTAGAATCTATGAGTTTCTCTGCATCCATACTATTATCCTGTTCTTTGTTTTCATTAATCTTTCTCTCTTCATTCTTATTTTCTTCTCTATTTTCTTATTTCTTCTTCATCTTCATCATCCTCCATTCTGTACATTAAGTCTTGATTTAATGACTTTGTCTTCCATACTAGACATGTTGAGCAAAAATATTTTTGTGTCATTTCTATTTTGCTCAACTTCAGCACATGACGGGTGTGTCGATGCACGTGGCAAGCATAGCACTTCCTAATCAGGTTTTGTGGATTTACAATGCTGTACATTTAATGCTTTAGGCATCCGTTTGCCTATTGCATCAATCAATATATTCACTAATTCCACCTTACTTATTTTCTTTGATGGAATGTGTTGATTTTTGAGATTTTCTTTATAAGTCTTTTGATAACTTGAACTTTCATTGGTATCTCTTCTATTATTTCATTATATTTTCTAGAGATTGCTCAGAGAAGGATCGTATCCTTTCAATATGTCTGTGAATGATTTCATCCTTTTGGTCAATGTTGCAATTAATCTCCATGATCAGCAAACCACAGACCAATTCATCGTATTGAATATCACCGATGCAAGCAGATTTCGCCACCTTTTGCCACTGTTGGCTGATTCCTCCATGATTTTCTGATTTTATTAATTCACTCGTAGACAACTTATTAGACGGTTTTTCGCTCTAATCTGATATTAAGCTAATCACCGATAGTCACTTTAGCTATATTTCATTCGCTAATTGTATGTAGACGCGTATTATCGGGTAGATTATCCAGACCATGAACGATTACGTCTCACCGAGAAATGTCACATCACAGAGAGAGAGAGAGAGAGAGAGGAGGTTTACAATGAAAATGTTAAAATTTAACAGAGAGATAGAGAAAAGAGAGAGAGAGAGAGAGAGAGAGAGAGAGAGAAGAGAGAGAGAGAGAGAGAGGAGAGAGAGAGAGAGAGTCATTACTAATTCACCACATACCTTAGTCCATCCCACTTACTGTGTGAAATGTTATTTACTAGATAAGAGCACCGGCAATTCATATTACTGTGTGTGTGACAGGTGTTACGTTCTGTACAAAAGGTGTCAACAAGTTTTTAATCAATGAAATAACACCTGATAAGAAATGATATTAGCATATCAGTGTCTCTCGTGCGCGTGTGTGTTTCTGGATGGAAATTATGGATTCTGAAATAAAAACGTAAACAAATATTTTTTATGAATGAATTACACCTTAGTTCTTCACTGGTGGTGTGGGTAGAGCTCTCGGCTAACACGCTGTTGGCCCAGCGTTCGACTCTCCTACCGGCCAATGAAGAATTAGAGGAATTTATTTCTGGTGATAGAAATTCATTTCTCGTCACAATGTGGTTCGGATTCCACAAGAAGCCGTAGGTCTCGTTGCTAGGCAACCAGTTGGTTCTCAGCCACGTAAAATAAATCTAATCCGAAATACACCTTACTACGAACTGATGAACATCACCAAATATCAGTGTACCTTTAGTAGAAGGACACTTTGCCAATGAAGCTTAAGCACAGTTTTATCAATGAAATGTTATCAAGAGTAAACAGAGGAGCCTATCAGCGTGTGTTTGCGTATGTGTTTGTATGTGTGTGCGTGCGCGTGAGAGCGCGTGGCCGGACGTAATCAGTTCCGAGCAAAGAGTGCATATTCTCGCCGGCTGCTTTCCCATTTTCACTATCTAGCGGGGGGAAAAAAATTGCAAACCATTTTTGCCATCCTTGCAAGCTGACAGTGCATGTGCAAACCTCTTTACCATCCTTATAACAAGGTTCGTGACCAACTGGGAGCCCATAAAATGGGACAAGGTAAAAACTCCGCGTAGTCCAAGCATCCTTCCTCTTATATTTTATATATTTTTTTCATTTTTTTTGTAAATGCTTGATAAAAGCAAGCGACCAAATAGACTGCATGATATTCTATAGAGAGACCCTCCTTTTGCATGATTCTGCACGCGCTGGTAAACTGGGACAAACGCACAAAGCCTAATATACACATGGGGTACATGCATGCATACGTAAACACACATACACATGTGAGAGGTGGACACACATACATTCTTGAATACGGTGTGAGTACATATTCGCAAACATCCATTCAAAAGGTAGGTGGACAATGGGTCGCAATAAGGCTGGCGACCCCAAAGAAGTAAACCAGTAAAAATGTCCAGCATAACATTATTAACGAGATCTGCTTATTAGAAGCGAAATCGCCAAGGAATCCAGTGCCCACTTCAAACCCCGCTTCAGAAGAGGTATTCATCTTAAACATTTACTAACTAATATAAAACCGGCTCGATTAAGTTGAAAAATTGAAATTCTAACGCTCAAAAACTATTTATTTCTCCAACTTCACCCTTCTGCCGTTTTTATTTGTTCCTCGCTAAACGTCAAGCCTGCTCAAATTAAGCGTGAAAACGTTCACGAGCTGCAAAAACTGGTAATTTACATTTAAGAAAATATACTGACTCCGAATTAAGTCAAGATGTTTTTTGGATGCTGGCAGAGTTAATGAATTAGAGAATACACTGGAATGGAAACAAAATTTATGGAGTAAATTTAAGGAGTTTTACTTTTTTCCTCTTTTTGTAAAATAACCAAGCACAAGCACTAAATAATTGCATAAGGGTGACTAATTTCTTACAGTTTCCAGTAGAGTATAATATGAAAAAGAATACGCCAGCCCAACATATTAGAAAATCATGCAGCAATCATTTTTTCGATCAGTGGGAACAAAAGTAAAAATTTACAATAGATGCCTCGAAAAGCAGAGAGAGAGAGAGAGAGAGAGAGAGAGAGAGAGAGAGAGAGAGAGAGAGAGAGAGAATACTTAAGCCCAAAATAACAGAAAAATATGTCACCATTTTGTCGATCCGATTCGAAGCAAAAGTAAAAAATTTACGAGAGAGAGAGAGAGAGAGAGAGAGAGAGAGAGAGAGAGAGAGAGAGAGAGAGAGAGAGAGAGATGACGATGACGATGATGGTATAAGGATGAAAATTAATTAATTTAAAAGACTCGCCGTTCTTCCACGAAGACCGTGGAGAGGCCGCAGGGAAAAATCCAAGTTTTAATGAAATACTGAGAGGACGGGACTACACGCGATACATTCTGCCATTTTAGGTTCTCTGATATTCGGAAAATCGGCTTTATTGCTATTGGTAGTGGCGATAATGGCAGGAGTATTTACGTTACCAACAATAGCATTATTATTATTATTATTATTATTATTATTATTATTATTATTATTATTATTATTATTATTATTATTATTATTATTATTATTATTATTAACAATCACCATCATTTGTATTATTATTATTATTATTTTTATTATTATTATTATTATTTTCACCATTATTTGTAATATTTTATTATTATTATTATTATTATTATTATTATTATTATTATTATTATTATTATTATTATTATTATTATTATTATTAACTTCATAAAGATAACGATAAAGTATCTACCTCTTCAAATGAACAAATTTAGATGTAAATATTTTTTTTTTCTTTATGCAATATCCTCAAAATATTTCCGTGATCTTGTAAATCTTTCCACAAATACGTACACTACGTCAACCATAATGGCCAATTAATAATTATAATAATAATAATAAAAATATTAATAATCACGCTTAAGGAATACACAAAGAACCAAACAGAGATTACTACTATCAAGAATAAACAAGGAAAAAATGCGCCGAATTTTCTTCGGCGCAATCGAGTTTTCTGTACAGCGTATAATGCTGTATGAAACTCTCAATAACCGTGATGGCCTGTGTGTTTGCGGTGCTAGTCGCACGATCATGGATAACTTTAACCGTAAATAAAATAAAAACTACTGAGGCTAGAGGGCTGCAATTAGGTATGTTTGATGATTGGAGGGTGGATGACCAACATACCAATTTGCAGCCCTCTAGCCTCAGTAGTTTTTAAGATCCGAGAGCGGACGGAAAAAGCGCGAACGGACAGACAAAGCCATCTCAATAGTTTTCTTTTGAAGAAATCTAATAAAAAGTAAAAATCGAAACTATCCCCTGGGCAGATATCAATGCAACCTCCTACGAACAAGACGTACCAGCATCACTGTTAATACGAAATAAGACCCAAAACAAACAACATTCGCTGCAAATAAGACTTGTCACTGATTCTATTATTATCGACAACAGACATGTCCTACGATACAGCATCACAGACACCCGAATATATATATATATATATATATATATATATATCATCGCTATATATATATATATATATATATATATATATATATATTCATATATATATATATATATATATATATATATAAATATATATATATATATATATATATATACATATATATATATATATATATATATATATATATATATATATATATATATATATACATAATCACGATAATGCTGTGCCTTCACAGACCCACAATAACGCTGAGAATACGTGTGTG
Organism: Macrobrachium rosenbergii; assembly: GCF_040412425.1. Classification (NCBI taxonomy): domain Eukaryota; kingdom Metazoa; phylum Arthropoda; class Malacostraca; order Decapoda; family Palaemonidae; genus Macrobrachium; species Macrobrachium rosenbergii. The sequence continues at coordinate 41,724,814 of NC_089789.1, forward strand.
TGTGTGTGTGAGAGAGAGAGAGAGAGAGAGAGAGAGAGAGAGAGAGAGAGAGAGAGAGAGAGAGAGAGAGAGAGAGAGAGAGGCATGCCAATCAAAGGCAGATACTTCAGAAGGGCAAAGTTTAGTCGCGTCTAAGTGATCCTCCTCCCCCAGTGATGTATGATGCATCAGGTCATTAAACTTATAATACAACGCACTTATTCGTCAATGCAAACGTCACTGAAATTTCAACATATAAAAAAAAAGCGGGGACATCACAAAGTACTTTACCAGTGTACTGAAGTACACCTACAGCAAAAAAAAATCCTACACGTTTCTAAGTAGGGATATTACAAAACCACAGAAGTCTACAGCATGACTAAATCAAGAGAACTAAGTCTAACTTGAGTGCCAAAAAAGCAAAGTCTACTGTATGTATAGTGTAGCCACACATACACAGAGAGAGAGAGAGAGAGAGAGAGAGAGAGAGAGAGAGAGAGAGAGAGAGAGAGAGAGCTGAGTCTACCTCGAATGCCATGAGGGCAAAACCTACTGTAGGTATAACGTAACCACACCACATACTGAGAGAGAGAGAGAGAGAGAGAGAGAGAGCTAACCGCAAGTTAATGGAAGCATTATAGCCAAAACCTCACAGCAAACTTCTGTTAGCAAATGAGGCTCGAGGTTAAAAAGTGGGGAGCCTGAGAGAGAGAGAGAGAGAGAGAGAGAGAGAGAGAGAGAGAGAGAGAGAGAGAGAGAGAGAGAGATAACACATCTAAAAGGAAGAGAGCCGCGAATATAAAATCAAGTTCAGCTCTGCTAATGCTTCATCAAACGACTGTTCTCTCTACTTCACACACTCCCCCCCCACCCCCGAACCCCTCTTTTTTAACGCCCGCAACTGCATTACCATTCTTAATTCTCTCTCTCTCTCTCTCTCTCTCTCTCTCTCTCTCTCTCTCTCTCTCTCTCTCTCGCGACCCGCGAAAGAGAGGACGATGTTCCCACTGACCCGCTACTTCTTGGCTGAAATCAGCGAAATGGAGAATTGAAATATCGCGCGTGAATTAAAGATAGGGACGGAGCGGGGTAAGGAATATCTTCGGTGTTCGGGGCGACAAGATGAAAAATTTATCACCCTCAAAATTCTCCCTCTCTTTCTGTGTGTGTGTGTGTGTGTGTGTTTTGTGTGTGGTTACGGTATATCTATGGTAGATATTGGTCCCTTGGCAGTCGAGGTTCTCTCTCTCTCTCTCTCTCTCTGTGTGTGTGTGTGTGTGTGTGTGTGTGTGTGTGTGTGGTTACGGTATATC
>NC_089789.1:41736105-41753605 GCF_040412425.1 Macrobrachium rosenbergii
ACGCTGTTTACCATACAAAGTGCTCTACTCAAGAGCCCATTCCCAGTCCCCGGCCGCCTATAATTCCGGGACTTATTTTCACCACGTCCTAATCTCAGCCCATTTTCGGATCACTAGTTATTTTTAATAATTTCTTCGTTATAATTTACGCCTCTGCATTCCTTTGTCCATGCTTATTTTACATTTCGAGTTGACACTTTTCAATATGAGTCGGTTTCTGATATATATGCCTTGCCTTCTAAGGCACATTCAGATATTTTCCTCTCTCTCTCTCTCTCTCTCTCTCTCTCTCTCTCTCTCTCTCTCTCTCTCTCTCTTTCTCTCTTTCTCTTTATAAGTCCGTGTGGTTTACCTGAAAATTGAGGTTTTTTTATTACCTAACAACAAGTTTTTCCTACATATTGATGATTTTTTTTTTTTTTTGAGTCGTGAAGACAGAAAATTCTCTCTCTCTCTCTCTCTCTCTCTCTCTCTCTCTCTCTCTCTCTCTCTCTCTCATAATTTCCAATCTACTACAAATCTGCGATATAGGAGCATATTCGGTAACATCCTAAACAATCCTACTTCATAATTCAAATACAAAACACAGACATACATACACACACACGTACATACACATACACACACAAAATATACGCACACGCAAACACACACACCTCTTTTATCCGGTCTTGGGAGACTGGAATAAGGTTTATAATATCCGACACTTCCTCTGCCATTTCTTTTTTTTATACTTACAGTGGATTTTACAGCGGAACGAAGAAAATATGGGGAAGAATAACTAGAGCGAAAAGATACAGAAGTATACCGATGCATAACCACTTGTTGCTCGCTCGCTCTCTCTCTCTCTCTCTCTCTCTCTCTCTCTCTCTCTCTCTCTCTCTCTCTGACACATGCACGCACATAAATCAGTTTTGGCATTAGAGACTCCGCTGGCTTCCGAGGCAATATTGTCCTCCCACTTCTTTCAAGATGAATCTTTACCTTCCAACTTCATAGAGAGAGAGAGAGAGAGAGAGAGAGAGAGAGAGAGAGAGAGAGAGAGAGAGAGAGAGAGAAGAGCACTCGACTAAAACACCTCGAACTGAAAAATATTCTAAATCTGACCCAAAACTACACGCACGATTTGAAGCACTGAAACTGAGAGAGAGAGAGAGAGAGAGAGAGAGAGAGAGAGAGAGAGAGAGAGAGAGGCTCCCAATATCCCGAGGATCCTCCGCCAAAGGAAAATTCCGGACGCCAACATTCTTATGCAAAATACTTCCGGGGAATTCGGGCAATTGCACACCGGGACAGTCCCTCTGCCTCTTCATTGTACAGGCATTAGGGATGAGAGAGAGAGAGAGAGAGAGAGAGAGAGAGAGAGAGAGAGAGAGAGAGAGAGGCTAATACTCTTTATTTCACACAGATACAGTATACAGAACTTTCGAAAACGCCCACAAGCAAATTTAATGTAGGACATTCCACGAATCTAAATACAAAATTTTCCTGGAGAGAGAGAGAGAGAGAGAGAGAGAGAGAGAGAGAGAGAGAGAGAGAGAGGGGGGGGAAAGGTTTCCATTATATTCTTTTTCTAGCTGACGCTCGTTTAATGAGGACATTAGCTTAATTTACCAGTCTCCACAGAGGCAAAACCAAGGCGCCTGCAGTGGTTCGGTTTCCTGAAGTAAAGGACGTCCATTTCCTGCATTAACGGAACTAACAGATTTTTGATCGTCTGTTGTATCGCTCCCTTATTTAAATGTGGCATTAACTTACTAAGAAACCTTTCACAGACTAGAATTGTTCCGATGTTAAGAAAACGCTTGAAAAAACGGCATGAAAGTTACATCAGATTCAGATGAAATTATAATAAATAACTTGAAAAGAAATCTTTCACAGACTAGAATCGCTCTGATGTTAAGAAAAAGTTTTAAAAATGGTGTGACATTTACATCAGTCTCAGCTGAAAAGTACATCAACATAAATGTCCCCAAAACAACAGCAGTTTGGTGGTACACGATACCTCAAAAAAGAATGGAACCATAAGGTAGTATTTTACAAGACAAGGAATTCACAACACTGGACGCTATAATAACTTGGCATCTCAAAAATGAGAGTGTTGATGCGAGAAACGAATACGTTATTACCACAATAAAGTAATTTCCCCTCCTCAATTAGTTCATGGACTCTGGCCATGAATAATACCTGGCTACTATCTGAACATCATTAATCGCAGCTAGAAAACGGGAAACTAAAAATTCAAAGAGCTACCTACTGCCGCTTGCACCAGACTCTTACGGCTTGAGGTCGTTTCAGTGTCATACATACATACATACAACGCAAGGGCAGTTAACCCTTTGTCCAACCCTCCTCTTTAATCATAAGAGGGGGACGAAAGGGGGGAGAAGGGGGAATTGTGGATCCCTTCTCCCCCCCACCCCACGGTATTTCTTTTCCGCATAGGACCTCTCCCAAAACTACAAAGGGCGACTTACTGCCGCTCGCAGCAGACTCTTAAGGCCTCTACACAGTTCCAGACATATATACATGCAATGCAAGGGTCGTTAACCCTACGTTTACCCCTCTTCTTTTATCATGAGAAGGGGATATGGGGATGGGGGGGTGAGTGGACCCATTCTTCCACCTGACGGCATTTCTTTTCTCCGCACAGGACCTCTCCTGGTTGTCCGTGTCAGCCAGAACTGCCAACGCTATCTGTGCCGTCACTCCGCCGAGGCAAGATAACGCCATGATGTGGGACGACTGAGCTAGAATACAAAATATGTTTTTATTATTCGTCATGGGAAGACCACCAGCTTCATGCGCTTTCCTAGCCCACGCCCGGAGAAGGCGTGAGAAAGGAATATGATGGAAGTACGGAGGCAGGAAGAGAGTCCAGGAGATTGGCAGGACAGGAAAAGACAGTCGCTGAACTGTTCTGATTCAATCCAAGTAAGGCTTAGCGTTAAAATTGCGATATTCATTTTGAATGTCCAAAGTGATGAAAATGAACTGTACTGTAAAAGAGTGTAAGTGATCAGCAACAATTTACGTCCAATTATTTTCAGTTCTTAGCAGAGATATCTGCTCCTTGAGAGAGAGAGAGAGAGAGAGAGAGAGAGAGAGAGAGAGAGAGAGAGAGAGACAGCGTTATTTGTTACCTTTTAAACAACGAATGTTAATCAATCCTTTTTTATATTCCAGTTCGAAGAACAAGTTAATTAAAAATACACGTCAATAACAATTTATTAATCATCTATCAAATTAGAAATACGTAAAACTCTGAGACCTGGTCAAACTAATTCTAAATAACGGTATCAAAATCCAATATCATATACTTTTTTAAAAGCATTCATGGCCAAAGTACATATTGATAAATTTTTATATTTCGGTGAAAATATAAAGGATAACAGAACTCCTTTTTTGTACATTTTCAGTTTAATAATGCAAGAAAATAAGTTTCATATTTCAATCCTGTGTCAAATTTATGTCAATGAAGCTTTTAACCTGATGCGAAAATACACTTTATTATTCCTAATTTTCAAACAGTGGACAGAAAGTCTCTTACTAAAGGCTATGTCCTCCGAGAGCAAAAGTCATTAAACTGAGATGAAATTGATTTTTAAAATTGGAATTATCATTTATACTGACATTTTGTTGACATTTATATTTAAACCGAAATATACGACATGTATTAATATGTATTTTGGCAGTGAATGGCTTTAAAAACAGTAATATCATGGTTTTAAAAAATTGAAATTGATTTCAAAAAATGGAGTTACCATTTATACTGACGTTTTGTTACCATTTACATTTAAACCGAAATATAAGTAATATGCTGGATTTTAATACAGACATTTAGGATCAGTTTGACTAGATTTCAAAAGTTTTAAATAACAGTAACTTAACAAAGGATTAAGAAACAGTTTTAGCTCGCATTATTTTGAACTGGAATACAGAAAACATGTCCCCCCAGAGGCACGGAAATGGGAGAGCCAACCTATGTGAAGTGCGTGCCTGCGTGCCTGCAAGCGTACGTGCGTACGCATGCACGCCCGCAAGAGCAACCCACCGCTCGCATGACTCGGTCAGTCAGACCAGCTACTACCACTTCAAACTGGAACTTCCCCCAAACTTCACTTCAGGTCCCCTAATAACGGCGCGTCGCAGACCGGTCTCGTCTCTTTCCGCCTCTCCCCCCCACCCCCCCACGCCTCCGTCAGGAGGAAAAGCCCGCCTCCCCGATCACCCTGAATGCTGAAGAGACAGACGCACTCACACGTACGCCCTTCGCTTCTTCCTTCGGGGGGAAAGAAAATGGGACAGAAAAAACAGATCACGAAAAATAAATCTTCGATACCCATGGAAAAAAAAAATTATATAAAAAGGGCAGACAATGTTCTTCCTCAGGCGAGTCTTGGAGCGGGAATGGTTTTAGGGGGAGGGAGGTAAGGAAGGAGAGAGAAGGGGGGAGGAAAGATAGGAGAAGAGGGAAGGAGAGATAGGGAGGGGGGGGAAACCTAGACGTCGAGGGGGAGAGGAAGAAATCTGGGTAGGGATTGAGGAAGAGGAGGAGAAGGGGGAGGGGAGGGGGGGTACCGGAGGACGTACAAGAGACACAGAGGATGTCAGGGGGGGTGAGGGACCCCCCCCCCAAGTAAATGTGCTTTTTAGGAAATGAAAATGTCGGCTGGAAATCTTAAAAGAGAGTTCCGAGACGGCGAGGAGGAGAGAGAAAGGAGGATGAGACAAAGCTCCGACAAACTTCCCTTCTTTTATAGTTTACAAGCATTTCTGAAAGCGCAAAGCGAGCGAGCGACCAGACGCCCCCCACCAACGCCAATATATAAACAAACGAGTGGAGAAAGAGGAAGGGGACGAGACGCTGGGGAGAGAGAGAGAGAGAGAGAGAGAGAGAGAGAGAGAGAGAGATTGCCAAACAACAAAGGTTCCCTTAGGGAGGGGGAAGTCTCCCCTTTGTCGTCCTACACACGTATGAAAGCGAGAGAGAGAGAGAGAGAGAGAGAGAGAGAGAGAGAGAGAGTGTTGCAACAGGCAGACGAAAAGGGGAAGAGAAGCAGAGGGAAAGAAAAACTGAAAGAAAGCAATCTATGTAGATATCGAGCGTAAGCCATGGGACACAAAACGTGCTCAAATGCACATGTGAGCAAACGAACGCGCACGCACGCACGCACGCATGGGGTCTGACGTGCTCCAAATTTAATCAAGGTGCAGGTACAAAACACAAACACAAACACACACACACACACAAGCGACTTGACGCCACCTTTATGTAAATTTCTTTCTCTTGGGCTACTACGCATCTCTAACTGCACCGCGTACGCATACTACAATGACACCACGTACAGTAATTAACGTTTTCTAGGAACAAACGTTCTGTCTAAATAAATGAGCTGTCGAACGTTCAAGAGAAGCCATTCGGAAATAACTGGGCTACAACGAAGCTTGGCCATTTGTTCACGAGTTTGGTTTCATGACTTCTGATGTCTTTCTTTGGTATGGCAGAAATGGAATAAGACCAAGAGTATTATCATAAACACTAATATAACAACGCTAATATAACAAATATAATGAAAACCAGATGGTACTGTGATACTCGTAAGGTATCATGAAATCAAACGGTAGAATGAAACCCAATGATCAAGATGAATACCGTTACTAGAATGAAATCGAAACGGGAGGCTGGAGCGCCCAGTGTAACGAAAACATATTGGCATAAAGATAGTGGGAGGGAATAATGAATCACAAAACATACTGACCAATATGAAATCCACGTGGTTCAAGGAAAACCAGGCGGTATAATGAAAACAGATGGGACAATTGAAACAGTGAGTATAATGAAAATTAGAAATTACAATGATCCCAGAAGGTATGACAAAACCTTGGCTGTACAACGAACATTACAAAGTATACGTGAAATTCGTCACCAAAAACCCAGAGACCATAATGAAACAAATTACTATAATGGGGCCCATAAAAATCTAACCCCCACATCATAATGAAGTCAAATAGCATCATGAGACCCGCACACCATAATGAAATCAAACAGTATCATGAGACCCCCACATCATAATGAAATTAAACAGTAACATGAGCCTCGATCATCATAACGAAATCAAATAGTATCATGAGACCCGCACACCATGATGAAATCAAATAGTATTATGAGACCCGCACATCATAATGAAATCAAATAGGAACATGAGACACACCCCCCACACCATAACGAAAATCAAAATAGTATCATGAGACCCGCACATCAAAACTGAAATCAAATAGGAACATGAGACCCCCACACCATAATGAGATCAAACAGTATCATGAGACCCCCCACACCATGATGAAATCCAACAGTATCATGAGACCCCCACACCATAATGAAATCAAACAGTATCATGAGACCCCCACACCATAATGAAATCAAATAGTATCATGAGACCCGCACATCATAATGAAATCAAACAGTATCACGAGACCCCCACACCATAATGAAATCAAACAGTATCATGAGACCCCCACATCATAATGAAATCAAACAGCATCATGAGGCCCATCCGGTGATCAAAACCCACAGACCACAATGAAACCAAACGCTACAATGAAACCCAGAGGACGCGAGGAAACTCGAATGGCATAATGAAACCCAGACGCCATAAAGCAACCCAAGCCGGTATGATGAAACCCAGACGGCGGATATAAACACAGACGGGATAATGAAACTCATTCCTCATACAGGTTCTGTTTTGTGGCGTCATCTTATCATCTAACGAGATGCGTTAGAAGTCGGGGAGATGATGATCCTCTGTCCCTGGCGGAGGGACAGCGGTGAGGGGAGGGGGGAGGAAGGGGCAGGGGAGGAGGGAGGGGATGCTGCGCTGGAATAAGCAAGGATAAAGGACGGATGTAAACTGCGCTGCAAATCATAATAAAGCTATGAGAGCTTATTACTAAGGGATATATATATATATATATATATATATATATATATATATATATATATATATATATATATATATATATATATATATATATATGACCAGGTATTTCCATATAGATGCCTACAGTGATTCAAATACACACCATACACCCTATACTGAAGGAGAATATATAAAGCATGAGTTTATTTCGAAAGCCGGGCAGTGTATTATACGAACTGCTGAGAGAGTGAGAGAGAGAGAAGGAAAACCCCCTTAAAAAAAATTACCTTGTAGACGACACCGGGAATTCTTAAATTGACCAAAAGAGAAAGAACTGTGACAGTAAATTCGGTAACAAACAGGCAAAGCTCCTTAGAAGACATCATGGGAGACAAAATGAGTCTTCAATGGCGTCTATTCTGAAGAAGATTCGATTCCTTCCTCTTTCCCAACGTATGCGATCTACGTCCATTGAGGTAATTTACTACTGGCTCTAGGGAGCCTTTTGAAACCAGTTTAATTCATCTCTCTCTCTCTCTCTCTCTCTCTCTCTCTCTCTCTCTCTCAAATGAAAATGAAAATGAACAGTTTTCAATTGCTGACTACATCTCTCACACACACAGCAAAACCCTTGCTAAAAATGATCTCTCTCTCTCTCTCTCTCTCTCTCTCTCTCTCTCTCTCTCTCTCTCTCTCTCTCTCTCTCTCATTAAAATAAACAATTTTCAATTGTTGACCAAGTCTCACACACAGCAAAACCCTTGCTAAAAATCCTCTCTCTTTCAACATCAGCTGTGTATATACCCTTTCCCTGTTACTTAAAACCCAAAACCATACTAAGGTCTCCTTCTCTAAAGAAATTCTTTGATACCAAATTCCATTACAAGTAACACCTCTCTCCCTCGCACTCCATAAACAACAAATTCCATTCTTCACGTAACCCTTCCCCCTCCCCTCTCTCTCTCTCTCTCTCTCTTCTCTTCTTCACGTCTCTCTCTCTCTCTCCCGTATCATGGCAGAATTCTTCTTCGCCTCACATCCTGTTGGTTATATCCGAATGAGGGTATTGTCTCTGGGCAACAATGGCGACCCCCAAAGGAGACAAAAGCAGTCATCTCCAGCCCCGATTACCTGCGGGGGTGCAGGACCCAAACTGCTGACAAGTAGCTTGCTGCTGTTGCTGCTGCTGCTGCTGCTCCTCCTCCTTCTCTCCTCTCTCTCTCTCTCTCTCTCTCTCTCTCTCTCTCTCTCTCTCTCTCTCTCTCAAGGTTCATATGACAATAGAAGCTGAGGTGAAGAAAAATTTGATTCTTTCGCAAATGATAATCACAGGAACCGTAGAATGGAGATGACTTCTGAGCCTGGTCTTACTGAGAGAGAGAGAGAGAGAGAGAGAGAGAGAGAGAGAGAGAGAGAGAGAGAGAGAGAGAGAGAGAGAACAATCAAATCCAAAAGAGTTCAGGAACTATATTCTAAAATAAATGGCGCAGATGAAATATGAAAGGACAGTATAGCGCGATGCTGAGATGGCTTGACCATGCATAGAGAACAGGGAGAATCTATGGTGGGAAAATCATGATAAATATCCCGGGTTTTGGGCGCACGGCGAGACTGACCAAACGATAAAAGCAGGAAGGAGAGCACAACGAAATAAACGGTATAAACACCATGAAATCATTCTGCAAGCAGGTCACCAACGAGATGGAAGCGAGGAAGGAAGGCCAGGTGACGATGACTCCATGTGAGCTCATTCACAGTCAATTATGATTCTCACTCCTTAAGCGCAAAATGCCTCCTGCGCTGAGCACTGAATAAACGAGGTCAACGAACTCTATCCGGTTGGTTTGTAAAGCCGTTTCTCAACGGAAAATGCAACTTTAGTGAACGAGTCAAGACATAAAGCGTCAGGGGAGAGACGGTTGGTACCGCACAACAACCTGCGTGCGCGCGCGTCCACACGCACACACACACACACAATTATATACATGTGTTGGCGTGTGTATGTGACATATTGATTGACAGATAGCATGACTACGTCAACAGGAAAGTTGATGAAACAAATCAATGAGAACAGACCCTGACGGGGACATTCTATAAAGGAGTGAGATTTAATAATATACACTGTGTGTTTGAGAGAGAGAGAGAGAGAGAGAGAGAGAGAGAGAGAGAGAATTAATGCGCCCTAAGAGACATAGAATCCTATTACAGAGTAGCTGGCCATAAATCTAACAAAATAAGCCTGTTGCCACCGATGGAAACCCAGCGAGAGAGAGAGAGAGAGAGAGAGAGAGAGAGAGAGAGAGAGAGAGAGAGATCGTACGCACCTTATTTACAACACTAACTGTAAAAAAATGTGATAATAATAACGATGAATTTTTGCGGTGGTCTGATAGTGTAGAGATAATAGGAAACTTTCCATTGTTGGAAATACGTGAAACTCATAAATCTTAGGAGGAAAGATGAGAAGTCAGTATATGCCACCACAACAACAAAAACAAAACGATCACGGGAAAATGAAAGAACATAATAAACATATAAAATGAAACATGTTTCCCATAAAGGAGTATCCTGAAAGAGCTTTCAAAATACCGTGAAAACTGCAAAAGTAGTCCTTTCTATTGGAAGCCAAGTCCTTTAATGGACGGAAATAGCCCCAATGAGATAATGATCTATTAATGAACTCGAATCATTTTCCCTGAAGTATCTCTCTCTCTCTCTCTCTCTCTCTCTCTCTCTCTCTCTCTCTCTCTCTCTCTCTCGTTATCCACTACAAAGACAATTAGCATCTCTCTCTCTCTCTCTCTCTCTCTCTCTCTCTCTCTCTCTCGTTATCCACTGCAAAGACAATTAGCATCTCTCTCTCTCTCTCTCTCTCTCTCTCTCTCTCTCTCTCTCTCTCTCTCTCTCTGTAGACTGCAAAAGCAATTAGTATTCACTCTCCCTCTCCCTCTCTTTCTTTCTATCCACTGCAGAAACAATTAGCGTTCTCTCTCTATACACAAATCCACTGCAAAAACAATTAAAGCTTTTCCGAGGAAGCTTATTCACCAAAACAAAACCACGTGGCGTTACGTCCTTCCCCTCCCTTCCTCCTTCCCTCTCTCCCTCCCCTACCTCCAAAACTCACCCTACCTTGACAACAAAAGCGCTTTTCTAAACCTCAAACAAACAAACGCACACACACTCCACGCCAACTCTTGTCCGCCATCTTGAGTCTTTTGCCGTAAACACATCCAAATACTAACCTGACCTACCTCATCTATTCCTACTCTTAGCACTGTCATTTACTGAAATAGACCTGTTATCTAAATTCCTCAGTCGCACGGGGCTGGCCAACTAAACTTAATATTTTTGGGAGGAAAATCTCCATTTCTTTGGAGACTACGTCGTCAGACGTAGCAAGGTTAACTTTTTTTTTTAATGACTACTTTCACGACTATAAAATTTCTAATGGCTCAGCGCTGATCTTTCCATGACCAAACATTATACTTCGCACCTTCTCTATTCACTAGTATTTCTGCAGTGAATAAATACAAACACACTAACACACACACACATATGTATGTATGTATGTAATAAATATATATATATATATATATATATATATATATATATATATATATATATATACATATACATATATATATATATACACACACAGGAGAAGCCACGAGGATACGTATATATATATATATATATATATATATATATATATATATATATATATAAGTATATACATAATATAAATATATATATATATATGTATATATAAATTCTTCACTTACGATCATTATAAGACAAACCCACCCGCGCTCCACCGAAGACGATACAGGTGATAGCGACCAGATAAAAGATAATAAGATAAGGCGCTCTCAAGCCTATTCACGAGGCGCAGGTCACGTCTCACATTTACTCTACAGATAAAAGAACAGTTAAACCTGTCATTCCTAAATCATGACGGCCGTAAGGGAATACATTAATTTTGTGAGCGATGACATCACATCGGGGTGGAGTCGTCACAATTACACCATAACCGCATGAATGACGACGTTGTTGACACAATACGTTCGCCGGCAACTTCGTCATAATTACGCATAATGAATCAATAAAGATGTCCCATAACAAAGAGAATTGGTAAACAATTACGTCATAAGATAAATTCGCCCACAATTACGTCATAACAGAGAGAACACATGACGCTCACAACTGTTCTTTAAAGTAATAAAATTAATGTAATATTATACAGCTTCTCATCAGAATAGCCGAGCTGAACAGAGCTGAGTCCGGTCAGAACGTGGATAGGTGGCCACCCCCGGAAAGGCCAACCACTGTCTATACAATGCATAAGCCCCTGGAAAATCCACGGGGAGGGCATAGGGTTAGCAACCTCATCCCTGAAACACTTGCTGAAAAACGGGGGAAAAAACTCCCCCAAATTGACCGTTGTTTCTCTTAGTCATGACGCGCATAAAAATATTTCCAGCTCACTGCAACCAGCCAGAGAGAGAGAGAGAGAGAGAGAGAGAGAGAGAGAGAGCGGAGGAGGAGGAGGAGGAGGAGGAGGAGGAGGAGGAGGAGGAGGAGGAGGAGGAGGATGGGGGCCTCTTCATCAATGAAAGTTAATTTGAGCTGACCCTTCGAGAATATCAAATCACGATCTCGGCGAACGAAAGTAAGTTTCAAGGTTTCGGTGAAACCTTCAGCAAATTGTCTGTAATCCCTAAAACTACCCTTTTGGCTTACGCCCTTAATATGATCCACTGCCGCTTGCACAGACAGTTAAAATCTATTGCATGCGTCACTAACGCCTAAAGATACGATGGGGGGAGTGTATCAACTCCCCAAAGCAGATAAGGAAAAAAAAAACACTCTGGAATGCGTAACATCATTATACATCATGGATAAACTGCATGGTCTTCGCTCTAAGGTAGCAATTTACGCCACTCAACTATGAGGGTGAAAAGAACCAGACTGTACCCTGTGGAACGCCACATAAAAAAAAAATCAAGTCAGAGAGAGAGAGAGAGAGAGAGAGAGAGAGAGAGAGAGAGAGAGAGAGAAGCAGATTGAAAGCCAAGTAAAAATAAAAGGGGGGGACGACGACAGATTAAAAATCGAGAGAGAGAGAGAGAGAGAGAGAGAGAGAGAGAGAGAGAGAGAGAGAGAGAGAGAGAGAGAGAGAGAGAGAGAGCAGAAGTCAAAGAGAGAGAGAGAGAGAGGGGGGGAGAACGGCATATTAAAAACAACCAAGTAAAATAAAAGGGGGACGACAGATTAGAGAGAGAGAGAGAGAGAGAGAGAGAGAGAGAGAGAGAGAGAGAGAGAATACCCAATTAAAAACCAAGTCAGAGAGAGAGAGAGAGAGAGAGAGAGAGAGAGAGAGAGAGAGAGAGAGAGAGAGAGAACGCAGTATCTGAATTACTATGTTTCTGGTAGAGAAAAAACAGGGTTCATTTCCTGCATTACTTTGCCTCTGCTGTGGGTAGTTTAATGAAGAAAATATACATCCTTCTGAAACAAATCCTCATATTTATCACAAACAAGTAACCGCAATTTTTCCAGTCCAGAACCAAGTCACCAACTTTTGATGACATTAATAAATAAATGAAGTCCCTTCAGTCTACTTTCCACCAGACAGACAGATAGATAGATCACTTTCAATATTATTATTATTATTACTATTATTATTATTATTATTACGGAGACCATTGACTTGAAAGTTCAAGCCTCCGAAAGAATACGGTGGTCACTTGAAAGAAGTAACAAAAGGTAATGAGAAACATAGAAAGAAGGGATCGGTTGTCAGAAAGGAAAATAAAAAAAAAATAATTAGCGTCACAACACTGCCAACCGTACCACGCCTTGAAATAAGGTCACATAACTGACCTTAATGCATAAACCAACATTCGTATACAATTCACTGTGAAGACTTTCTGCGCGAGAGGATCAGGTTTAATTCAAAAGTTACAAGGTCAAGAGATCAAGGCATTGCCTGAAATATTCACTTCAGAGTGAACGGGGCTACAGGAGAAAAATTCAATCAAAACCTTTGAAGCAGTGTTTCCTAACCTGGGGTGCCAAACTCAATTTAGGGGGTGCTGGAAATGCGGTACCAATGAAAAATGAAAGCTACTTCAAAATCAGAATATAATAATAATAATAATAATAATAATAATAATAATAATAATAATAATAATAATAATAATTATTATTATTATTATTATTATTATTATTACTATTATTATTAATTTATATACATATACATATACATACTGCTTTAAAGGAATATTGTGCAATGTTTCCTGGTAATCGGCTCTCAACCAAATACTAAATACGTATATAACGACATAGGTAAAATAAATGTCGATAAAACAAAACTATAAATTATTAAATGTATTGAGTTATTCATCATCAAATACATTTATATGATGAAGGGACTGCTCATTGATGAAAGAAATAAATACATACAAATTAAATTAATCAATTAAACAGATAGAGAACGCTGACTAAATAATAATAAAATGCAATTATAGGGTGAATGTGACTTGCTTTATCTTAATCTACGTTCAAAGGACGGCTTATTGCTGAAAGAGGTAAGTATATACAAATTTAATTACTGAAAAATAATAAACCAAGGCAAAGTAATAATATAAATTACTAAATATATTGACTTGATAATAACTGAATACAGTTATAGAATGAATGTGACTTGGTTTATCTGAGTCCACGTTTAAGAAACGGCTTACTGGGGGAAAGGAATAAATAAAAACAAAGTAAAAGATTTAAACAAACAAACAAAAAAGAGGAGAAAGTAAAGATAAAGTAAACGTCACAGCTACCGACCTAAGTGAATAAACACGCAGCAAAACAAACTTGCAATGGAGGAGTGGGAACGCAAAACCCAGTTACCGTAGAGGACGGACATTCAAAAAGGGTACTAACCGCGTCATATCACCACGGCTACAAAAAGACCACTATCCCCCCCTCCCCCACCAACCACTCCCCCTCCCACACACATCTTCATACACGAGGGGAATGGAGGGGGAGACTGCGTCATCCATCCCCTTCAGAATGACACTTTTAAAAGGGGGAACATGGCATGATGTGCCCCTCCAGTCCCCCGTGCCCTGAGAGACACTCGAAGGGCACTTTTACAAAGGGGACATGGTATGATAAACCCCGATGCCTCTGGGGGGGAGGGGGAGTTGTGTAATTCGTGTAGTTACTGACATTAAGCGTCCACAACAAATAAATGACATAAAAAAACTTTAAATACACAAATAAATCAAATAAATTACTACAATAAATGAATATCTGTTTTATTTATTACTTTACATATTCATTTATTGTAGTACTTATTTTATTTACTTATGTATTTAAAGTTTATACATATATATATATATATATATATATATATATATATATATATATATATATATATATATATATATATATATATATATATATATATATATTTCCTAAATTGTAAAACTGCAGTACCTGCAAAATTATCAGAATTGAAACATGCCACCTACTGAGCTCGTGAAACACTAATACACAAGTTACTGCAGTTTCAGAATGATTCTTCAATGCTTCTCACGAGTATTTAGGGGAGCCCCATTTGCAGTATCTGCAAAATCAGTAGTAAGCAAAGGAGTATCTACCATTTTCTAAGTTTTGTCATTTTTGCAGATACTGCAGTCTTCCAATTTCAGGATATATATATATATATATATATATATATATATATATATATATATATATATATATATATATATATATATATATATATATATATATATATATATATATATATATATATATATATATATATATATATATTCGAAACGAAACTGAGCAATGGATATGGGGGTAATCATTTCTCCTGTTTCATTCCGCCTGATCCGACAGACACGTCACAAGTTTCCAGGTGAATGAGACCAAAAGCTGGACTGTGAAATCAACAGGAGAGACGAAACGCAATTTTTTCCAGTCGCGATGAGTCGCACAACAAGGGGCTTGGTGTTTGTGTCTGCCGGGACACGAATTTTTTTTTATAATTAATTATTATTCTACACGAAGTTTTTCTTTCATTTATTTACTTATTCGTTATTTGTTTGTGGAGTATTAATTATATAATTATATATACATTTCGCTATTTATTTACACAAAAAAATGAAATTTCATATATAATTAATAGCGCAGACAATTACATATAATTATTATTCTATGTTTTTTTATTTATTTACTTATTCGTTATTTGTTTGTGGAGTAATAATTATATATTTATAAATACATTTCGCTATTTATTTATATAATAATAATTAAATTTTATGTGTAATTAATGAAGTAGACAATTATATATAATTATTATTCTATGTTTTTTTATTTCTTTATTTATATAAAAATACAATTTGATGTATAATTAATATAGACAAATATATATAATTATATCATTCTACAAGAAGTTTTTTATTTACTTATTTGTTATTTGTTTGTGAAGTATTAATTATATATCTATATATACATTTCGCTATTTATTTTTAATAAAAATGAAATTTTATATATAAATAATAAAAATAGACAATTTTATATAATTATTATTCTACACGAAGTTTTTTCTTTCATTTATTTACTTATTCGTTATTTGTTTGTGGAGTATTAATTAGATATTTATATATATATATTTCGCTATTTATTTACATAAAAAAATTAAATTTTATATAAAATTAATAGCGCAGACAATTACATATAATTATTATTCTATGTTTTTTATTTATTTACTTATTCGTTATTTGTTTGTGGAGTATTAATTATATATTTATAAATACATTTCGCTAATTATTTATATAATAAACATAAAATGTTATGTATAATTAATAAGGTAGACAATTATATATAATTATTATTCTATGTTTTTTTTTATTTATTTACTTATTCGTTATTTGTTTGTGGAGTATTAATTATATATTTATAAATACGTTTCGCTGTTTATTTATATACAAATAAAATTTTATGTATAATTAATAAAGTATGCAATTATATATAATTATTCTAAAAAACTATATATTTACTTGTTTATTTATTTATCATTTATTACCATTTACTTATGGTTTTTTATGTATAAAAAAGCTCCCCATACAAAGATACAGAATACCAAATATATATAGTCATTATTCTACAAAATATACACACATATATACATATATACATATATATATATATATATATATATATATATATATATATATATATATATATATATATGTTTACTTATCAATTCTTCAGTTATTGTTTGTATGTTCTATGCCAAGAAAGCTTCCCATGCAGACCCAGAATATCAAATATACATAATTATTATCCTATAAAAATTATATTTGCTTTGATTTATTTATCATTCATCAACTTCTTGTTTTTAACGAAGACTCAGAATATCAAATATATCTAATTATTATTCTACTAAAATTATATATTTACGTCTTTATTAATCAACTCTTAACTTATAATTTCTTTATGCACTACACAAGAAAACCTTGCCATGCAAAAGACTCAGAATATCAAATATATAACCATTACTGCATTCTGTAAAAATTACGTTTGTTTATGTACTTACCCGTTATATTCACACATTGCTTTCATGCACGATACAAGAAAACCTCCCCAGCCAAAGCCTCACGAGAGACACAAGCAACGCAGCTGTACACATACACACACAAACACATACACACTCAGACACACACACAGGCGGCGCCAACGCATGAAGAAGGAGTTACCACTACAATGCCCCGGCGATAATGTCACTCTCCAAGAACACACAAAAGCCCCTGGAGTTTATTGGCCGAACGCCAGATCAAGGTAGGACGAACCGAGCTCGGGTGATGTCATGCAGGAAATGCGAGCAGTTCCTAGCACCGGGATTACAGAAACCAAGAGAATGTAAGGAGCCCATTCACTAAACCACGAGCGAATTTCTGCTCGTCTCTTCCTTCTTCCTGTATTGTGGCCACAAGTCTCGCCAGACCAGTGTCTCCCGAGATCGTTCCCAGCAGAGGGGAGAAGATTTAAGGCATTTTGTGTACCAGGTTGTTAATCGACTGAGGTGCTTACCATATAGGAGAAAGAGAGAGAGAGAGAGAGGGAGAGACCTCCTTCCTGATCTTTGTTTAATGTCACAATTTATAAGCATAGTGTCTACGCTGCAGAGGCATTAGGACGAGAGAGAGAGAGAGAGAGAGAGAGAGAGAGAGAGAGAGAGAGAGAGAGAGAGCCACCTGCCAATGGGAATCAGCGGGTACAAGGTGTGCACCACTTCCAAAGCCTATATTCAAAAAGGTTATTTCCTTTTTCGACAAGTTTTCTTATGAGAGAGAGAGAGAGAGAGAGAGAGAGAGAGAGAGAGAGAGAGAGAGAGAGAGAGAGATAGCCACCTGCCAATCAGAATCAGTGGGCACAGCCTCCACCTCATATGTCCAAAAGGGTTATTCCCTTTTTCGACCACAGTTTGCATATGGGTTTGTGAACAAACAATTCCCCTCGATCAGATTGCCACGGAACTCGCTTTGATCTGGGGCGACAGGCCT